>NC_141700.1:4307500-4844676 GCF_964263255.1 Lissotriton vulgaris
TTGCTGCCGGGTTTGTTTTGTCGTTTTTTCAGTGGGGCTAGGATGTTGGCACTGTTGGATAACCATAGGGTGAGGTTGGAGGCGGCTTGATCGGGGTTAGAGGAGTGGGCTGGGGGGTTAAGAAGAAGTGATGAGGAGATCTGGTCGATGGTGATTTTGTTCCAGTTTCTTTGCAGAGTTGGTTGGGGGTGGTTGTTGGGTTTGGGCTTGTTGTAGGTAAAGTGAACGCAGCTGTGGTCAGTCCAAAGGAGATTCGTGGTGTGACTGAAGGAGACATGATTGCTGGAGGTGAAGATAGGGTCGAATGTGTGACCTGCGATGTGGGTGGGGGAAGTGACAAGTTGTTTAAGTCCGAGGTTGGCGAGGTTGTCCAGGAGGGTGGAGGAGTTGCGATCGTTGTGCTTTTCAAGGTGAAAGTTGAGGTCTCCCAGAAGGATGTAATCTTTGGAGGGGAGTGCGTGTGGAGTGATGAAGTCCGTGATGTCCTCACTAAATTGTGCGCGGGGTCCTGGAGGTCTGTAAAGGAGGGTGCCTCTGAGTGTGGTCTTGGGGTCGATGTGGATTTGGAAGTGGAGGTGTTCGGAGTTGGCGAGATTGACGTCAGAGCTGGTTGAGATGCGGATGGATTTCTTATGGACGATAGCGATTCCTCCTCCTGTGTGGCCGGTACGGTCTTTGAGTATGATCTTATAATCTTCAGGGATGGCAATGGTGATGTCTGGGGCAGAAGAGGCGTTCATCCATGTTTCTGTTAGGAAGGCGACGTCCGGAGCGATGGTGTCTAGTAGGTTCCATAGGTCAATGGCGTGCCTGTGGACCGAACGGGTGTTGAGCAAGATGCATTGTAGGTTGTTGGGGTCGTGTATCTGTGGTGTGATCGTAGCGGAGTTGTAGACATTGCCGTCGAATTTGCAGGAGTAGCATGAGAAAGGACCGTGGGTTTGTCCAGGAGCGGCTTGGACGCAGTTGGGGGGGCGGCCGGGGTTTAGGGCTAGGAGGGTGGAGGCATCGTAGGTAATGCGGGAGGGGAGGGCATGACGAGGGCCAGGGGGACTGGCGCTGGGCGCGGGCCAGGCGCGGACGGGCGTAGACGGGCTTACCTTTGGCGCACCTTCGGCGCGGATTGGGCGCGATCGCTGCGCGTAAACGCTGCGCGCGGGACCTGCTGTCATATATGGATAGTGGAGGGGGAGGGGCGAGGGCGGCTCAGCTGGGAGGCGGGGCTGGTTTACTCGGACCACAACAACAAACAAAATGGCAGCCGAGCGCTGGGGGGTAATGCGCAAGCACAGACAAAGTTACACTGGCAATTACAAATCAAAACAGAGCAAAAGCGGCAATGTAAAATGCCAACAGAGCACAAACGCGCCAAGCAAGGCAGATTGCAGGCAATAACAATGAGGCGCTGCACAACGATACCAGGTGTCGTCAAAGACACTGGGGAGCGACCACTCGGCTCGGGAGAGAAGAGCGAGTCACAGCGTTACGAGGGAGTGAAGCGCTGGAAGTAGTCTGTGGGAGGGCGGCTCAGCTGGGAGGCGGGGCGGGTTTACTCGGACCACAACAACAAACAAAATGGCAGCGGAGCGCTGGGGGGTAATGCGCAAGCACAGACAAAGTTACACTGGCAATTACAAATCAAAACAGAGCAAAAGCGGCAATGTAAAATGCCAACAGAGCACAAACGCGCCAAGCAAGGCAGATTGCAGGCAATAACAATGAGGCGCTGCACAACGATACCAGGTGTCGTCAAAGACACTGGGGAGCGACCACTCGGCTCGGGAGAGAAGAGCGAGTCACAGCGTTACGAGGGAGTGAAGCGCTGGAAGTAGTCTGTGGGAGGGCGGCTCAGCTGGGAGGCGGGGCGGGTTTA
The DNA here is from genome assembly GCF_964263255.1 of Lissotriton vulgaris. NCBI lineage: Eukaryota > Metazoa > Chordata > Amphibia > Caudata > Salamandridae > Lissotriton > Lissotriton vulgaris. The sequence goes on from NC_141700.1 coordinate 4,309,374, forward strand.
CTCGGACCACAACAACAAACAAAATGGCAGCGGAGCGCTGGGGGGTAATGCGCAAGCACAGACAAAGTTACACTGGCAATTACAAATCAAAACAGAGCAAAAGCGGCAATGTAAAATGCCAACAGAGCACAAACGCGCCAAGCAAGGCAGATTGCAGGCAATAACAATGAGGCGTTGCACAACGATACCAGGTGTCGTCAAAGACACTGGGGAGCGACCACTCGGCTCGGGAGAGAAGCCTTTTTCAAGCGCCTTGAGACCCTCTGGGTATGTAGCGCGCTATACAAATCTCTTGACTTGACTTGACTTGACTTGGAGTCCAAGGGTTCAAAATAACCATAGGATTCAGGAAGAAATCGAGCGGACAAGAAACCACCACCAGGCCGTGAACCAGGAAGGAGCTGAAGAAAGAGGTAACTACAAATACTACGATGCATCAGGGAATAGAGTGGAAGCCTGAACTGAAATACAAAGTGTATCTAGCAAGGCAAGGTGTAGAACAGTATAACGTCATATTTAGAGATAAAGGCATACCCTTCCCACTTCGGGCGACAAATGCAAAAGAAGCAATTGATGGACGGTGTGAGAAGTTGGCCTGGTATATGATGCTCACTAGTTCTAGTGATCACCTTGTACCATGCCAAGCAACCCTTATGATGATTGGTTGTAAGTCAACCTTATAGACCAGCTATCCTAGTAGTGTGGACAAAGCAGTCTTAGGCTAAACTCTGTATAGGCATGTGAAGCAAGCTGGTTTACCATACACAATCCCCTTTATTAGCAAATGAAAGGGACACCACACGGATATATATTGAAAATATATATATTTATTTACTACAAATATCCCCTATACTCTTTATGAGCACAGATGCAAATGCGTTAAAACAAAACACAGTTTAAATATACAAAAGTTGCACAATATGGATGAGCCCTAGGGGCCATCTAAACCATATACTAAAATAGTGGTATAAGAACCACCTAGCTGAAAGGAAGTAGGCCTAGGGCCTTAGGAATCGCTGGAGCTGTTCGGGACTAACAGTGAAGAAGTCGGGAAAGGCCCGTGGGACTCGGGTGCAGTGCTTAAAGCACATGCATGCACCAATGCAATGTCAATGGTGCGTAAAAGTTATAAAGTTACTGTTTAAGAAACCTTCCGAGTGACCTAGAAGGACAAAACTTAAGACCTAGACACTAGAGGTGTGTACCAGTGTAGGAACGCTGGCGTTGCTGAGTTACCTCACCCACAGGAAGCGGGTGCACAGGTGCAAAGTAGTGTCGGATTTCGTCATGCAGGTCGATGGTGCCTGGAGATGAATATGCTGCAGGCGGGTCGTCGAGGAGAGTTCCGGTGGATCCAAGGTTGGATCTGAAGAGGTGAAGACCTGAAAGCAGAGGGGACAATGTTCAAAGTCACTAGCCAGTGACTACCGTGGAACCAGGATGGAACCAGGCGATGTCGGGTGCAAACAGGCGAAGAGGTGAAGATTGTCTCTGCAGCCACGTGGACACGAAGAGGTCAGGGACGTCCAGGCGTTGGTCACGAGCTGTCCCACGAAGGCTCTAGCTGTTGGCGGTGACGGCTTCTTGATCGGAGCAAACAGGCCTTGGCTAATGCAATCCACGCAGGAATCGAGGCAAGCTTCTCACTCGGACCAGCAAGGTCAGAGCGGGTGCTCCTTTTCAGGGGAGCCAGGGCTAGTCTGGAGCAACCAGACCAGCAGTGTTGACTGTAGGTTTCGTTGCCAAGATGGCCGCTAGCCACGTGGCAAGTGGCCGGGATGGCGCGTCGAGTGGCAAAGTGCAAAAGGGCCCCAAGCAGATCGTGGAGATGCTGGGGGGCTGATCTTCGGAGCAAATGCTGCTCGGTAGTGGGGCTTCTCAAACCCCAAAGCACAGCATCGAGGGTGCCTCAGTGCTGAGCAGTCAGCTTCTCGGGGGTCTTTCGAGATGTCCGGTCCCACGTCTCTCTGTGCCTCCACGGGTCTCTTCTTTGCAGGGACTGTGGATCAGGCTCTGAGATGTCGGGAGTCTGGGTCTCATCGGGCTCTGGGCTCCGGCTCCGGCAGGAGGCGGCGGCAAAGCAGACGTCGAGTTGCTGGATGGTGCCTGTATTCACAGGGTGGTCACTCCTTGGCCACAAGGAAGATGCTCTTCAGTCTTCTGTGCAGCAGAATGTCGAAGTCCAGTTTTCTTCTTAGTTTCAAGTCGAGTTCAGGATGATCTGAAGTCTTGGGACACAGCTCCTACTCTTATTCCAAATCTGGGGGCCGGATCACCTGCTAGGTCCCTCCTCTGGGTAGGACCAGGAAGGGGGCGGTTACACCCCCTTTCCTTTGTCCAGCTCTGCGCCAGGACTGGGGCTAGAAAGCCCCAGCACCGGTTTGGACTGGCTTATGCACGGGGACCCGTCAACAAAAGGAGAGGCAGGGTTCAAGGGTACTCTTAGTCCCCAATCAGTAAATACATAAACAAAGGAAGAGTGTCCGTCAGTATGGCGTTTTATATGGTGGAGATAGCACGTAAGAATATGAGGCCAGCTGTTGTTGGTCAAAGGGCTGGACCAACTTTCAAGAAAAAATACATGATTTTTTCAGGAAACCCTCACTCACCCTAGTGGTGACATGCTTCATCATCGGGTCCACTGGGGAGATCGAGTACCTCCCCAGTGTGCTACGACGCCAGGAGACTGCGGAGCAGGTTTTGTGAGAGTGAAGTGTGAAAAAAGAGTGTAGTTAAAAATGTCAGAGGTTGTCCCAAAAAATCATTTATTCGCTGGTCAACTTGACATAATAAAATTAAAGACTATGTGCAGGGAAACTATCCAAAAGAAATACTGGTGTTTCCCTGTTAGGGGAAGGTCAACATGTTTCTGCCCTTTTAAGTGTGTGAATTTACAGGGCTTTCGTCAGGACCAGTGAGCGAGTGTTACCTCAGCAGGTATAAGCGGGCTAAGGCCTACCCTGCCGTAGGCAGTGAAAGTTAAAAAGTAGCAGCACTATGTGTAAAAAAGGTGCGTTTTAAAAATACAAACCAAAAGGCTGGGGGATTTAACCTCTATTGCGAGGAGCCCAGAAGTCTGTAAGTAGACAAACAGAGAACACAAAAGACATAAAAACAAAGACAAGTAGTCAGTATTGATCAAGTTTTGTTGCCATTTAGACTGTGGTGTGGCGTGATACGTGCTAACAAACCTATCAAAGGCCGTGGCCGTGATGGGTTTCGTTGTAGACTATAGGTTGTGCCCCAGAGTCATGGTGATGGGCCTCAACTAGTGCCAGAGTTGAGTGATCTGACACAAGGCGTTGCGCAATTTGTGAGGTAATGTAAATGGAGGCTTGCAGTGCTAAGTCCATCCGTGTGGGAAGCCGGTCGGCTGCCCGTACTTATAACATTACCTATAGTTAAGAGGCGGAGAAGTAATCCCCTTGGTGATGCGTAGAAAACGAAGCTACGTAGTGGTTATGCGTAGCCCCGCTGGCCGTGATTTAGGGAACTTAAAATCGGCAAGCATAATAGTGAAATAATGGAAATATAAGCGAAACAATCCTCACTTGTAATCTAAGTGGACCACGCCCCATAGATTCAGGGGGGGGGTGGGAGCGACAATGGCACACCCTGTCAAGGTAAAAACACACAAACATACGGAGAGTTCAAGAAAACTGGCAGAGTTACACACACAAACACTTAGCTTGTTTAAGATGTCCAAAGAGTAGGTCTTACGCCCGCAACGCCCGGCACCCACTCGGCACCTAGCTGTCCCCCGCTGGATCTCGTGGATCACGAGCAAGGGGCGAGCCCGGCGCTAAGAGGGGGAGGCGTCGAGGCGTCTGCCAATAGGACGCGTTTGTTTGGAAACGAGGCTTGGGAAGCAAGCCCCGCGTTGCCTCACGCGGATCGCTCGCGTCTATCTGAGCGAGAATGAGGCTTGGGATGCACGCATGGTGCGCATGCGCGCACAGCAATGTAGTCACAGGTTGTGTTTACAACGAGGCTTGGCATGCAAGCCTCGAAGGATCAGCAGGTCCGTTACTAAGCCTCGAGTCCGTTTTTGTGACGCGGACTTCAGTGAAAATGTGCAAGGTCAGGGCTTAATAGGCTGATTCACTGGCTTACAGGATGCTCACATAAATAGGGCATAGGCGAAACAAAAAGAGGTACTGTGTCCAGGAATTTACTACTAGTGGTGCATCGTTTTTATGTTGTTGGAGCTACTAAATATTACATATTTTGGACAATGATCTGGAATATTGAACCACAGGAAAGCGAGTCACTGCTGGTCAGTATTACTGTTTCAGAACGCTAGCCCAGGGTATTTGATCATTTAATCCTTGGATATGTGTGTTGAGTCTATAGACCCAGCGTTGCTCCTTTTCAAACAGGATGTTCTCTCTGTTTCTGGGGTTATTGACCTGTTCTATTACTGTCCAGGTCATGTCATTGGGAGTATGATTCGCCTGCAGAAAATGTTCGCTGAGTTTGGTGGTTACTTTCTTACAGCGAACATTACTGCGATGTTCGCCAATGCGTGTCTTGACTTTCCAGGTCGTCATACCCACATATCTCTTGGCACACGGGCAGGTAATCAAGTATATAACGTTCATGGAGTTGCAGTTGGTATGGGATTTTTGGGTCCATACTTTGCCCGGTTCCAGATTTAGCTGTTTAGTGTGGGTGGTTAAATGACAGACACTGCAGTCTGTGCATGGAAAATGGCCAGTAATGGGGGGTAAATGCCATGGTTCAGTGACGGATCTGGTAAGCGATGGTGGGCATTTTAACGGTCTAGTGTGGACCAGGGCATCCTTGAGACTTCTGCCCTTTTTGAAGGAAAAAAGTGGTTTTTCCCAGTCACCAATACTGCTGGTGATAGTTCTCCAGTTCTTATTTATTGATTTTTTGACATGGTCTGAAAGCGTGCTATATGTAGTAACACACGTTAATGGGACATCAGTGTCAGATTTCACATTCTCTTCAAGGAGGGCTTCCCGAGGCTGGTTACGGGCCCTGGTCTGTCCTTTATTGAGGATTCGTTGGGGGTAGCCTCTTTGTCTCAGTTTGACAGTTAGGTCCTTTGCCTGTGTCTTATAATCTGTAGTGCTGCTGCAGTTTCTTCTTAAACGGAGGTATTGCCCATAGGGCAGGTTTTCACGCAGTGGCCTTGGATGGAAACTGCTGAATTGCAGAAGGTTGTTCCTTGCCGTAGGTTTGTGATGGGTTACAGTGGTGAGGGATGTCCCATCGATCTTTATCACTACATCCAAGAAAACTATTTGTTCCTTGTTGTAATTGTGAGTGAATTTTAGATAAGGGTCAAGGGTATTGACCCAGCTCAGGAAATCAGTCAGATTATTTTCAGTACCCGTCCATAGTATGAGAATGTCATCAATGTACCTCCTCCATAGTCCTATGGAGGAGGCAAAAGGGTTGGATGCGGGTAGGATATGCTTGGTCTCAAAATCATATACGTACAACCCCGCTACGCTAGGAGCGAAGGTGCTGCCCATTGAGGTCCCCGTGCATTGAAGGTACAGTTGCCCTTTGCACTCAAAGTAATTTTCTTTAAGTGCCATCCTTGCACATTGTAAGATGAAAGCCTTTGGCGTGACGTATTCCCAGGTCACTGTGTCCAGTGCTTGTGCCAGTACCCGTAGTGTTTCTTCCTGCGGGATACTGGTGTACAGACTCTCTATGTCCATTGTGACCAGAATGACAGAGTCTGGTTCAAAAGAGATGTCATTCAATAGCCTGAGAAGGCTTTTTGTGTCCTTCAAGTAGGTGCTGGAGTTTTGCACTATTGGCTTTAAATAGTGGTCGCAGAAGGTAGATAGAGGTTCCAATACTGAGCCAATCCCAGACACTATGGGGCGTCCTGGAGGCGGTGATACATTTTTGTGTGTTTTTGGCAATGTATAAAAGTATGGGATCGTTGGACCCCCTGCCATCAGGTATGCCGCCTCATGGGGTGAGATATGTTCATTCAGCTCAGCCTCACGTACAAGTGTAGATATTCGTGCTTTCATTTCAGCAGTAGGGTCTGTTGTAAGAGGGATATAGTTCGTCCTGTCATTCAGAAGAGTTAGACAGACTTTGTCGTAATCCTCAGTATCCTGGATGACAATCCCACCACCCTTGTCAGCGGGTTTAATGACAATATCTTTGTCATTTTTCAAGTTCTCCAGGGCTTTGTGTTCTGCCGCCGAGAAGTTGTTGAACCGTTTGGGATTCTCAAGGGCTTCCAGATCTTTTGTGACCGCCTGTTCAAAAGCCGTAATCGCTGCTGGTACAGTATGTGGTGGTGGCATGAAAGTTGATTTAAGTCTGAATGTTGTGTCAAACTCCTGTTCGTTGATTTCAGACTGCTCCTTGGACTCAAAAAACGCCTTGAGTTTAAGTTTTCTAAAGAACTGTGCGAGCTCGCAATGGAGTCGAAATTTATCTGGACGTGAAGTAGGGACAAAACCCAGACCTCTCTCCAGGACTTTGGTTTCATCTAGTGTGAGAATTTTCTTTGAGAGGTTTGTTACAAGACTTAAATTGCACTCGTGCTGGCTGTTGCTGTCCGACTGCGGGTGTGTTTCCCCACTGCGTCTTCGTCCTCCCAGGTCACTTGTGTGTTCCCTCTGCTCCGGCCCCGTCCCCGCCCGCCTCTCCCTAAAAAAGGCATAGGAGGGTGGTTTTGGGGAAAAAGGGGTTGCATGTAAGGGTTCCAATTCATCATCGGGAACTGGGGTTGTTGGTAAAACAAAGGTGGTGGACCATTGTTTGGTTGTCCATAATTCTGCCATCTCGGTTGTTGTGTAGGGTAATTGAATCTGCCTCTACCACCCCTGCGTCCTCTTTGTTTAGGGCTCTGGTTGCTCGTAGTACTCCCACTTGACGAGTGGCTGTCTGAGTCGTCAGATTTATTGGTGTCCTTTTTTGGTACACTGTAGTTGGGATCAGATAGGGGTAAACACTCTCAAATTTAAATTTCTTTAGATCCTTTTGAAATTTCGTTAGTTTTGCTTGCATCAGATTATCTTTATATTCTACAAGGTCTCTATTAATTTCGTCCAACTTTTTTTTATATCCAGTTATCGTAGCTTTGAAATTTGCTTCTGTCTGTTGGATCTCGACCTGTAGGGTTTCTGATAGGCGGAGTGCTGTTTTTATAATCAGCACTAGCCAATCTCTTGTGCAGTGCCATGCAATCATGGCCCAATCCCTTCTGAAAGAAAGTTTTCTTCTTAGTTTCAAGTCGAGTTCAGGATGATCTGAAGTCTTGGGACACAGCTCCTACTCTTATTCCAAATCTGGGGGCCGGATCACCTGCTAGGTCCCTCCTCTGGGTAGGACCAGGAAGGGGGCGGTTACACCCCCTTTCCTTTGTCCAGCTCCGCGCCAGGACTGGGGCTAGAAAGCCCCAGCACCGGTTTGGACTGGCTTATGCACAGGGACACCTTGTGTGCCCCAGGCATGTCTCCTTCTATTCAGCCCTGTCCTACCCAATACACAAAATCCTGTCTGATGCTGAGGCTCTAGTTTAACTTTAACCGGGGTTCAGGTTATGTACATGTCGTGTCCCTCTAGAAGGGAGGAATGCTACCCCCGTTACCAGAACTGGCGAGGGGGTAGTTTCCCAATTTTTATGACACCTTACTCGACATGTTTTGATAAAGCCAAACCAAATTTAGCAAATAACCGCGAGGATTATAATGCACTTAAGAGTATATGGTATGGGGGAGGAGCTTCGCGGGCGCCCAAGATGGCCACGTGAGCTCGGAGCTCCGAAGACCTCCCGATCCTCCGCAATGATCCTGCCACCTGTCCTGTCCCACGGCGGTGGGAACCATCAGCTAAGCCGGTGCTGAAGCGGCGCCCGTTCCCGGATTGAAAATCCGATCTTCCTGGACCAAGATATGCCGTTGTGAAGTTGGCGGACACTATCTACGCCATTGGCTGACACCGTTGGGACCGAGAGGTGGCCTGCCACGGGACACCCTGTGCGGGCCTGCCGTGCTCACTGGACCAGCTGGCCCGGGCAGTCTTCGTTGTACCCTCCCTCTGGTTGACTTTGGGGCTCTCATTGTTGTATCTCTCGTGCCGACTGGGGGTGCGCTTGGTACCTGCCCCTCCCCCGGACTATCCTGCCATTGCATCTCAATATGGCGGGCAGAGGGGACTCGGACAAAGGGAAGCCTCCGAGGATTAGCAGGAAGCCGACTCAGTCCCAATCTACCATCCCAGAACGATTCTCTCAATCAAAGGGGTCGCCGGTTATGACGGGTCGAACTAAAGACTCGTTGCGGGACGTGTCCCCTGCGGATCCTGAATTTACACTTCAGGACGTGATGGGCGCCATTGCTGGCGTGAAGGCTGAGATGCATAGTTTACACGAGGCACTGTCCAGCAAAGTGGATACCCTAAAGATCGAACTTAATCTCATTAGAGCCGATCTTGGCAAGACAAATGACAAGGTGAAGTCGCTGGACCTCAAAACGTCGAGTTTAACAAATGACATGTCGGACGTACAGACTGAGGTCCGAGACTTGAAGATGGCTAATGGGCAGCTTTCACGCCGGCTCGACGAATTCGAGGGACGGGCTCGGCGCCAGAATGTCCGCATCACGGGAGTTCCGGAGAGGGCCGAGGAAGAGTCGGTTGAACTATTTGTGGAGGACTTGGTGGTCAAGAACTTGGCGCCAGGAGGATTGAGCAAGTTTTTCTCAGTCGAGAGGGCACACAGGATCCCGGGTGGCCCACCGAAATCGGGCGCATCCCCTCGCCCCATCATTGCGAGACTTTTTAACTATCGGGACCGAGACGCCATTTTGCAGGCATCGAGGAGCGCTGGCCCGCTACGGTTCCAGAACGCAGACATTCATTTTTTCCCTGACTTTACGCAGGCCGTCCAGAAACGCCGGCAAAGTTTTAATGGTGTGAAGCGACGGCTTCGGGAGTTGGGGATGCTCTACTCCATGCTCTATCCTGCAAAACTCCGCATCGAGCATGGTACCCGGACAATGTTTTTTGACCTTCCAGATGCGGCAGGGGACTGGCTGGACACTTTGCCTCAACAACGGACCGAACCCGATGATCAGACGGAAGATGCAGCAGGAGGGTCAGGTTCCAGGGAATGAACAGTTTGCCTGTGACTTTTCTCTGGGGGGGTTGCTGCGGCGGGCATCGACTCTGAATATTGCTTCTTTTTCTTATCACTTCTGCACTTTTGATATGGAGGGTGACGGGAGGGGATAGGATGTCTCTATTCTCCTCTAGGGGCTTCTTGTAGGGTAGTTTAAGGGGTGACAGGCACACTGCTAGTTGGGGTGGCTTTTAGTCTAATGCAGGGGTGCAGGGTGGGGGGTAGTTGGGACGTGTGTTTACTATTTGTTCTATTCTTTCTAAACTCTTCATGGCTGGGGTTTTATTGTTCTGGTGCTCTTGGCTCTTGGGCTGCATTCCGGGGGGGGTTGATGGGGTGGGACGTCATCGATGATGGGGGGTAAATCATTGCACTTGTTGAGTTGGAACGTCAATGGGTTGGGGGATCGCATTAAACGTGGTGTTGTTCTGCAATTGCTTAAACGCTGTGCCCCTGATGTCGTTCTTTTACAGAAACTCATCTTGTTGGTAACACCTGTAAAGCTTTGAACAGGAGAGAATTTAAAATGGTGGCCCATTCTGGGTTCTCTACGGGGTCCCGAGGGGTGGGCATCATGGTGCGCATGTCACTTCCCCTAGAGGTGGAGTCTACTTTGGTCGATGATAGGGGCCGATACGTGGCAGTGGTGTGCAGGTGGGAGGGGCGCACTTTGGTTTTGGTTTCGGTTTACGTCCCTCCGGGGCTGCAAACATCCACTTTTCAAGACCTTGGTGGCGCCATTTTGGGTCTCCCGGAGGGCCTGCTAATTCTGGGGGGAGACTTTAATTCTGTGGTTTCAGGTGAATTTGATCGTTTCCCATCCATAGATCTACGTCGTGCACAGTCCTCGCTCCCAGACTTCCTTAACACCATGGGCATGGTTGATTGCTGGCGACTTTTGCACCCCGCTCAGAGACAATACACTTTCCACTCGGGGGCTCACGGTAGTCCTTCCCGTATTGACTATGTCCTGACCCCCGCAGCCCAGGCGCAGTCGGTTTCTAGCGCTCGTCTTATGGCCAGGGGTATTTCTGACCACTCTCCAGTTTGGGTGTCTTTCGACTTTAACATAATGGCGACGTCGAGGGTGACACCTATTAACCCCTGGTATTTTCGCAATCCCAAGACCCGCGATCTCCTAGCGAAATCAATTGAGCTGTACTTTGCTGAAAACTCGGGCTCAGTCGACTCGGCCGTCTCTCTTTGGGAGGCCTTCAAAACTGTCCTTAGAGGAGAAGCCTTCTCCTTGATAGCCGAGGCGCGCAGAAGACGGGATGAAGACTTGGTTCGGCTGGAGTCGGATATTGCTGATCTGAATTCCCAGCTGGCCCTGGGACCGACTCCGGATTTGCTCCATGCTCTTGCCCTGAAGCAGTCGGAGTACAGGGCCACTGCTACTGACGCCGCTAAGGCGATGGGCAGGGAACAGCAGGGCAGGATCTACGACGCTGGTGATAAGGCGGGTAAGCTTCTTGCCTGGCTGGACAGTTGTTCCGGAAATCCTGGGCGACGACGGCCTGGTCGTCACTGACCCTGCTGCAATAGCCGAGACGTTCGCAGACTACTTTGAGACGGTCTACACGTCTGTTTCCGCCCTGTCCGAATCAGACTCGGCCTCTTTTCTGGAGGAGATCGAGCTCCCTTGTTTGTCTGATGCCGGGCGGTAGGATATGGACCGGGGCATGACGGTGGATGAGGTGGCACTTGCGATCAGGTCGCTGCGCTCCGGGAAAGCACCGGGACCCAATGGCATTCCGGTGGAGCTGTACAAGCTCAAGGCTGACACCGTCGCTGCACCTCTGAGGGATATGTTCCTGGCGGCCCGTGAGACCGGCGAGCTCCCGCTTGATCAACGTTTGGCCACTATTGTGGTCATTCACAAAGAAGGGAAACCTCGAGACCTGTGCCGATTGTACCGTCCAATTTCCCTGTTGAACGCCGAGCCGAAAATCTTGGCGAAGCTACTGGCTAACCGGCTTGTGGGAGTGATCGCGGACTTGGTTCACCTGGACCAGTCCGGTTTCATCCCGCATCGTAACACGGCCCTTAATCTTTGTAGGCTCCACGCGGTTATGTCGCGGGCGCATTTGCTCACAGAACCGACGGTGCTTGCCTCACTTGACGCAACGATGGCGTTCGACTCGTTAGAGTGGAACTACCTCTGGGCTGTGCTTGCTAAATTCGGGTTTGGGCCTGAGTACATCAGCTGGGTCCGGCTCCTCTACTCTTCCCCGCTTGCCAATGTGACTGTGAACGGTCATCTGTCTGCCTCGTTTGCCTTGCGCAGGGGTACTAGACAGGGCGGCCCCACTGTCGCCGCTCCTGTTTGCTCTAGCACTTGAGCCACTGGCTGCGTGGATCCGGGTGCATCCCGACGTTGCAGGTATCACGTGGTCGACGGGCTTTGAAGATCGCGTATCGCTCTATGCCGACGACATCCTTTTATATCTTACCTCTCCCTGCCGGTCCTTGATTATGGCATTTGATGTACTTGGCACTTTTGGTGGTTACTCGGGCCTGGTCATCAACTGGTCCAAGTCCTCCCTCTATGTACTGTGTGGGGACACTCCGCGCCTCCCTCGCGGCTGTGCTATACAGATTTCGCAACAGGGATTCAAATACCTGGGCATCTATATTTCAAAGGATGCCCGTACTCGTTACGCTAATAACCTGCTCCCTCCTTTGGCGCGGCTGCGGCGAGACGTGGAGGGCTGGAAGAGATTGCCGATATCCCTGCTGGGCCGGGCGGCATTGTTTAAAATGATGTCCCTGCCTCGGTTCCTCTATGCGCTCCAGAACACACAAGACCCAGTGCCGGCCAAATACTTCGGAGAGGTTGAGAGCCTGCAGCGTAACCTGTTGTGGGATGGTAGGGCGCGGATCTCTATTGCCAAGCTGACTATACCGTGGTACGATGGCGGCATCGCCCTGCCTGACATACGTCGTTACTACTGGGCGTCCCAGCTGGCGGCAGTTAACCACGGTTTTTACGGGCCGGCAGTCAATCCTGGATACGCCATGGATCGCTGGCTCATGAATGATGGGAATTACTATAGGGCGTTGTACTCTAGATCTCTGGATCGGAAACTAACTGGACCCACTAGGACGGCGGTGCACCTGTGGAGGGCAGTGACCAAAACTCTGGGTTGGCAGGGTAAGCTCACCATGGCAACTCCCCTATACGATTCTGACCTGCTTGGGAAACTGTGGCACTCCAAGGGGTTCGACGGGTGGGATCTCATCGGTATCTCTAGGGTTGTAGATATGATGGCTAGAGGAGATGTTAAATCTTTTGAGGCACTGCAGGCCGAGTTCCAATTGGATAAAGCGGAATACTTCCGTTATGCACAGCTTCGGCATGCTCTCACATCTTCTATGCCCGTGGGAGAGAAAGTGCCTGAATCATCTCCGCTGGAAGATAGGGTACTGGACGGCCATATGCCGGACAGTGCCATCTCCTTGATCTATAAAAAGCTTATTAATGCGCGGACTGACCTGCTGGTGAAACTGAGAGACCTTTGGGTGAATGACGGGATTGAGATGGATGATGAGGAGTGGCAGTCCGCGGTCTCCTCCCCTAAGGAGGTGGCGATTTCTGCCAGGCTAAGACTTGTCCAGTTGAAGATACTCCACAGGGTTTATATCACAGGCCCAAGGCTGATTCATATGGGACTCTCTCAAGATGGACTATGCAGGAGAGGATGTGGCGTATTGGCCACCTTTATGCACATACTCTGGGAGTGTCCGGCAGTTGCCTCTTACTGGGGACGCGTGCATGAGGTAATGAGAGCTGTTACCGGTGTGACCCTGCATGCGGAGGCCCGGCGCTGCCTTCTGAACGTGTGGGGCCCGACTGACTATAATGTGGCTCAGACCCGTTGGGTCACCCTGGGCAATATGGTAGCCAAGAGAGACGTTGCCCAGAAATGGGGTGCTTCAACTTCCCCCACCGTTGGCCTGTGGAAAACCAACATGGATTGGTGCATGCTCCGTGAAAAGACTGTTTACATGGCCCGGGGCAAACCCAAGATGTGGGGGTTGATCTGGGGAGCATGGAACTCGTATAGGGGAGATATCTGTGCACCCCCTGAGACGGCACAGCCTGAAGTCCGCCTTTCCCCGTAGCTCCCCCTTCCCTAGGTTCCATGTGTTGTATCCTGAGTCTTTGCTCCCCGTCCACCTGTCTGTCATGCAACCTGTTGTTTGTGGGATGTGCGGACCCCGCCCCTCCCCGTGATATGTGCCTAGAATATCCTTTTGGCCCTCAGCCTTGTTCTTCTTTTCACTTTCTTCTTTCTGTTCCTTCCTCTCTTTCTTTATCTAATTTTCTCTTTCTTGACTCTGTTTATACTTATTGTTATTTTAGTATTTTTCATTGTAAAATTAAACCTGATCACTCCTGTGCCTTGTTTTTGTACTTGTTCCCGATTTGAGATAAGATGCTGCCTGGCCTCCGGGATGTACGGCTAAATAGCGGTGTACTTTGTTTTGATAAATAAAGGTTTTCCAAAAAAAAAAAAAAAAAAAAGAAGAGTATATGGTATGGCATTATCCCGGAACAGCTAAGGGAGTTGTTCCCACCAGCTGCAGACGGGCTCAGCTCATGCCAGAGCAACCTCTCCCATGAAACCAAGCACTCTACCTCCAGGATTGCTGAGGCCTTCCACAGGCTCTAGCTGTTGGCGGCGTCGGCTTCTTGATCGGAGGAAACAGGCCTTGACTAATGCAAGCCACGCAGGAATCGATGCAAGCTTCTCACTAGAACCAGCAAGGTCAGAGCGGGTGCTCCTTTTTAGGGGAGCGAGGTCCAGTCTGGAGCAACCATACCAGTGGTGTTGATTGTAGGTTTCGTCGCCAAGATGGCCGCTAGCCACGTGGCAAGTGGCCAGGATGGCGCGTCGAGTGGCAAAGTGCAAAAGGGCCCCACGCAGATTGTGGAGATGCTGGGGGGCTGATCTTCGGTACAAATGCTGCTCGGTGGTGTTACTTCTCAAACCCCAAAGCACAGCGTCGAGGGTGCCTCGGGTGCTGCGCAGTCAGCTTTTCGGGGGTCTTTCGAGATGTCCGGTCCCACGTCTCTTGGTACCTCCACAGGTCTCTTCTTTGCAGGGACTGTGGATCGGGCTCTGAGATGTCTGGGAGTCTGGGTCTCGTCAGTCTCGGGGCTCGGGCTCCGGCAGGAGGCGGCAGCAAAGCAGACGTCGAGTTGCTGGATGGTGCCTGTATTCACAGGGTGGTCACTCCTTGGCCACAAAGGAGATGCTCTTCAGTCTTCTGTGCAGCAGAATGTCGAAGTCCAGTTTTCTTCTTAGTTTCAAGTCGAGTTCAGGATGATCTGAAGTCTTGGGACACAGCTCCTACTCTTATTCCAAATCTGGGGGCCGGATCACCTGCTAGGTCCCTCCTCTGGGTAGGACCAGGAAGGGGGCGGTTACACCCCCTTTCCTTTGTCCAGCTCCGCGCCAGGACTGGGGCTAGAAAGCCCCAGCACCGGTTTGGACTGGCTTATGCACGGGGACACCTTGTGTGCCCCAGGCATGTCTCCTTCTATTCAGCCCTGTCCTACCCAATACACAAAATCCTGTCTGATGCTGAGGCTCTAGTTTAACTTTTAACCGGGGTTCAGGGTTACATACATGTCGTGTCCCTCTAGAAGGGTGGAATGCTACCCCCGTCGCCAGAACTGGCGAGGGGGTAGTATCCCAATTCGTATGACACCTTACTCGACATGTTTTGATAAAGCCAAACCAAATTTAGCACATAACCGCGAGGATTATAATGCACTTAAGAGTATATGGTATGGCAATATCCCGGAATAGCTAAGGGAGTGGTTCCCGACAGCTGCAGACAGGCTCAGCTCGTGCCAGAGCACCCTCTCCCATGAAACCAAGCACTCTACCTCCAAGATTGCTGAGGCCTTCCACAGGAGTGGCTTATAGGTTAACATGTGTCCAGATAGGGTTAGATATAGGGATACTATATCTAAGTAAGAGGTGATTACACCAATTTACCCCAGCTGAGTGATCAGCCAGTTGTGTCAAATATGGAGGCCAGGCCAGGGGTGGCACAATACATGCTGCAGCCCCTGGTAGGCCTTGGATACACCTATGCCCTGGGTACCTGGAGTACACTGTTACAGTGGCCTATAAGGTGAACCAGTTCCAATTGTGTATGTACCTAAGGTACATGGAGTCCATTTTAAGGAGAGAGCAATTAGCCTGGGGCCCTGAATAGCAGGATCCCAGGCCAACTATGTCAAAAACCAGCTAAACACCAGGCAAAAAGTTTGGGAGTAACCATAGTCAGATATCCACCTTCCTGCACAACCCCCCCCCCCCCAAACGATAGGAGATTAGGCTATCCTTGACCAGGTAAGCCTATATTGCCTAAGTGGTCATATAAGGAAGTACCAGCTCTGGCTTGGTTACCCCCTGTCTCATGGTCCACTAAGCAATCCCTCACCCTAAGGGTATCTGAGGGTCTCCACCATATGGAATCTCTACCTGTGGTGTGTCTTGGCAAAGTTAAAGGATGATGGTGAGATGGAGTACTGACGTGAGATGCCTCTGTAGGACTCAGCTTCCTCCAATCACTCTCCACCATGTGTGCCTTTCTTTCTTTGACTGAGTTGCACTATGCTCTCAGGGTCAACCTCTGGCTACCTAAAGCTGGAGGCTGGGTCCCTTTGGTTGGCTTACTGGAGGGACAGTTCAGGTTTGGGCCCTTGGGGCCCAGGTTTGGCTGTGCCCAACAATATCCATCTGGGGGAGGTCCCTAACTACTTTTAAGGGGGATCCCTCAGGAGTTTTTAAAGTTTTCACCTGGCTAGGGCTGCTAGCTTCGGTGCCCCTAATCTGCTGATGGGGGTGCTTTATTTGACAGGGGGCCCTCTGGGGCTCACTGTCCTTCTTGTCCTCTGCAGCCCTGGGCTGAGTAAGGCAAGGTAGAGAGGGGCAGGTTACCTGCTCCAGACTGGGTCCCACCTGAGAAGGGTCCACTGCCATCAGGGGCTCTGTCAGGCTAGGCCTAACAACCTCTGGGACAGTTCCTTCATCAGGGGTCAGATCAGTTCCCTGAGGAGGCTGATCCTTTCCTAAAGTCTGGTGGAAGGGAGATTTCTCTTCCTCCTCAGTGCTCTCTGTTTGGGTGGAGTGATCCATCATTTCAGGCTTCACAACACATGAATCAGTTTGAGTTTGGGCTGTGGCCATCACAGCCCCACCAACCTTTTCAGGAGGAGACTCAGTTTGGTATGGGCTGTTATCATAACAGCTCTGCTAACTTGTTCAGGAAATGAATCTGTTGAAGACGGGGCTGAGACTTGCACAGCCCTACCAACCTTTTCA
The DNA here is from genome assembly GCF_964263255.1 of Lissotriton vulgaris. Taxonomy (NCBI): domain Eukaryota; kingdom Metazoa; phylum Chordata; class Amphibia; order Caudata; family Salamandridae; genus Lissotriton; species Lissotriton vulgaris. The sequence goes on from NC_141700.1 coordinate 4,325,844, forward strand.
GGAAGGACATCTTGGATTGGGGCTGTGGCCAACACAGCCCCACTAACCTTTCCATGGGCATTTACCATTCTAGAATGGTTTTTTTTGTTCAACCTCAGGCCAGGCTGAGATTTCCAAATCATTTCCCAGTAGACAATCTACAGGCAAGTTTGGGGACACTGCCACTCTCTTTGGGCCAGTGACACCTTCCCAGCTGAGATTTACCACTGCTATGGGATGATTTTTCTGAACTCCATCAATGTTTGTCACCTGGTATGTGGCACCAGGTAAAAGTTGCCTTCAGGGGACTAGACATTCAGCCACCATGGTGATGCTAGCCCCTGTGTCTCCAAAGGCCTTAACTTTCAAACCATTGATGAGGGGCTCCTGTCTATACTTGCTCAAAGTGTTTGGGCAATCAGTGAAATTGGCAAACCCCATGCCAGTCTCATAGACAAGATCAGTTGGGGACCTGGTTAGGCCAGAGTCCACCTGTGCTCCAAAAAGTAAACCCACCCAAATTCTTGGGGGTGCTCCCACCACCTGGGGGACCACTGCTGACAGTGACAGGAGGTGTTGGAGCCTTACTTGGAGGTATATTTTCCTTATTACCATTCTTTGGACAACAGCTGTCTGTTTTCCAATGTCCAACCTGTTTACAGGTATGGCAGTAAGGCTTTTTCTGTGTAGAGGAAGTGTCTTTGGACCCACCCCCATCCTTGGAGTTTTGGGGCCCTGGGGAAGTCTTCTCTTTGGTTTTATCCCCGCCTTTCTCTTGAGGCTTGGTAGTCTCTTTCTTTTGGTCACCACCCTGGTTCTTAGGCCTGATCCTGGTTCTGACCCATTTGTCTGCCCTCTTACCCAATTCTTGTGGGGAGGTCAGATCAGAGTCCACCAGGTGCTGATGTAGAAGCTGGTTTTGACAATTACTTAAGATTTGCTCTCTCATCATCAAATTATACAATCCTGTATAGTCTGTAACCTTACTTCCCAGCAACCAGCCCTCCAGAGCCTTAGTGGCACATTCAACAAATTCAGACCAGTCCTGAGTCTGTGTCTTCTGGGTCTCTCTGAACATCAACCTGTACTGTTCAGTGGTTAGGGCAAACCCATCAATCAGAGCACTCTTCAGGACCAGGTAGTTGCTAGAATCCCCATCACTAACTGTGAGGAGTCTGTCTCGGCCTCTACCTTCAAAGGAGAGCCACAAGATTGCTGCCCACTGCTCCTGAGGGATCTGCTGTACTCTGCAGGCTCTCTCAAGTGCAGTCATCCATTTGTGGATATCATCCCCAGCTTTGTAGGGGGGCACAATCTTACTCAGCTGTCTATTGTCATAGGACCTGTCTTTATTCTTAGGGATAGTGCTGCCACCAGTGGGTACTAACCCACCGTCTCTAAGCTGTCTTGCTCTAGCAAGTTTCTCTTGGGCCAGGGCAACTTCTAGTTCTTGCTTCTGGATCCTAAGCTCAGCCTCTCTCATTTTGGCCTCATGTTCCCTTCTCTGAGGGCTAATCATCGCCCTTCTGGGGTGACCATGAGAACCTCTAGAAGCTTGGGAAGTATTTGATTCACCTGAGTGATTCCTTCTCCTCCTTTGCTCCTGGTTAAGTCCACTTGGGAGTCTGGGTAAGGTCATCCATAGCTCAGCCCCAAGTACACTTACGTTAGCCTGGCTAAGCCTGTTGGCTGGCACCTGACTAAGTCTGCCATCATCAGAATCACTGCTCTCCCCTTCTGTCTCCTCTTCTTCCTCCTCCTCCTCAGGCTGAGTATCTCCAGTGACTTGGTCAACCTCATCTATCTGGACTACAGGGACAGGGGTGTCAGTATTATCATCTTCAGTGGGAGAGCCTCCTTCAGTATTCCCTGTGGGGTCTGCTTTAGAGGTCTTTAGAGCTTCAGACTGGTCTAAAAGCTCTCTGGGGTGGTCTGTGGTAGGGGTTGGACCCGTCTTGAGACCTCTTAAGGTACAAAGCTGCCTCAGTTCTTTAAAATTAAGCATAGCAAATTTGGATGGTGCCCTTGTAGGGTCACTGTCAACAGGGGCAGGTCCAGTGGACCCCTCTGCTCCAGACATTGCTCTAGTGTGGGTGGATATGTTGCAATCTACCTACACTGGTATTTACCTACTAATCCTATCTAGTAGTTGTAGTCAGGGTGTGCTACTCCCTATCCTCTACAACAACTAAGTTCAGTAGAACTTAAGTATACTAGTCTTGTTTTATATGTACCTAGCAGGTACCTGTATGATCTTTCAAATGATACTCTCAAAGATTGTAATGGTAAAACAACAGCAAGCTCAAATCCCAACCGCTGCTCACCAATGTGAGAAGTTGGCCTGGTATATGATGCTCACTAGTTCTAGTGATCACCTTGTACCATGCCAAGCAACCCTTATGATGATTGGTTGTAAGTCAACCTTATAGACCAGCTATCCTAGTAGCGTGGACAAAGCAGTCTTAGGCTAAACTCTGTATAGGCATGTGAAGCAAGCTGGTTTACCATACACAATCCCCTTGAATACCAAATGAAAGGACACTACACAGATATATATTGAAAATATATATATATTTATTTACTACAAATATCCCCTATACTCTTTATGAGCACAGAAGCAAATGCGTCAAAACAAAACACAGTTTAAATATACAAAAGTTGCACAATATGGATGAGCCCTAGGGGCCACCTAAACCATATACTAAAATAGTGGTATAATAACCACCAAGCTGAAAGGAAGCAGGCCTAGGGCCTGGGGAATCGCTGGAGCTGTTCGGGACTAACAGTGAAGAAGTCGGGAAAGGCCTGCGGGACTCGGGTGCAGCGCTTAAAGCACACGCATGCACCAATGCAATGTCAACGGTGCGTAAAAGTTATAAAGGTACTGTTTAAGGAACCTTCCGAGTGACCTAGAAGGACAAAAGTTAAGACCTAGATACTAGAGGTGTGTACCAGTGTAGGAACACCGGCGTTGCTGAGTTACCTCACCCACAGGAAGCGGGTGCACAGGTGCAAAGTAGTATCGGGTTTCGTCACACAGGTCGATGGTGCCTGGAGATGAAGATGCTGCAGGCGGGTCGTGGAGGAGAGTTCCGCTGGATCCAAGGGTGGATCTGAAGAGGTGAAGACCTGAAAGCAGTAACAATATTATTCATTCGCTAATAGGTTCCGCTTTCTGCAGTTCTCCTGTAAGCACTCGCTCCTTAGCGCGGGGACACGCCGTTGAGCGTCACCAAGCGCTTTACAAAACCCCCTAATAATAATAATAACAATGTTCAAAGTCACTATCCAGCGACTACTGTGGAACCAGGATGGAACCAGGCGATGTTGGGTGCAAACAGGCGAAGAGGTGAAGATTGTATCTGCAGCCACGTGGACACGAAGAGGTCAGGGACGTCCAGGCATTGGTCACGAGCTGTCCCACGAAGGCTCTAGCTGTTGGCGGCGTCGGCTTCTTGATCGGAGGAAACAGGCCTTGACTAATGCAAGCCACGCAGGAATCGATGCAAGCTTCTCACTCGGACCAGCAAGGTCAGAGCGGGTGCTCCTTTCTAGGGGAGCGAGGTCCAGTCTGGAGCAACCATACCAGTGGTGTTGATTGTAGGTTTCGTCGCCAAGATGGCCACTAGCCACGTGGCAAGTGCCCAGGATGGCGCGTCGAGTGGCAAAGTGCAAAAGGGCCCCACGCAGATCATGGAGATGCTGGGGGGCTGATCTTCGGTACAAATGCTGCTCGGTGGTGTTACTTCTCAAACCCCAAAGCACAGCGTCGAGGGTGCCTCGGGTGCTGCGCAGTCAGCTTCTCGGGGGTCTTTCGAGATGTCCGGTCCCACGTCTCTTGGTACCTCCACAGGTCTCTTCTTTGCAGGGACTGTGGATCGGGCTCTGAGATGTCTGGGAGTCTGGGTCTCGTCAGTCTCGGGGCTCGGGCTCCGGCAGGAGGCGGCAGCAAAGCAGACGTCGAGTTGCTGGATGGTGCCTGTATTCACTCCTTGGCCACAAGGGAAATGCTCTTCAATCTTCTGTGCAGCAGAATGTCGAAGTCCAGTTTTCTTCTTAGTTTCAAGTCGAGTTCAGGATGATCTGAAGTCTTGGGACACAGCTCCTACTCTTATTCCAAATCTGGGGGCCGGATCACCTGCTAGGTCCCTCCTCTGGGTAGGACCAGGAAGGGGGCGGTTACACCCCCTTTCCTTTGTCCAGCTCCGCGCCAGGACTGGGGCTAGAAAGCCCCAGCACCGGTTTGGACTGGCTTATGCACGGGGACACCTTGTGTGCCCCAGGCATGTCTCCTTCTATTCAGCCCTGTCCTACCCAATACACAAAATCCTGTCTGATGCTGAGGCTCTAGTTTAACTTTAACCGGGGTTCAGGTTATGTACATGTCGTGTCCCTCTAGAAGGGTGGAATGCTACCCCCGTCGCCAGAACTGGCGAGGGGGTAGTATCCCAATTCGTATGACACCTTACTCGACATGTTTTGATAAAGCCAAACCAAATTTAGCACATAACCGCGAGGATTATAATGCACTTAAGAGTATACGGTATGGCAATATCCCGGAACAGCTAAGGGAGTTGTTCCCGACAGCTGCAGACGGGCTCAGCTCGTGCCAGAGCACCCTCTCCCATGAAACCAAGCACTCTACCTCCAAGATTGCTGAGGCCTTCCATAGGAGTGACTTATAGGTTAACATTTGTCCAGATAGGGTTAGATATAGGGATACTATATCTAAGTAAGAGGTGATTACACCAATTTACCCCAGCTGAGTGATCAGCCAGTTGTGTCAAATATGGAGGCCAGGCCAGGGGTGGCACAATACATGCTGCAGCCCCTGGTAGGCCTTGGATACACCTATGCCCTGGGTACCTGGAGTACACTGTTACAGGGGCCTATAAGGTAAACCAGTTCCAATTGTGTATGTACCTAAGGTACATGGAGTCCATTTTAAGGAGAGAGCAATTAGCCTGGGGCCCTGAATAGCAGGATCCTAGGCCAACTATGTCAAAAACCAGCAAAACACCAGGCAAAAAGCTTGGGGGTAACCATAGTCAGATATCCACCTTCCTACAGACGGAATGCTGGACAATGCAAACATTCACCCCCAGTCACAAGGATCTGGGTTGAATCCATCATTTTTTGCTCACCACACTACCCCAGTTTGAGTCTAGCTGCAGGATGGCAGAATCCTGACAGACACTGAACAAGGTATCGATGCCGAAGGGTAAAGGAAATAGAGGATAGTGTAGATTCATAGCCTGTTATTGAACATGGTATTGATGCCAAATTATAAAGATTGGAGCATACACAGTGAAGGGTGTAGAAGATGATGTAGATTATGAGCCTGTTATGTACTTTAAAAGACCAGAAAGATGGAGCTGACATTTAACATAGTATCAAAGTTGATGGATAATTTATGGAGCGTACACAGTAAAGGACGTAGAAGATAGTGTGGATTCCGAGCCTGTTATTGAACATGGTTTAGACGCGAAGGATAAAGGATGGAGCATACACAGTGAAATATGTTAAAGATGGTTTAGAATCTGAGCCCGTTATCAACCTTCAAGGACCATGGAGATGGAGCTGACATCGAACCGAGTATCAATGTCGATGGATAAAGGATGGAGCAAACACAGTGAAGGGTGTTGAAAATGGTGTCAATTCTGAGCCTGTTTTGTACCTGGAAGGACCAAGAAGATGTAGTTGACACTGAACGTGGTATCAATGCAGAAGGACAAAAAGGTGGAAAAGGAACAAAGCAGAGTATCAACATTCAAGGACCAATAGGATGGTGCCGAGCTTGAGCGCGGAAGCAGTGCTGAAAAAGAGATGATGGTGCATAAACTGAGCATTGTATCCATGCCAAAGACAGAGAGAGAATGGTGCTGAAACCGAGCAAGGCATTAACCTTGAAGACCGATAGTAGAGAGGTAACATTATAGACTTATAACCCGCCGTAGAGGGCTATACCGGCTATTAAAGGCTGTCTCTAGTGTTCAAGGCCCGAGCCGAAGGAGAGGGCCTTTAACAAGGGAGAGGGACTTTATTAGCCAGTATTGCCCAGCTACAAAGGGCTATAAGGCTATTAGAACTTTCTGCCACTAAAGGGCAGACTGTTATAACAGAAAAAAACAAAGCCTTATGGGAGCACAAGGGGATTGGAATCCCCTCAGGCTCCCTGAAGCCTTAGTTCACGGTCCCAGATGTGAACAAAGAAACATTGGAATGTTGGAACTCCGGGCTTAAACCAGCCATTAGAAGCCCGGAGCACTCCATTGTTTCCAATATTCTAATAAACATTGTGTCAATGGCGAACAACAGCGGTTGGCGCGGAAGAAGAGAATGTATCAATAGTGAAGGACCAAGAGGACGAAGCTGGTCCCAAGTAGGTTATTGATAAAGAAAGAGGTTGAAAATAGAGAAGAGACAGAGCATGGTATTACCATCTAAGGACTGAGAAGGCCGAGCCGACATTGAACATGGTATCAATGCCAATGGTCGAGGATCGAGCAGACCCTTACCGTGGTATCAGCAATGAAGGACTAAGAAGGCAGAGTCAACGTTGAGCATGGTGTTGAAGATTAAATATAGAGAGTGAAGCAAACACAACCTGGTCTCGACAACCATTGAGAAGACTGAGCCGACCCTGAGCATAACCGTGACGCTGAAGGACAGAGAGGATGGAGCTGCACCAAGCATGGCATCACTTCTGTAAGATAGAGGTTGGAGCAGACACTGTATATGGTCTCGATGCTACAGGGCCTGAGATGCAGCAGACTTGAGCATGGACTCCACACTGAAGGATAGAGGATGGATCGGACACTGAGCATTGCATCGATGCTGAAGGATAGTGAACGAAGCAGACGCTGAGCATGGTCTCGACACTGAAGGATAGAGGATGAAGCAGACACTGAGCATTGCATCTATGCTGAAGGATAGTGGAAGAAGCAGAAACTGAGCATTGCATCAATGCTGAAGGATGGAGGACGAAGCAGACACTGAGCATTAGAGGACTGTATACGTATTGAGCTCTGCATCGATGCCACTGGACAGATGATGGTATACCTAGCGTGCTTCGTATCAATGCTGAAGGTGGTATACATATTGCATTTGGTATTTGCGCTAGAGGACAGTGTACGTATTGTGCTCAGCATCGACACCACTGGACTGATGATGGTATACCTAGTGTGCTTGGTATTGGCGCAAGAGGACAGTATACGTATTGAGCTCAGCATCGATGCTGGACAGAGGATGGCATACCTAGTGTGCTTGGTATCAATTTCAAAGGTGATATACCTATTGCGCTTGGTATTGGCGCTAGATGACAGTATACGTATTGTGCTCAGCATCGATGTCATTGAACAGATGATGGTATACCTAGCGTGCTTCGTATCGATGCTGAAGGTGGTATACATATTGCATTTGGTATTTGTGCTAGAGGACCTGTACGAAATTGTGATCAACATTGACACCACTGGACCGATGATGGTATACCTATTGCACTTGGTGTTGGCGCTAGAGGACAGTATGCGTATTGATCTTAGCATCTATGCCACTGGACAGAGGATGGTATACCTAGTGTGCTTGGTATCGATGTCGAAGGTGATATACCTATTGTGCTTGGTATTGGCACTAGATGACAGTATACGTATTGTGCTCGGCATCGACACCACTGGACCGATGATGGTATACCTAGTGTGCTTGGTATCAATGTCAAAGGTGATATACCTATTGCGCTTAGTGTTGGCGCTAGATGACAGTAGAAGTATTGTACTCGGCATCGACGCCACTGGACAGAGGATGGTATTCCTAGCGTGCTTGGTATCGATGTCAAAGGTGATATACCTTCTGCGCTTGGTGTTGGCGCTAGATGACAGTATAAGTATTGCACTCGGCATCGACGCCACTGGACAGGGGATGGTATACCTAGCGTGCTTGGTATCGATGTCAAAGGTGATATACCTTCTGCGCTTGGTGTTGGCGCTAGATGACAGTATAAGTATTGCACTCGGCATCGACGCCACTGGACAGAGGATGGTATACCTAGCGTGCTTGGTATCGATGTCAAAGGTGGTATACCTTCTGCGCTTGGTGTTGGCGTTAGATGACAGTATAGGTATTGTACTCGGCATCGACGCCACTGGACAGAGGATGGTATACCTAGCGTGCTTGGCACTGACAGTACACTTGCTACGAGTGTCCCTGCGAGGGCAAGGAACACTGACACAGCCTACATTAGTTGTTAGGGCAGGAAGGTGGTGCGCCCTGGTGTGCTTGCGCCATTGAGGCCTTCTCCCTGTGTTTCCTTCTGGTTGTCTTCGCTGGCGCTCTCCGCACAGAAGGCCTCATTAAAAACACCACGAGCCAGCCGGCCCGGACGGCCTGCACGAGCACGAATTCATTAGCATGGGCTGCTTCCTTTTTGGCTAATTATGCTGAAATATGCATCAAAAGCAGCCGATTAGCATGGGCCACACATCAGAGGTGTTCGGAGCCCTTTAAAGCAGAGTGGCGGGGGAGGGCAGGGGACGAGCCCCCGCCACAACCCCCGCCCCCATCCCTCGGCGCCATTATGATTTGTTTTGATGTGATGATGGGAAACACGAGCGATTTTCCAAAAATCTTTCCTCCTAAAAAAGGCTGTTTGGAGTTAAAAGCGCCCCTCGCTAGGAGCCTCTGCCCCCCAGGACTGATGTTAATTGGTTTCTGTGATAAGGGGCGCCTCTGCCTGGGTGTGTGCCGAGCCCCCTGGCAGGCCGGGCCACGTGGAAGCCAGCGTGCTGGTGCGCGGCCCTGTGCGTGCTCGCACGTGTGTAGTCACGTGCCGTGACGCACGTGCGCACGCAGCAGCACGCCCTGCTATAGGTCTCACTGGGGGACGTCCCCCACGAGCAGCGCGTGAACCTACACCCAGAATATAAGAACACAAAACGGGGCTGAACCCCCAGCCTTGGGTTCCAAAGCAGCGCCTGCTGGCCTGAGGCGCTTCCACGCCAGGGCAGGGGTGGCAAATGCAAATACAGGCGTCACAAGGAGAAATGCCATCACTTCTCCTTCCTTTTGCGACTTTGCATACGTGCTCCCCTGTGCAGCGCACATACAAGGTAGGAAAAGGTTTTTCACTTGTCTAACCATAGTATTGTATCCAGGACGGGCCCTCTTCCAGTACAAAACCTACGCACCCTAGCACTATGGCACAAAGGGGTGTGTTTGGCACCTGGCAGCTGAAACCAGGGAGAGTGGAGGAGAGAGCCTTATCTCTGTGGCTATGGTGCTTTCCCGCTCTCTCCCTTTTCACACAACGCAGCACAGCCTCCTTGAGAGTCTGGGCCTGTGTGTTTATCTCTCATCCCCCTCAGCATCAGACCACTAAGCACTGCTCCTAAGGCTAATGCCGCACAGCATCCTACACTAAAACCTTTCCCACTCAGACACAAAAAAAGGCAGCAAACTGTGTGCGCTCAGACAGAGCAGGGGCAGCAGCAGTTCAAGTTTCACTGAACAAACGCACACAGACTCCCACACACAGCCGCTGCAATTTTACTGATTTTACACACAATTTATACACATACACAATCTCCTCATTAACAAAAAATAGACATGCACACTCTGCATCCATTACACTTTGCAGATTACGTACAGGTAGAAAGCCAACAGACAAATAATACACGCTCGGGATGTCATGAAGAATTTCACTGCATGTCCGATTCCTGCAACTCGAAGAACTAAACGCAGAACTGGCGACAGTGACCTATAGAATTTCACAAAGGGCATATCAGCAAGGCGGCGCTATGAAATTATCGGTGCTTTTGCGTCCGTTTTTGGGTGAAAAGCGGCGATAATTTCATTGCCTTATCAGCAATGACACGCTTTCGCGTGTTTTGCTGATTTAGCGCCCCTTACAACACCGCCCAGCTTTGCATCTCTAATGAGATGCAAAGTGAGCGTTCCGTGCCAAAAAAAGCTGCATGCAAACAAGCAGAGCGATAAGAAAAGTAGCGCTAACCACAGTTATTGCTACTTTCCTTACGCCTGCTTGTAATCTGATTTAGCCATGTAATACAATGGGAGGTGGAATACATGGCTAAGACCACCCTACCCTATCAGCGAGGTATCGCTGGTCGCACTGCGATTATCGCTGGATTTCCTGTGATAATCACACTGTTTTCCAGCTAACGTTTGGATTCCTATCGCTTGGGAGATAAGCGTTGCTGATAGCACGCTATCTCCGTGATAGAATCCAGCGTTAGCCTGCGATAATGATCCTCGCGCTACAAGCGCTGAGCGATAATTATCTCAGGCCATTGCTGTTATGCCCCGATGTTTGTGCAAAGTGATGACTCTCACAGCAGGTAGCAATGGAGCGGGCACCGAGCAGGAGTATCTAAACTGTGAACACAACGAAGTGCGAGTCCCCTGCACCTGGCTGTCATCAGCCTTACAGAAGCGGAAATCGGAGCCACACAAACGCAGACCCCGTCTATAAATAGTTTAAAATCTACTGGTTGTAGCCCCCCTGATTACCCGGCTGAGAAGAGCCCCTCCAGGAGGAAAGTACACAGAAGGAGTCAAAGCACTGACAGGCTGGAGACAAAGCAATGCACAAAACCCTACGATCTGAAAGAACTGCCTGCAACCAGCACTATTGATTGTTGACTGAAGCTGGTTTAAAGGCTATGGATCGTCGATGTCTTTCCCCCTTTGAGTTAGATTTACCATTCTCATCAAACACTGTTGAACAACTTCTGGGATGTGATCAATGCTCCAGTGACACGCACACTCTCAACCCTCCATTGTTTTTTTTCATGAATATATTTAATTTTTTTCATCTGTATATATGCAGTATAGCTTACTTGTGCTTAGAAGCGAGCAAGGTATTGTTTAACCACTACCCAGTGTGCTCGTCGCCTGCCCATTTGGGTACATGCCCGGTAACGACAGATACTGAACTCTAGTTTCACAAAATTCGAGTATATCGAAAAAAAACTAACCTAAGGGGGAACTAGGATTCAATGAAAGTTCACTGTAATCACCGTTTTAGAAAAATACTTTTTTTCTAGAGACCCCTATCCCACCAGGGTTGCCCCTAGGTGGCATGCTTCATCATTGAGGTTCCTCTCAATCCTCTATGGATTGAGGCGTGCTGCAACTGGCGAACTACGTGGGAGCACTTAGTTATGACTATGTGAGGTGCAATGATGTGGAGTGTAAGGAAGATAAGTCTTAGAAATACCTAACTAATGAGGTACTATTTTATTCCCGCCCGTAGCTGGTATGGTTAAAATCAGGGGTTAATACCGGGAAAAAACCTGACCTTAATGAGTTTGGTTCTCCAAGTATTGCGTCTGTATCAACATGTTTCGAGCTGTCCCCTTCAAGCTCTTCATCAGGACTACGTGGGGTCCAGCCCTGTGCGTACCACTCCTAATAAATTCTATAATGAGGATACAGTGAAGTGCACACCTAATGTGTATACACAAAATATATACGTTACTTAATGATACTCTGTATTTCTATTAGTCAATACTATTGCCTCATGGCCAACAACAGGGGTCTCCAGGCACAGAAGTAGGTAACGAAAGGAGAGGTGTGCTTTGATGAAGGTGTGACTACAAGCCCCTCTACCCAACACAACACAGGCCCAGCCTACCTGAAAAACCACATTCACTTCCATCCACCTTCCTGGCGCCTCTGCTCAGCCAGACTCTTACTGGCACATGGACTACCCTCACACACCTGCACAGCACCAGGATACCATCACAGGTGATAGAACACTTTACAAATATAGATCATATAAGACAACACAATGCCCCAAAACACAGAAGTTTACAGCCAACAAGCAACTGTGGGAATGTCTCCAGAGCACGCCACTGTGCTCAGGCAGGGAGCTCTTCCGTCGCACGTGCATGGACAAGTCAAACTGCACAATGCTTGTAAAAAAAACAACAAATGTCCCAGGGAGAATTGCAAACACACATGGCTAATGTAACATGGGGTCCATATACCCCACAGACACATGCACTCACACACACAGGAGTCAGTGCAACATGGAGATCATACAATACACACACTCCCAGTAGAACATGTAGAATACTAAACAAGAAACAAAGGTGTCCATCCATGAAAGTACGCATGAATATTCAATGTAAATGTTGCCTCTGTGCCCAGGATACTGGAGTTGTCCGTGCTGCACACTCAGACGGAATGCTCCTGGATGCCGCGCCCCGCGCTAGCACAGCATCCTCGCCGTTTGGGTCATATTGATGATTCTGTGGTCATCGGAACCGCAAGGGTCGTTCATATGTGTTATACTGTGCAGCGTGACATAGTGGCTAAGGGGAGGAGTTGCCCTTTCATCATGAAATCAAAAAGGAGGCTGAGCCGACCAGTCACACAAACACATGGGTACACCAGACAAGCAGATGAATGTGCTACAAGCAGAAAGAGGCAAGAGGCAGATCGTGAAATAGATGTTGTACAACATTTATTGCCATTTTATAATTTATTATAAAAAAAATACAGAATCCAAAGAGGGTTTTGATTATATGACCTTTTGAGGGCAGGAAAGAAAAGTGTGAATCCGAGGCTGGATACCGACTGCATTTGCACCAGCGCCCTATTTGGTGTCAGAGTCTGGATATTTGAGGTGAGCCCCCACCCCGGGCACCCGTGAGTAGGAAGTATGTCTACAAAAAGAGCATGACTGTACAACGGTGGTATATCCTCACGGAAGGATGTAAATACTACCGCCCAAGAAGTGATCGAGTCTTGGACAGTTCACATTTAGCACCTTGATTTCTCAAACAGCAATGTTTCTGTGGAGATAAGAAATGCCAAAATTACCTTTCGCAATAATACTTATTTTTTTAACCTATTTATCAATCTCAGAAATGTAAATTTTACATCATTATCGAGGAGTTGAACCACAGCACAACAGACTTTTCTTCTAAAAACTTATTTTTTAACATCAGATCTTTTTTGAAACTTTGAATAAAAAGAAAAATATTTTTATTGCAAAATGTACAAGCATTTTGGATCAGTAAGGGTAGAACCCTCCGGTGGTGGGGCCTTCGCTCATCTCGGTAGACCGAAAATTAGGGCCCCCCCACCTGTGAAGCTTGGCTTTCTTCTGACCTTTACAGTATGCAGTCATTGCAAAAAGGGGCACAGCACAAATTCAGAAAGGAAAGGCAATACATACAAGTATTTATGGCCTTCCCATTTGATCCACACAAATACGTAATTCTTCAGAGTTTTCTTTTTCAATACAATTGGTTCCGCTCTAAAGGCATAGAGTTCTTTTTAGACAATACATGACTTATTGCAACTTTTAGCTTTCTAATCTAAAAACATACAACCTTCCATTAAATCCACCATCAGCGATACATATAACAGTAACAACACCTGCCGCTTGTACAAATATGTTGGAGTAAGCCCTCAAATAGTGAGGTCGACTCTCCAGTAGAGGAACTGGTTCTCTAATAGAGAAATAATGACCTGTTCAGCGGTCTGACGACTTATCCAACACTGGAATACGTATGCAGTTCTGGAATGACCGTTAAATGTGGATAAGGCCTGAAATAACCTCTTCATCATAGGACTGCCCTTTCAGTGGGGGTTGGACACTCCAGATCAGGAATGATCATCAACCATTAGGAAACTGAGTATAATTGGGGTACATCCCATCCAAGAGTGAAACTTTCCCTCCCGTGGTGGAATGGCACCTACAGCAGCAGGGCACACACACCCATCCCCAAGTGGTGGAATGCCCCCTCAAGTAGTGGCACATCTACTTCAGTCATGGAACTTCTTCCAAATATACTATACACCTTGAAGCAATTAGAGTGGGCAGATCTTTAGGCAGTTGGACACACCCTTCCTCAGAGGTGAATGGAAATGGAACACAGCAGCTCAAAGTGCACCAGTCTGTAAGTACATTCACAGAATATGAAGTGGTTTGGGCTCTACTTCTTATTCAGGCGTTCAAATAGGTTTAGCTACTCACATCCACCCTCCTCCATTCCTCAGAGTGGAGAAGTATTTCAACCAATGCTGCCCAAGTCCATCCATACATGGTCATTCCTTACAAGTGGTGCCTTAGGGAGGCCTGCGGGGCTGGGTAAGAGTCAATCTGTGTTTGGCAAAGTATAACAGATTCTATCTTGGAGTATGCTGAGGTAGAGCCAGCCTGTGTCAGACCAAGTCTGGCAGGCGCTACCAAGGAGCAGCCTGGGTTGCTGGGGCAGAGTCAGCCATCTTGGGGCAACTTGTAGGGCGAGGCAAAAGTCAGCATGTTTCAGATATAGTCGGACAGGTGCACCTTGAGGCAGCCTGCAGGGGCGGGGAAGAATATCCATACGCCGTGCAAAGCCTGACATCCACTCCCTTCACACCCATTTGGTGCAAAGCACTAGCCAAGTACTTGGTATGGGCTCCCTCTAGCCTGTGTGTGCTGGAACAAGATGTGTCCTGTCAGCTGTGGTCACCAAGCCGGTGTGTGACCAGCACTAAGCATGTGCTGTGTTTGGCCCTAAACCATACATGTGTTGGACTGGCAGTAGGTATGTACTTTGTATCGTCTTACACCTGGCTTGTGTGTGTAACAGGCAGTAGTTGTGCACTGCCAGCGGTCGACACCTGTCTAGTGTAGGACAAGCTATCAGCGTGTACTGCGTATGACCCTTCACCTAGGCTGAGTACTACAGCCATAGGGATGTACATTGTACGTTTCTACACCTGGCCCCTGTGTGGCAGGCGGTAGGTGTGCAAAGCAAGACCAAAAAGGGGATGGTGGACGGAGTGTTGAACATTGCAAGCAGTCAACTGATCTGGGTTTAATTCATCATCATTCTTTAGCTCACTCCACCACCCCAGTTCAGACATGGCCATATTCAAATCAGCCTGACCCTGTGCCTCATGGGAACAGTCCAGCCCGAACTGCCAGGCGGTAGATGTGTTCCATGTGCAGTCCTACACCTGGCCTGTGTGCAACTAGGCCAAGGTGGGGGTCCAGCAGCCTGAGGGAGAGCGGGTCGACCGCAAGGGTCTAAACTAGTCCCTGAGATACCATCCAAGCCCATGTGCAAAAAAAAAAAATGAATACAACTGCAAAGTAGGGCTGGAAGGCCGCAGCCCCTCTTTCCAGCTCTTCCGGGCTTATGGCAGCAGATACAGGAGCGGGAGAGAGAGAGAGACCGAGCGAGGAACTGAAAGGAAAGAAAAAGGAAACAGACAGGAAGGGAGCATGGGCAGGTCTGAACACCTGTGCCAGGTCTGCTCTTGGTTGCCAGCCTAGGCCTGCCATGTGGAAGAATAGAGTGACGTACACAGAGTGACGTACACAGTGTGCTTCCGGTTCCTATAGAAGGATCACTCACACTGAGGCCCTTGGGGGTAGGCGGCTGTGTTTGGTAACATTGTGTCAGGGGGCTTGGGTCCTTTTAAGAGGACGCAGGCCATGTTGAATGTGTTCCTTAAAGGCACCCCAGCAGGTGGGAACTATTTCTACTTTCATTGAACTAGGTGGAGGCTACGAAGTACACCTGAACCTCGTCCTTCGAACTGCGATAAGGCCCAAGAAGCGCCCACCCCAGGATTATTGCTTATGAGACACTAAGAAGGCCAACGAGGGCTGGGGGTTAGGTAGGAGATTCTTTTTTTTCTAAAAAGGCACAAAACACCTTTTAAAAAAACTACTACAAGAGACATGCCCACAAACTCAAGACAACGCTACATCTAGGTAAGTTGGGGAAGGGCAACTAGAAACTACAGAAAGCGAGCCATTGCTAGCGCATGCATACTCCGCCTCCTCGCGGTCAGGGCCAAAGTCTATGATGTCAACTCTTATCAAAGAAAAGGCCTTTGCAAGGCTGGAGGCGGGCATGGCTGCACCAGCACTCACTGGAACCCAGGCGTGTCCCAGAAGGGGTCAAAGAAAATGTAGGCATGCCACGATCAGCCCATGAAGGTAACTAACAAGAGAGCTGGAAGTGCTGGGTGGGCTAAGTGCACACAAGGAATATACATCCCCTATGCACAGAGCCCAAGTCCATATAATGGGTCCAAGCCTCTGCAACACCGGGTGAAGGAGACCTGTACGCTTACCACACACAGGGCCCACCTCCATACACACTCGGTCCAAGCCTCTACAACACCGGGTGAAGGAGACCTGTACGCTTACTACACACAGGGCCCACCTCCATACACACTCGGTCCAAGCCTCTACAACACCGGCGAAGACCTGTACGCTTACTACACACAGGGCCCACCTCCATACACACTTGGTCCAAGCCTCTACAACACCGGCGAAGACCTGTACGCTTACTACACACAGGGCCCACCTCCATACACACTCGGTCCAAGCCTCTGCAACACCGGGTGAAGGAGACCTGTACGCTTACTACACACAGGGCCCACCTCCATACACACTCGGTCCAAGCCTCTACAACACCGGCGAAGACCTGTACGCTTACTACACACAGGGCCCACCTCCATAAACACTCGGTCCAAGCCTCTACAACACCGGCGAAGACCTGTACGCTTACTACACACAGGGACCACCTCCATACACACTCGGTCCAAGCCTCTACAACACTGGCGAAGACCTGTACGCTTACTACACACAGGGAACACCTCCATACACACTCGGTCCAAGCCTCTACAACACCGGCGAAGATCTGTACGCTTACTACACACAGGGCCCACCTCCATACACACTCGGTCCAAGCCTCTACAACACCGGCGAAGACCTGTACGCTTACTACACACAGGGCCCACCTCCATACACACTCGGTCCAAGCCGCTACAACACCAGCGAAGACCTGTACGCTTACTACACACAGGGCCCACCTCCATACACACTCGGTCCAAGCCGCTACAACACCAGCGAAGACCTGTACGCTTACTACACACAGGGCCCACCTCCATACACACTCAGTCCAAGCCTCTACAACACCGGCGAAGACCTGTACGCTTACTACACACAGGGACCCCCTCCATACACACTCGGTCCAAGCCTCTACAACACCGGCGAAGACCTGTACGCTTACTACACACAGGGACCACTTCCATACACTCGGTGCAAGCCTCTACAACACCGGCGAAGACCTGTGCGCTTACTACACACAGGGACCACCTCCATACACACTCGGTCCAAGCCTCTACAACACCGGCGAAGACCTGTATGCTTACTACACACAGGGACCACTTCCATACACTCGGTGCAAGCCTCTACAACACCGGCGAAGACCTGTGTGCTTACTACACACAGAGACCACCTCCATACACACTCGGTCCAAGCCTCTACAACACCGGCGAAGACCTGTACGCTTACTACACACAGGGACCACCTCCATACACACTCGGTCCAAGCCTCTACAACACCGGCGAAGACCTGTACGCTTACTACACACAGGGACCACTTCCATACACTCGGTGCAAGCCTCTACAACACTGGCGAAGACCTGTACGCTTACTACACACAGGGACCACCTCCATATACACTCGGTCCAAGCCTCTACAACACCGGCGAAGACCTGTACGCTTACTACACACAGGGACCACTTCCATACACTCGGTGCAAGCCTATACAACACTGGGTGAAGACCCACAGTATCTTTCTCCATATAATAGCAGCACAGATCTTTACACCACTTATACAAAGGGCACAACCCTGCTCCTTACAACACCCGGCACAGTCCACAACCACATACTGCGCCATACGATACTCAATGCACGTCTGTACACCTCCTGTACACAAGGTTGTATCCTGCTTCCACAGAACACCCCAAGAATAATAAACGGAGGGATGGATGGAGGGCTTGAATTCATCTCGGCCCCTTGAAATCTGTTGACTGCTTTCAGTCCACTATGTTTTTGCTTACTTCACCCAGGGAACAACCAGGGGCTAATCAGCCTTAGTCCTGCTCCAGAACTGCCTGTCTGGTGTTGCCCGTGGTCCCTTTCAGAGGGGATGTGGCCTTGCCGTTGGGGGTGGAAGCTTCCTATCGGAGCAGGACCAAGGCAGACGGACAAGGAGTATTGTCCTTGTCAGGATTGAGGGGAATAAAGTTCTGTAAAGTATCCCAGAGGGATTACCAGTGGCTGAGATTTATTTAAGTTTAACACCCATCATATTTTGTTTCTCTCTATATAAAACTGCTTCAAACTGCACACTGCCTGTTGCAAGGGAGTGCACAACTTCCAAGGACTATGCGGCACAGATCTGTACACTTTAAATACACAACATACGCGGCATAGATCAATGTGCCCTTTATTCCTATTCACAATACCATATTTAATGGAGCTAGACGAACCTGAGGACAACTGGTGTGGTCCTCCTTCCAATTCAGCCTAGTGGCATCTGCTCTTACAGATGATGCACCAATGTGTCTCACATTTCAAATCCTCAGGCCTCCACAGTTCCTAACAAAGAACACGCACCCGTACGGGTGTTCTGCTACTGAATGATTGCTTCCCGATCTGTTCACCATGTGCCTGATGAAGACCCCTCAATGCCGAAACAGCTCAATTCTTCCTCTCTCTGCTCCCATTGACCTATGAACCTACATGTGCCATTTTCAAGGCATTCTCCCATCACCTTCTCTAAATCAAGACCCAGCTGTGTGCAGGTGTGTGGAAGGCATGCTGGAGAGTGGCAGATACTCATTGGTGAAGATAGGAGTAAATACAACAGCTTACAGACAGAATCAAAAGAATTTTGAGGAGTAAGAATTGGCAAAGTGTGCAACAACAGGTCGTCAGTGCAAGGTATTGATACAGGGGACCCATGGGAGGACTTCCCCCATTGAAGTGAATCAATGAGGGGCCTCTGGGCAATCAGGAACCACTGTTTCATATCTTACCCCACCAGGGGCCAATCATCTTGTGTCTTACTTAAGGTGAACAAACCTACATCAGAGTTCAGCAACCAACAGGAGAGGACCAATGATACAGGCCATGAATGACATCACCTTCACATCATCTGGGGATGAACAGGTAGGGATCTTCTGACTGGCTCAAGTGTTTCAGGCACAATGAGGTGGAAGAAGGGATAGAAGTCTTAAGAAAAGATCAGAATCATTGCGGAAAGTAGGGCAGAAGTTGGGCAGAGCCCGATCCCCTGTGACGGACACAGGAAAGAATACAGAAAATTCAAAGACATTGCAGCTGTTCTAGAAATGTAAAAAGGAGGTGTCTTCATCCCAAGTGGACTAAAAACATTTAAGAGACGTAAGCACAAACATCACTGTCTTGAAGTCCAAGAAAGAGAATGGGGCCCCAAAGTAGTATAGAAACCTTCACAGCGGTGCATGGTACAGGATACTCAATACCAGGAAGATCCTACACTGGCCGAGGGCAAGAGTCATGGCCCTAAAAAACCTCTTGGTCCTTGTCAACATGACTCCAGCCACTAGCAAAGACCCCCCAACATTCATATGTCAAAGGTAGTGCCATCTACAAGCCACCCTCGTCCCTTGGACCAAATGGGACAGGAGAACAGCAGTCACCAGATGTGGGGGCGGAGCCCCAACTGCCAACACCCACAACCCGCACTAGAATGAGCTTCTGAGAAGTAGCTCATCAAATCTGTCCTCGTCTCCGTGTCCAGATTTTCATTCTTTAAATTAAAAACACTGCTTTAAACAACAACTCCTTCGAGAAGCATCAGTCCTTGGTGCTCGAAAGACAGATTTTCTCCACTGTATCTTTTGAGTCTTCAGGCTCCACGACAACACGTGCGTCGCATAGCAGAGGAAGGGTGCAATGTCAGAAGTGACCTTCCTGGCTCCTCTTCGCATGTTTGGACAAATCTGCTTCATTGCGTATTGGAAACGAGAAATCAGAGAGCAGATCTGACTGAGGATACTGTGGCATTACCGTAGAGGCTCACTAAGTCCTGCTGAGCATCGCTGAACCCTATATAGTCTATCTGAGTGCCAATGAGTCCTGCTGAGATCGGTTGAGCCCTGCTGAGACCAGTTAACTCTCGCTGCAACGGGTTGAGCCCAATCCTCAGTTATCCAGAGTTCCTCAAAATGAACACGCACCCGTGTGGGTGTTCTGCTACAGCACCATTGCTTTCCGATCTGTTCGCCATGTGCCTTAAGAAGACCCCTCAATGCCGAAACAGCTCAATTCTTTCTCTGTCTGCTCCCATTGAACTGTGAACCTGGAGCATGTGCCAGATTCAAGGCATTCTCTTATTGTCTTCTCTAAAACAAGACTCAGCTGTGTGCAGGCGTGTGGAAGGCATGCAGCAGCGTGGCGGATACTCGTTGGTGAAGACAGGAGTAAATCCAACAGCTTACAGACAGATTCAAAAGAAGTGTGAGGAGTAAGAATTGGCCAACGGTGCAACAACAGGTCATCAGTGCAAGTTATTGGTACGGGGGACCCATGGTAGGACTTCCCCCAAGGAAATGAATCTGTGAAGTGCCGCTGGGCAATCAGGAACCCCTGTTTCATATCTTAACCCACCAGGGGCCAATCATATCATGTCTTATTTAAGGTGATTAAACCTACCTCACAGTTGAGCAACAGGAGAAGACCAATGATATATGCCATGAATTACATCACCTTCACATAATCCGGGGATGAATAGGTAGGGGTCTTCTGACTGGCTCATGTATTTCAGGCACAATGAGGTGGAACAAGGGATAGAAGTTAGAAGAAAACATCAGAATCATTGCGAAGGATCAAGACAAGGACAGAAGTTGGACAGAGCCCCAATCTCCTGTGCAGGATATAGTCCATCTGAGTGCCAATGAGTCCAGCTGAGAACAGTTGAGCCCTGCTGAGACAGTTGACTCTCGCTGAAGCGGGTTGAGTCCTGCTGAGACAGTTGACTCTCGCTGAAGCGGGTTGAGTCCTGCTGAGACAGTTGACTCTCGCTGAAACAGGTTGAGTCCTGCTGAGACTGGTTGACTCTCGCTGAAGCGTGTTGAGTCCTGCTGAGACCGGTTGACCCTTGCTTAAACAGGTTGAGTCCTGCTGAGACCGGTTGACTCTCTCTGAATCGGGTTGAGTCCTGCTGAGAACGGTTGACTCTCTCTGAAGTGGGTTGAGTCCTGCTGAGGCCGGTTGAATCCCGCTGAAGGCCATAACGCCCCATTACAAGAGTCACAGATGCTCCCTCTGGGTTTATTATTGAAATTGCTGCTGTCTTCCAGGCGCTAGGATCCGAGCAGATTCCAGAGCAGTGCAAGCACAAGGCCTAATTGTGATATGTGCAGGCAGCGGCTGCAGTTATTGCTGGTGAAAATAGGTTCTGGGGACTCGAACAGCGACTCATCTGTAAGAGAAAGAAACAAGCATTGTTAGGCTCCAGTGCTTTCCGTTCATTGATTATCGTTACTGCAGCAGCAAGTCCAAGCGCAGAGCCAGCCAGAGGCGCGACAAAAAGCACAAAGCCAGTGTGATGGAGATGTGGTGTCAAGAGCGGGTTGTACAAAATCAGGCTTGCATCGAAGGTGGATCAATGTCAGAGGTGGGCAGTATCAAATGTGAGGTTGTAACAGCAGTGGGTAGAATCTGAGGTGGGGAAGTTACCAAGGTAGGGCAATGTCTAGGGTGGCGTAGTATCAGAGGTCGGTGGTGTAAAAGTTGAGGTGTTAACAGCAATGTTGTAGTATCAGAGGTGAGTAGTTTTTGCAATATATTTGTATCAGAGGTAGAGTAATTTCAAGATGAGGTTGTACCAGGAGTGGGGTCGAAACAGAGGTGGGGTAGTCTCTGAGGTAGAGTAAAATCAGGGATGGCAAGGTATCAGAAGTAGGTGGTTTAAAGGGTCAGGTAATATCAGCACAGGGTAGTATTTGGTGGATAGTAGCTAAGGTCTCTCCTTGACCTCATCTCTTCTCCTCCCCCTTCATCCTACCCCCTACCGCTCTACTCTTCTCTTCTTTCCAGCTACTGACCCCTGCCCTCACCCATCCTTGCTCATAGTTACCACCATGTTAATCCATTGGACTTCCTTATGTGAACTTTCCCTCATCAGTTGAGACCTAGATATTTGACTGATGACTAATGGTGCTACCTTGTTTAGCTATAGGGGTGACGGGCTAGGCACTCCCTACTCGGACGTCACCTACCCAGTCGCTCTTTGGGCAGACTTCGCTTTGTCTCTCCTGCCGTCTTTTCCCTCCCTCCCCCTGTCACACTCCCCCCTTCCCCCACCTCCTTCCTACTTCTCTCACCTTTCCTTCCTCTTTCATTGTGTTGCTTAGTTTGACGTAATTTGTAATTATCATCATTGTCTGTAACATTGTTTAACCGAATGTAAAGCGCTCCGATACCTACGGGTCTAGCCAGCACTATATAAATCTCATTAAATAAATAAATA
Source organism: Lissotriton vulgaris (assembly GCF_964263255.1). Taxonomy (NCBI): domain Eukaryota; kingdom Metazoa; phylum Chordata; class Amphibia; order Caudata; family Salamandridae; genus Lissotriton; species Lissotriton vulgaris. Next base: position 4,348,162 of record NC_141700.1, read on the forward strand.
AAATAAATAAGGTGAGGTAGTGTTAACATTGGGGTGTTATCAAGGCTAAACTAATAGCAGCAAGGTACTATCAGATATAGGTACTATAAAAAGTGAGGTAGCTTGATCAGCTAGGTAGTATCAGAGGTGGGCAGTTTAAAGCTGAGGTAGTGTCAGGTGTGAGGTACAGCCACAAGGAGTGTCAGAGGATGACTCCTGTTAGCCATGGATGAGGCAGCAGTGGGGTACGAGTCTCAGAGGTGCGGCAGTATCAGAGAGAGAGAAGTGTCACAGACCATAAGTCTCAAAGGTTAAATTATGTTAGTGGCAGGGTAATGTCAGATGCAAGTAGCAAAAGAGGCGGGTAGTGGCAGAGGTAGCCTAGTGCTACAGATGTAGTAGTGTCATAAGTGGGTAGTGTCAGACGCATGGTGTTTTCCTCAGTGGCAAAATGGCAGAGGCAGGATGGTGTTGGTGCGGATGAGTATCAAGAGTGTCAGAGATGGGATAAAGTTGTAGGTGAGGCCCTGTTAGAGATGGTAGTTTTCGAGGTGGAGTAGTAAAAGATGTGGTGCAGTTTTACATCTTGTGGGGCAGTTTATGGTGATATGCAGAGTCAGAAGTGTGATTTTGTATAACGTGTTAGTAGCAGGGTATTATAAAATCTGCTGTCATATTGAAGCTTTGTTGTAGTGTCAGATGTGGGTAGTAGTGAGGTTGGGCAGTATTGTATGCTCTAATATGAGTTCATGAAGTAGTATCTGGTCTTAGGTTGTGTTAGTGAGTAGGTTAGTATTACATGTGATAGTTTGTATTAGGTGTGAGGTACTGTTAAGGGCACAGTTTAGTATCAGGTGTGAACAGTGAGTATAAGGGATTTGAGGTACTGTTGAAAGTAGGTTTAATGTTAGGAATATGAGAGTATTTGATGCGTGGTAGTATTAATTGTTGGGATTGTATTGTCTGTTCCGTAATAGGGATGTAGACCAATATAGGTAAAAGGTAACTAGGGCCAAAAGGTGAAGGGTTGTCAATCTCAGAAGTGAACGACTGCCAAGCATGGGTATGTTAGCAAAGGATATGCCAGAGGTGCCTTGGTATGCAGTGCAGGCAGTGCTTAATTTGAGCCAGTGGTTACAGGTGTGGCCCACTGGCAATCATTTTTTGGGAGTGGCACACACTGCTACTCAACAAACTTTGATCCAGCCAAAGGAGAGAAAAACATAAAAGGGGAAATGGAGGAGTAAAAGAAAGCTAGGAAAATAGTAACAAACACAGAAAGCAAGGATGAAATGTAACCTGCAAGAGTGAGATAAAAAGGCAAGTTAAGAGGCATTATATGCTACCAACACTATGTAGCCTTGGTATTTAGCACCTTGGCCTTCAATAGCACCGGCAACAGACTTCTGTATTAAACTTTTGGCCCCAGCACTTATTCTACTACAAATTAAGCAATGAATGAAGGATAGTGTGAGGAGGTGCACAACTGGTAATCTCCAATTCCATGTTTACCAATATGACGAGCTCCCTAGAAATGTGCCAAATAAAAATGTGAGGTGTTCTTTAAACAATTGGACATTTACTAAAACGTATGGGGAGAATCGGTGAATGAGCACACAGAGGCTCTAGCATGGGTGGCAAGCATTGTGGTTGCTTATAACATTTCTGCCAGTATCAGGATGTGTGTTGATCTTAGTCATTCAATACAACTAATGCCATTGAATAAAACCATCTGCTCAACACAGGAGAAACTACTATGTTGTTGGGTGACTCATAATTATTTACAACCTGGGATTTGTTTTGAATAAATGTGCATTTCTTGAGCATATACTGAAGCCAGAAAGCTTCATAGTACTTGAATATTTCCAACCCTATTACTAGGTCTAGTTGTACTTTCATCTCAAGGCTACAGTCTCTGTCCTGGGTACATAACAAAATATGGTGGTGCCAGCTTAAAGAGTTGTGCAAGTTTGTAGTGTGACCAGACCCTTTTCTTTGTGTTAGTGGGAGCATGGTTTACTGACCCATTTTTTTGTGTTATGTAAAATCCAGAACCTTGTACTGTTGTCCCATGTGCATATTGAGTACATGTAAGTGTAGTGCATGAGTAGCCCATGTATGGTAGTAGGAATTTGAGTGTGGTATGAATCTGGACACTGGTGCCTGTGTGATCCTTTTTAGATGCCCTTTGTTGTAGCAAGGTACAAGATGGAGGATGAGTATAGCATCCTCAGACAATGGAAGTGTATTGCCTGCATTCCTATGGCTGGAGGGTGGAGACCTAGACACAAGTGGGGAACATGGAGAAGGCTACTGTTAGGAATTCAGCACCAATCTTGTTATCAAAGGGCTGCAGATTAGTTTTGTGTGAGCACTATTATTTGGTGGATGGTAAGTAGGTGGATGCCTGCAGTTTCTGTTGCTCAAGATCGGTGCGACTCTCGGCCGGGCCAGCCTTTTGGTCTGTCTCTTATTACTGCTTCAGGAGGGCTGATGACAGCCAGGTGCAGAGAACTCACACTTCCATGTGCCCACGTTTTGGATAACTGTCCTTGGAGCCAATCCATTTGCTACTTGCTGTGAGAAATATCACTTTGCACAAAGGCTGTGCCTGAAGAGCAGCCTGTAAATGACATATACAAGAGAACCTGCCCAAATTGGTTTTGAAACCTTAGATAGCTGTTCCATATACTTGCGCTGGAAACTGTGCACAAAAGTGAGGTTATAACCACCCCACTTTGTTCAAGTGTTGCGTTCTTCTTGACCAAGGAAGGGAGTGCGCACATCAGCAGAGTACCTGTAGAGCTATGTGAGCAGGCTAGGGGTCTGCCTGTCAGCCAGTCATTCATTCTCCCATATGTCAGGGGACACCACTTGAAGTCACATTTTCTGTGGGAAGAGCTGGGATCTACCTAAAGAGCACAGAAGCTGGCCGGCCTGCGGAGAGAGGGAAGGAGTGTGCTTGGCCCTGTAGGTGAGACTGTCTAGGGGGATAGGCCCAGTGTGTTCATGTTCTCGATGTGGAGCACCCAGAGGAAGTTGATGAACAAAGAGAGGGAGCAGCAGTGATGTATGCTGCGGTGCACAGACAAAATATCGACTCCAAAATATCGACTGGACATAATATCGACTTTTAAATATAGACTGGACAAAATATCGACTGGACAGAATATCGACTACAAAAATATTGTTTTTAAGGTAAGTGAAGTAATATCGACTGTATAAAATATAGATAGCAAAAATATCGAATTTTTTATAATATATAATATTTTATAGTGTATTATTATGTAATAATATGTGTGAAAAGTGTGTATTAATGTTATAAAATATTTTATTAAATGAATTTTGTTTTTATAATAATTGCGTAATGTAATTCTGTAGCGGGTTGTGGGTTTATAGGGGAATAGGGTGGGAAGTAATTTAATAATAATTAATTAATTAATATATGTTTGTAAAATATTTTTAATTAATAATTAATTGATAATTAATTAATATTCATTCGTTAATTAATTATTATAATTTTGTACATATTTTTATTAGTAATTAATTGGTAATTATATATATAATTTTGTGTTATTGTTAAGTAATTAATTGGGAAAAAATAATATTAATTATTAAATTAATTACAGCTAATGTGCTTAATAATAATAATAAATAATAATAAGCATTTATTAAGCGCCTGGCTGCACAAAACTGTGTGTCCCCGCGCTGACTGCAAATGCAAACCCATTAGAGGAGCAAAGAACCTTGGGAGATGAGGCTAGTGTCTAGGAAATAGATGGGTTTTGAGTTTAGCTCTAAAACTCTTTTCAGATGGCTCCATCCGCAGATGGATCGGCAGAGCATTCCAAAATTTGGTGGCCAGGTAGCGGAAGGATTTTCCGCCCATCTTAGCTTTTGTGATGCGGGGTATTTTGAATAGCATCATGCCCGACGATCTGAGGTCTCTAATCGGCCTATGGATGGTAATAAGATCTCTCAGGTAGCCAGGGCCTTTATTTTGAGCAATGCGGTATGCATAGCATAGAGTCTTGAATATGATTCTCTCTTTGATAGGGAGCCAGTGAAGCTTGGCAAGCGCCTGTTTAGCAGATGATCTTCTAGGGAGACCGAGCACCAATCGTGCTCGGTCTCTGTTATTGTTAATTAATAATTAATTGGTAATTAAATAATATTGATTAATTTTGGGTAAAGGAGTATTTTTAGGGTTCAGGGTCAGTTTTCAGTTTATGGGTAAAGGGGTATTTTTAGGGTTCAGGGTCAGTTTTCAGTTTTTGGGTAAAGGGGCATTTTTAGGGTTCAGGGTCAGTTTTCAGTTTTAGGGTAAAAAGGTATTTTTAGGGTTCAGGGTCAGTTTGGGGTTTTTGGGTAAAGGGGTATTTTTAGGGTTCAGGGTCAGTTTTCAGTTTTAGGGTAAAGGGATATTTTTAGGGTTCAGGGTCAGTTTTGGGTTTTTGGGTAAAGGGGTATTTTTAGGGTTCAGGGTCAGTTTTCAGTTTATGGGTAAAGGGGTATTTTTAGGGTTCAGGGTCAGTTTTGGGTTTTTGGGTAAAGGGGTATTTTTAGGGTTCAGGGTCAGTTTTCAGTTTATGCGTAAAGGGGTATTTTTAGGGTTCAGGGTCAGTTTTCAGTTTTTTAATGATATTTTAGCAAGTCGATAATGTGACCGTCGATACTCTTTGGAGTGGGAATAGTATTTTTTACACTTCTGGTATTGTACCGTAATATAATAGTATCTTATTTAATTATAGTATGTTACTATATATATATGTTTTAACAAATATGATAGTAAAAAATTATTTTTATTATTTTCATTTATTATTTAATTAGTATAAGTTAATTTAAGTATTTTTAAGTATATTTTAGTAATTAAATTTTAATGTTTATTTAATTAAACACTGTTTTTAATAAAGTCGATATTTTTTATAACTATATTATTGTAAACGATATTTTGTACTCGATATTTTTGTACTTACCTGTTTGTAGATACAAACTCGATATTTTGACTGTCGATATTTTGTCCACGATATTTTTGCAAGTCGATATTTTGTCCCTTGATATTTTTTCAGTGATCCGTATGCTGCAAAGGGGTCCCGCGTTGTGTGCAGTTGCAGAGCGGGCTATATCTCAGTGCTCCTAGTTTTTACCCAACTCCTGGCTCTATAAGCTATAAAATGTTAAAATTACCAAACATTTCTATAAACATGTGCCAAATGAGACTGATCAATTGGTGCTAAATGAATATTTCGGGAATGTGGGCCACTTTCTTAGGAGTACCCAGGCTGAATTGTGATCCCAATCCGGCCCTGGATATAGATATGAGTGAGTATATGCTGGAATTGGGAAGCGTTGCTGGTTGCTGAGCGTGGAGAACGGGGTTTTAGGGGTGCATGTGCCACAGTGTGTGCTTGGGAAGGTGTCTGTCGGTGACAACATTCAAAGTAGGAGGTGGCTCTTGGATACAAGGACAGCTTGTGGGTGCGGGACACACACACTGCAGGCATCTTCATGGAATAAGTGTTATTTGTTCTCTTCCCACTGTATCGTTTCAGAATCCCCATCACAACGGACGGCACTCACTCGTCGGCCGCACGTAGACTTTCAGCCGCAGGCAGGGTCGGTCCACCGGATGGGGAGGAGTAGAGGCTGGGTGAGAAAAGAAAGGTGTCAGGAGAGAGAAGATGGCGCCTCAATGTTCGCACAGTTTATTCAAGAAAAGTTTGATCTGACAACATATACACACCCGCACAAGAACATAAAGCAATGTTAAATTATGATGCTGACACTTTCCATTGGAAACTTTTTTTTGTTTAATTTGATGGTATGACAGAGGGGTGCAGGGAGTGATAGTGTGACAGAGGTGCAGGGGGGTGATGGTGCGACAGAGGAGTGCAGGGGAGTGATAGTGTGACAGAGGTGCAGGGGGGTGATAGTGTGACAGAGGAGTGCAGGGGAGTGATAGTGTGACAGAGGTGCAGGGGGGTGATAGTGTGACAGAGGAGTGCAGGGGAGTGATAGTGTGACAGAGGTGCAGGGGGGTGATGGTGCGACAGAGGGATGCAGGGAGAGTGATGGTGTGACAGAGGGGTGCAGGGGGTGATGGTGTGACAGAGGGGTGCAGGGGGAGTGATGGTGTCAGAGAGGGGTGCAGGGAGTGATGGTGGGACAGAGGGATGCAGGGAGAGTGATGGTGTGACAGAGGGGTGCAGGGGGTGATGGTGTGACAGAGGGGTGCAGGGGGAGTGATGGTGTCATAGAGGGGTGCAGGGGGTGATGGTGTGACAGAGGAGTGCAGGGGAGTGATAGTGTGACAGAGGTGCAGGGGGGTGATAGTGTGACAGAGGAGTGCAGGGGAGTGATAGTGTGACAGAGGTGCAGGGGGGTGATGGTGCGACAGAGGGATGCAGGGAGAGTGATGGTGTGACAGAGGGGTGCAGGGGGTGATGGTGTGACAGAGGGGTGCAGGGGGAGTGATGGTGTCAGAGAGGGGTGCAGGGAGTGATGGTGGGACAGAGGGATGCAGGGAGAGTGATGGTGTGACAGAGGGGTGCAGGGGGTGATGGTGTGACAGAGGGGTGCAGGGGGAGTGATGGTGTCATAGAGGGGTGCAGGGGGTGATGGTGTGACAGAGGAGTGCAGGGGAGTGATAGTGTGACAGAGGTGCAGGGGGGTGATGGTGCGACAGAGGTGCAGGGGGGGGATGGTGCGACAGAGGTGCAGGGGGGTGATGGTGTGACAGAGGTGCAGGGGGTGATGGTGTGACAGAGAAGTAATGGTGTCACAAAGTGTGGGCGAAGTTGGCAGACTACCACTACATCGAATTACACGGAGTTGAACAAAAAAAAGAGTCACATTCCAATTAGTAAAACAGAAACCTCATGTACCTTTGGTAAAGCAACAAGTAACTCTATCTTAACATGCTAAAGAGGGAGAGAACCAAGCAGATTCCTTTTACACAAAGAGCAGATCATGCTGAACGATTCGGTGGTGGTCCCATCCTCCTAGGACCACCCAGAGCACAGTTATGGGCAAAAATACAATCCCAACCCAAGGCCCTGCAAAGCATTATGGGACGAGATGCTAGAGTCCAGTGAATATTATAGTATCCAATATCAAAACATACCTCAAGCAGCAGCCACTCTCCAGGCTGAGCTGAGAGCTAATGGGTGCAGCAGGCGATGGTATGACAGAGGGATGCAGGGGGTGATGGTGGGACAGAGGGATGCAGGGGGAGTGATGGTGTGACAGAGGGATGCAGGGGGAGTGATGGTGGGACAGAGGGATGCAGGGAGAGTGATGGTGTGACAGAGAGGTGCAGGGTGTGATGGTGGGACAGAGGGATGCAGGGGGTGATGGTGTGACAGAGGGGTGCAGGGAGTGATGGTGGGACAGAGGGATGCAGGGAGAGTGATGGTGTGACAGAGGGGTGCAGGGAGTGATGGTGGGACAGAGGGATGCAGGGAGAGTGATGTGGAACAGAGGGGTGCAGCGGGTGATGGTGTGACAGAGGGGTGCAGGGGAGTGATGGTGTGACAGAGGGGTGCAGGGGAGTGATGGTGGGACAGAGGGATGCAGGGAGAGTGATGGTGGGACAGAGGGATGCAGGGGGAGTGATGGTGTCAGAGAGGGGTGCAGGGGGTGATGGTGTGACAGAGGGGTGCAGGGGGAGTGATGGTGTCAGAGAGGGGTGCAGGGGGTGATGGTGTGACAGAGGGGTGCAGGGAGTGATGGTGGGACAGAGGGGTGCAGGGGGAGTGATGGTGTCAGAGAGGGGTGCAGGGGGTGATGGTGTGACAGAGGGGTGCAGGGAGTGATGGTGGGACAGAGGGATGCAGGGAGAGTGATGGTGGAACAGAGGGGTGCAGGGGGAGTGATGGTGTCAGAGAGGGGTGCAGGGGGTGATGGTGTGACAGAGGGGTGCAGCGGGTGATGGTGTGACAGAGGGGTGCAGGGGAGTAATGGTGGGACAGAGGGATGCAGGGAGAGTGATGGTGGGACAGAGGGATGCAGGGGGAGTGATGGTGTCAGAGAGGGGTGCAGGGGGTGATGGTGTGACAGAGGGGTGCAGGGAGAGTGATGGTGTCAGAGAGGGGTGCAGGGGGTGATGGTGTGACAGAGGGGTGCAGGGGAGTGATAGTGTGACAGAGGTGCAGGGGGGTGATGGTGCGACAGAGGTGCAGGGGGGTGATGGTGCGACAGAGGTGCAGGGGGGTGATGGTGTGACAGAGAAGTAATGGTGTCACAAAGTGTGGGCGAAGTTGGCAGACTACCACTACATCGAATTACACGGAGTTGAACAAAAAAAAGAGTCACATTCCAATTAGTAAAACAGAAACCTCATGTACCTTTGGTAAAGCAACAAGTAACTCTATCTTAACATGCTAAAGAGGGAGAGAACCAAGCAGATTCCTTTTACACAAAGAGCACATCATGCTGAACGATTCGGTGGTGGTCCCATCCTCCTAGGACCACCCAGAGCACAGTTATGGGCAAAAATACAATCCCAACCCAAGGCCCTGCAAAGCATTATGGGACGAGATGCTAGAGTCCAGTGAATATTATAGTATCCAATATCAAAACATACCTCAAGCAGCAGCCACTCTCCAGGCTGAGCTGAGAGCTAATGGGTGCAGCAGGCGATGGTATGACAGAGGGATGCAGGGGGTGATGGTGGGACAGAGGGATGCAGGGGAAGTGATGGTGTGACAGAGGGATGCAGGGGGAGTGATGGTGGGACAGAGGGATGCAGGGAGAGTGATGGTGTGACAGAGAGGTGCAGGGTGTGATGGTGGGACAGAGGGATGCAGGGCGTGATGGTGTGACAGAGGGGTGCAGGGAGTGATGGTGGGACAGAGGGATGCAGGGAGAGTGATGGTGTGACAGAGGGGTGCAGGGAGTGATGGTGGGACAGAGGGATGCAGGGAGAGTGATGTGGAACAGAGGGGTGCAGGGGGAGTGATGGTGTGACAGAGGGGTGCAGCGGGTGATGGTGTGACAGAGGGGTGCAGGGGAGTGATGGTGTGACAGAGGGGTGCAGGGGAGTGATGGTGGGACAGAGGGATGCAGGGAGAGTGATGGTGGGACAGAGGGATGCAGGGGGAGTGATGGTGTCAGAGAGGGGTGCAGGGGGTGATGGTGTGACAGAGGGGTGCAGGGGGTGATGGTGTGACAGAGGGGTGCAGGGAGTGATGGTGGGACAGAGGGGTGCAGGGGGAGTGATGGTGTCAGAGAGGGGTGCAGGGGGTGATGGTGTGACAGAGGGGTGCAGGGAGTGATGGTGGGACAGAGGGATGCAGGGAGAGTGATGGTGGAACAGAGGGGTGCAGGGGGAGTGATGGTGTCAGAGAGGGGTGCAGGGGGTGATGGTGTGACAGAGGGGTGCAGCGGGTGATGGTGTGACAGAGGGGTGCAGGGGAGTGATGGTGTGACAGAGGGGTGCAGGGGAGTAATGGTGGGACAGAGGGATGCAGGGAGAGTGATGGTGGGACAGAGGGATGCAGGGGGAGTGATGGTGTCAGAGAGGGGTGCAGGGGGTGATGGTGTGACAGAGGGGTGCAGGGGGAGTGATGGTGTCAGAGAGGGGTGCAGGGGGTGATGGTGTGACAGAGGGGTGCAGGGAGTGATGATGGGACAGACGGGTGCAGGAGGTGTGACAGAGGGGTGCAGGGGAGTGATGGTGGGACAGAGGGATGCAGGAGGAGTGATGGTATGAAAGAGGGATGCAGGAGGTGTGACAGAGGGGTGCAGAGGAGTGATGGGACAGAGGGATGCAGGGAGAGTGATGGTGGGACAGAGGGATGCAGGGGGAGTGATGGTGGGACAGAGGGGTGCAGGGGGTGATGGTGTGACAGAGGGGTGCAGGGGGAGTGATGGTGTCAGAGAGGGGTGCAGGGGGTGATGGTGTGACAGAGGGGTGCAGGGGGAGTGATGGTGTCAGAGATGGGTGCAGGGGGTGATGGTGTGACAGAGGGGTGCAGGGAGTGATGGTGGGACAGAGGGGTGCAGGGGGAGTGATGGTGTCAGAGAGGGGTGCAGGGGGTGATGGTGTGACAGAGGGGTGCAGCGGGTGATGGGGTTACAGGAAGGAGGGAGTGTAAAGGAGATGAGAGTTGGCCAGGAGGGGGTGACACTCTGAGTGACAGGGATGGGGGCACAGGCCAGGGCCATCACTACCCTCGTCATGACTGCCAGAGGCCTTGAGTTCTACCAAGGACAGGCTGCTGGCCCAGTGCCAGGCCCTGCATGGGGGGCAGCATGGAAGGGCACACGTCCTGCTCGTGCGGGGGGGTCTCTAGTGAGTCTCGAAGGGCACACGTTCTGCTCGTGCAGGGGGGGTGCTCCATTGAGTCTGGAGGGGGGTGGGAGCGGGTGGCCGCCGTAGCACGAAGCACCGAGAGCAGATGGCGAGCTGGCACTGCCCCTGGCACACACGCAGGAGCTCAGCCCACACACTGCCCTCCATGGGATCCCCTCTTAGCCTCCCACGCTCCCGCCAAAAGCAAAACATCAAGTCTCAGCCGAGAGGCACATGGGCGAGCTGGCAAGTACCATTTCTCGCCGGGCACCCAGCCAGCGTGCCCCCCATCACATCCATGGGCGCAGCGACCTTAGAACTGTGACCAGCTGCTCGAGCAATGCTGTCAGCACACAACCAACCCATGACGAGACCCGCTACTGGCACCTGACGGACAGCTTGTGGATAACCAGACGAGCTCTACTGAGAGCAAAGCTAATCCTAGACCAGCAAACCACTCTAGACACCAGATCTGTTAGCTGACCTTGAGCTTGGTTCCACTGACGTGCTAAGCATTCCTGTAAGGGGCGCATTTGAAGTCTTGCATGAGGTACAATGAATATGCAAGAGGCCATCACCCCTATTAGTTGCATAAACACTCGAGCTGGAAGGGAGTGTTGCGGCTCGAATGTTGTTTTAAGGTCTGCATGCTTGCTATCCTGGCTGGACTGGGATATTCAAGGCCTTTTGAGGTGTCTATTGTGCACCTAGATATTGTTGGATGTGGGACGGTTGGAGGCGAGACTTTGTGAGGTTTATTGTAAACCCTAAGTCGTGGAGTAGTTGGATTGTGGTGCGCGTGTGATTTACACACTGGGTTTGCAACTTGGCTTTTATGAGCCAGTCGTCCAAGTATGGGAAGAAGTGAATTTGTTGTCTTCTTAAGTGGGCTACTACTGCTGCCAGACATTTTGTGCTGTGGTGACTCCGAATGGGAGAACCTTGAATTGATAATGCTGACCGTCCACTACAAATCAAAGATATTTCCTGTGAGCAGGATGAATGGGAATGTGGAAGTAGGTATCCTTGAGATCTAAGGTGGCAAGGAAATCGCCTTGTATGAGTAGGGGAAGGATTTGCTGAAGAGTGACCATGTGGAAATGGTCTGATTGTATGTAGTGGTTTAATGATCTGAGGTCTAAGATGGGCCTCAGGGTTTGGAATGAGAAAATACAGGGAGTAAACCCCTGTGTTTTGATGCTGAAGGGGAACTGGCTCTATTGCATGTTTGTGCAGTAGGGAAAGCAACTCTTGTTTTCGAAGCGCTAAATGTTCTGCTGACATTGGACGCTGTTTGGGTGGTATGTTTGGGGGAGTCGGAGTGTGCTCCAGGCAATAACCAGAGTGTATAATTTGTCTCCCCGACCTGTCTGTGGTGATATTGTTCCAGACAGGTAGGAACTGGGTTAATCATCCCCCAACTGGAGTAGAATTGTCCAGGGGGAGCGACGGGAAGTCATTGTTTTGACGTGGTGGCTGTACGAGTATTGGTAGTTTTGCCCCTACCTTTGTTGGTATTGCCCCTGTAGCCTCCTTTGTAATAACCTCTGGTAGAGGAGGTTTGTGTGGGACTTTTGTATGAAGTGGAGGCATTATCTGTGTTGACGCCTCTAGAGGTGCCCCTATAAGAGGAGTAACAAAACGAACTTCTGGGAGCTTCCGATTGCAAAGTTCCCATTGGTTTGGCAGTGTCAGTGTCTTTTTTCATCTTTTCTAAAGATAAATCCACCTTAGGTCCAAATAAGTGTTGTTTGTCAAAGGGTAGGTTCAGTATGGTAGTCTGAACCTCTTGTTTAAACCCTGATATTCTTAGCCAGGCATGTCTGCGTAAAAGGACACTGGTGTTTATGACTCGGGAGGCTGTATCTGTGGCATCTAGATCACAGCGAATGGAGGTATACGTTATTATTTTACCTTCCTGTATAAGTTCATGGGCTTTTGTTTTATATTAATCTGGACGGTGTTGTAGTAGGGTCTCTAGCTCGTCATAGTGCGCCCTATTGTATCTGGCTAGTAAAGCCTGTGTGTTGGCAATCCTCCATATGTTTGCTGCTTGTGACGCTGTTCTTTTGGCAGATGCGTCCAAGAGTTTTGATTCCTTGTCAGGTGGTGAAGCATCCCCTGATGTTTTGGCCCTTTTCCTAGCATTTGAAACAACCAAGGAATTTAATGGGAGCTGTCCCTTAATGCATGTAGGATCCGTTGGGGCTGCTTTGTTCTTTTTCTCTACTCTAGGGTTGATAACTCTTGCTCTAACCGGGACTTTGAAGACTTCAGGAGCGTGTTTAATTACCCCTTTTAACATTGGTAGAATGGAGGTGGAACTTTGAGATGTTGCAAAAGTGTCCATGGGGAAGTCTTCTTCTATGGGGTTTGTATGTAAATTCACACTGTGGTATTCTGCAGCCCTGTGCATTAGCTGAGTGAAACCTATAGTGTCCTCTGGAGGGGATGGTCTGATGGATAGACGTCCTCTTGTGGTACATCAGGAACATCTGGTGTGCCGTAATTTTCCCATGGGTCAGTTGGGATGTAAAGAATAGGCTCCTGTAGAGGTTCATTATCCCCTTCGTCACCAGTGGTATAATCCTCATCTGGAGGTGGAGGAGATTCAGTTGGTCTTGGAGATGAAACAGGAGAAATGTGTGGAGGTGGAGAAGGGATCCTTAAAGGAGAAGTGGCAATGTCCCTTTTCTTTAGTCGAGATGGTACAGGTTTGTCCATTTTTCTTTTGTTGGATGGACTAATCCTGAGATGACCTGTTTCTGGGTCTATTTCCAGAGTCTTTTGTGTAGGATCTGGCTAAAAAAGCTGTCCCGCCGATTTTTTGTGGTCCGAATGCTTATGCAGCACAGTCTTTAGCGTTGTTTTAGGCTCCTTTGGAACCGATGGTTTGTATGACTCCGATGATTTTTTAGGATCGGAGGTGCAGGGTGTTTTCGAAATGGGTTGTTTTTCAGTTCTGATGGTTTTTTGGGATCCGAAGGTTCGGTATTGGCTTTCGGAACCGGTGGCTTCCTTGGTTCAGAGGATTTTTTCAGATCCGAAGGTTAAGTCTCTTTTGGTTTCGGTGCCAAATGCGCCTGTGTCGGAGCAGGCTTCGGCGGACGAAGATAATGGTTTGTCTTTCAGTTTCACTTTCGGTTTCTCCTTGGCCGGTGCAGAGGATGGAGTTTTGGCACTGAGGGTAGGCTCACTCGATCCCGAGTGGCCTGAAGGCTTGACTGTAGACTTCTTTGCCGAGCCAGAAGGCGGGGCGTGTGAAGTTTTGTCATGATGTGCACCTGGGCCCAAAGGTGAAGGTGTTACCAAAGCCTTTGGAAGGGGTCGACGTCAGTACTTATGACCCTTTGCCCCCGGGTGATGTCTTGGACATCAGATTTTTCGGCCTCGGACACTCCTTCTTCCATCCGCTCCAGCTCTGGTAAATCGACGCCCTCCTGGAAGATGTTGTACGGTATCGATGTTGATGATCGAGCCATTCTTCTTCGAGCTCGACGATCTCTGATAGTTTTCTTGGAGCGGAAAGAGAAACAAGCTGGACAGTCTTTGGCCTTGTGTTCAGGTGAAAGGCAGGGGTTACACACCTCATGCAGATCGGCGTGTGGAAATTTGGATCCACACTGAGGACATTTTTTGAATGGAGTCCTTTCCATGAGCCATGAAGGACTGATGGTGATGGTAGGCCCGAAGGCCTGCTTCGACGACAGGAACAGGAGTAGAAGTTTGTAGAGATGCGTGCCGAAAGGGAAACACAATTGGGACAATACCAAAGAAATGGGTAAGGATTACACGTCAAAAGTTGACTCGGTAACTATACCGAACTGGAATGCGTGGAACACATCTGAGCCCGATGGCGGTAAAAAACAATTTGAGGAGGGAGTCGATACCCATGCGCGCTATTGTCCAAAGGAGGAGTCACCCACCTCGTGATTTCCAAAGACTTTTCCAAGACAATAACAAACTGCAAACATCCAGGCCCAACACCAGATCGAGATCTATGCATAGTGTGTGATCTGCAACTCATATGCCTCGAACATATATTTTAAAATGATTCTTAACTCGAGGCCGGGCCCCGCGTCTTCTGTGGTCCTGCTCTCCTGAGTCTGCTTCCAAGAACAGGAAGCAGGCACCCAGACCCCCTCCCCATAGCCAATCACAATGCTGCAATACGGCGTTGTGATTGTTCTGGAGCGCCGTGACAAGGCGTTCAGTCAGGGGCTGGTGGGGTGGGCATGTACTCCATACAGGCTGTAACGCACACTGCATTGCAAATAGGGAAGTGCACATGACTACTTTGGGCGGCCTGAGTGGGTCGACCGAACAGTTGTGCACTTGAGTGGGCTTACCACTCCGGCCCAGCCCAGCTCCGTGAGTAGAGCAGCCCCACCTACCCTCCCACATGCATAGGGAACATAGCATGAGTACATCAGAAAGCTATCATTTCATTTCATAAATCTTTATTTCTGTAAAATTTTTCACCATAAAAGACATTCATAACATTCATAAAATTAATAAAAAAGTAAGGATATATGCTTTATAAAATCATCCATTGTCAATAAAAACAGTTTCTTGGCACAGTATCTGTCCTTGGTACGTTAGAGTCAGTGGCCAGCCTTGAGGCATTTTCTTCTCAGAAATCAAATGGCACCCAAATATTTGGCCACTGCAAAAACAATATAGTCCGACAGATTTGATTTCAGAACTCTGAAGGCAGCCAATTACTCTACGAATCCCAGGTTTCTGCATAGGGGAACTATCCATTTCTTGCGAATCTTACTGTAGACCGGGCAAAAAAAGAGTATATGGAGTTCAGACTCATCGGACATTCTGCAGGCTGGACACAAGCTGACTGATTGTTCACTCCACTTGCTTGTGAAAGCTCGAAGGGGGAGGGACCCGTGCCTCCACTGCAAATATAATTTCCTAAGCAAGGGGGGATACAGTTTATCTAGAACTGGTACAAAGCTGTAAGTATCCTTAATGCATAGAAAAGAGTCGGTCAGTGAGCCAGGTTTTTGATGGTTTAGGAGTTCCGTTAATTTACTATTGTGGTATGCCTTAGCTAATTTCTTTTTGGGAAAAAGTGGGAACGTGGTTAAAGGATCAGACCACATCTTCGGGAGTCCCAGACCCTCCAACTCTGACTTGATGAATTTGAGCCACTTAATTTTCCCTGCGTTGGGCATAGCGAGCACCTCCTGTAATCCCTGTCTGTAGCTGGTCAATTCGGGAGTTGCCCACAACCTGCGCCAGTAAGCCAGCGGACGAAAAGCCAGATCTTGGTCTAGTGGCCTCAACCCTAGGTCCAGCCTTAAAGGGACAAGAGGCGTGCTGGGAGGAAGTCCTACAACTCTCCGAATGAATTTGTTCTCCTCTTTTGCCAAGTCTTGTGTTCCTGCATGACCCCAAAGTTCACACCCATACATGGCAGCCCCCCTTGCCTGTACCTTGTAGATCTGTATAGGGGGACCTATGGGCCGAATGGATGATTTGTTGTTGCCCAGGAGATTCATAATACCCCCCAAATATTGAGTCAATTTAAGGAGTGCTTTCTCCTGATGCGTACTCCAGGACAAGCTATCATCATGTTATGTTTCACCCTCTTACATAGCTTGAAAACTGTGGGGCGACGCTCTTCGGCTATAGCAGATGAGCGCCACTGGGGGTGTGTCACCAACAGGTGCTAGGCCTGGGCCCGACTCGATCCCCAGGCCTCCTCCGCTACGCATCCCACCTTCTCCTCACCTGCACTGTGGCAAAATCAGCTGCACTCTCTCCAAACCTGTGACTCAGCCAGCAGGAGCCTCAGTCAGGCGGGATTTCACAAGCCTGGTCACAGCAGCCGCCGCCAAGTCTGCTGGGGAACATCCTGATGCAGGTGATGCAACAAGGCCCCCTTAGGCATGAAGTTACAGTTCCTCGCAGTTCAGGGGCCTCACCCTCAACAGCGTCCTGCCATCGCAACATCCTCCAGCCTGTGATGCAGAGAGGCGCGGCGAACCATTAGTAATCTCCTGCGTTCACCCCGGTGTGGTGGTGACGAGCGGTATGCGATGCAGACCTCACCACGTTGGTGCGCAGGAGCGCCTCTACCATTCATAGCTCCAAGCGGCACCAGGCGGTCTTCTCACACAGACAGGCAACATGTCTCCATGAGACCTGGCAGACTTCCCCACCAGGTAAGGGCGATCGCCACGCCTCAATGTCTAGCGCCACGGCCCAGCAACTCCACAGGACCTCTGCCTCCCGCTCCGGGTCACAGACGCTGCTCAGAGAGGCCTCCGGGCCCTGGGGACTGTCCCCGAACTCAAGGTTTTGGATGCCTTGGTGTTGCAAGGATTGTGAAATGATGAGTGATACATCGCTGGTTTTGCCCAGCGATGCTCCTCTTTTCATGATTGTAGCCCTGAATTTCCTCTTCCTCTGGCTGGTCATTCTGGCTGTTGGGGGGCTTGGGGGGGTTGTTGATCTCTGCCGCACTTGGCCCTGGCTGCTCCCTTCGCTGGGCTGACTAATGTGAGGTTTTTTTGCCGCTAATGGGCCTTGCGTCAGTTTCCGCCCGCTAACGTCAGAATTTGTATCACCTTCACGCTAGCGTTAGCGGCAGTTTTCACTGCGTGTAGCTGATACTATCACCATGTAGCGACGTATTGTAAATACATCGCTAACAGGACAACAGTTTTTGGTGATAGGCCGAGTTTAGAAAACTGCCGCTAACTAGAGTTAGCGTTAGTAAGCAGCAGTTCTTGTACATATACCCCTTTGTCTCATCACCCTCTCCATGACATGTGGGCAACACCTGAACTTTGCATCCGCAGTGAGGTGCCCAGAGGTAGCTGAACACAGCAGAGGAGCTGCAGAAGCCCCCGTGCTGCAGACAGGAATCATCCTCACATCAGCAAGGTTTGATCCTCTTGATCCTCACCTTCAGACGACCTTAAATAACAAGTTTCTTATTAACATTCTCCTGTTTGGAAAGAGGCCTCTTTTAATGGCGAGGGGTCAAATGAACATGTGGTGTGAGGCGTGTGGCCTTCTTGGAGCGGACAGGAGTCGCCCTCTGCGTAGTCCACGCTCGACTTTGGATCCAACGGGGTTCAACGAAGCAGAGATGTGCGCCCCTTTCAGAAACAAGTCCCTCTCTTTCAAGAGTGCAGCAGGGTAACCTAGCTGTCAGAGTGCAGCCCTCCTCCTCGTGGCCTGGGGGTGCTGCCGGCACTAATTGCCCTGGTGCCTCCGAGCTGCAGCCATTTGCTCCCCTTGACCCAGAACCAGGGCCCCTGGGCCCGCTCCGCGCCTGCCAGGGTAATGAGGCCCTGCCCTCCAAGCACCCCAGGGGCGACGGTGTGTTCATGTGCGCCAAGCACGCGCATCCAACTATACCATGACCTCAATTCTAGCTCCTTCAGCAACGATGACTGTATGATACTGCCCCAGCACCGGCCTCGACTCCTGCCCCGGCACCGGCAGTGACTCCTGCCCCAGCACCGGCCTCGACTCCTGCCCCAGCACCGGCCTCTACACCTGCCCCAGCACCGGCCTCGACTCCTGCCCCAGCACCGGCCTCGACTCCTGCCCCAGCACCGGCCTCGACTCCTGCCCAGTGTAGGAGAGTAGGGTCTGCAATCCTATGATCGCCCCAGATTTTTGCTTTTTGCTTCACTGGTTTACGACTTTCCCTGGCTGTGGGCCGGCTAATCAGACCCACAGCCTAGCTGTTCTCTCTCTAAATTGACACACGTGTACCTTAGGTGCATTTACCAATTGGTACTGGGCCACCTTATCAGTCCCTGTACAGTATACCTTAGGTATCCAGGGCATAGATGTACCCAGGGCCTACCAGGGGCTGCAGCATGTATTATGCCACCCCTGGCTGGCCACCCAAATCTGACACAACTGGCTGCACGACAGCTGGGGCAAGGTGGTGTAATAACCCTTTGCTTTAGATATAGTCTTCCTATATCTAACCCTAAAATGGACACATGTATTCCTATCAGTCACTCCTATGGCAGGCCTTATCAATCCTGAAGGCAGAGTGCTTGGAATTATGTGAGATGGTGCTCTGGCATGAGCTGAGCCCTTTTGCAGCTTGTGGAACCAAGTCCTAATAGCTTGTTCCATGATAACGCGTACCATATACTCTTAAGTGCCTTATAATCCTCGCGGTTATTTGCCAACTTTGGTATCGCTTTATCAAAACATGTCGAGTAAGGTGTCTTACGAATTAGAATACTAACCCCTCGCCAATTCTGGCGACGGGGTTAGCATTCCACCCTTCTAGAGGGACACAACATGTATGTAACTGTGAACCCCGGTTAAAGTTAACTCGAGCCTCAGCATCACAAAATGGATGCTGCCACCACAGACACAAGTCTGACCTCCTGCTGCTGGGAATCCTTCCAGCGAGGAGAGCTTGGACAAGGGGTTTCCTGTCAGGGGCGGTGCTAGCACCATCCCAGACAGGGTTTTGTGTATCCTGGGTAGGCAGGGCTGAGAGGAAGGTGACTGCAAGTGGCACCCCGGTGCTCACTGTGCATATGCTGGCTTAAACCAGTTCCAGGGGCACACCAGCCCCTGAGCTGGGGAAAGTCCAGACAAGGGAGAGGGGTGTAACCACCCCCCTTCCTGGTCCCACCCATGGGCAGGACCTAGTCGCGTGCCAGCCCCTTTTCTTAGAATAAAGGTAGGAGCAGGCCCCCTTCCCAAATGAGATAATTCTGAATCTTGAACTACTTTCCACGAAAGGAACTCTTGATACCTTCTGAAGACTCTCCCTTGTGGCTAAGGAGTAGCCACCCTGCACCCGCAGGCACCATCTAAGCATTTTTTTTTTTTAACATCGTTTTTATTGCATCACCAATATAAATGTACAGACATTAAAGTCAAAGTGCAATCAGAAACATAGCAAGAAAACACAGTGATTGTCGACCCCCGTACTGAGTGGCACGTCCCCATACCGAAGACAGTTCAGCCTCCATCCGTAGAACAGTCCTTGCTGCATCTTACATTGTCTGATGTCATTACTGCAAAAAAGAGTGGGTTGCTTTTGTGGTTTTCGGCCCTCCCCCACCCCAACAAACAACGGCCCCCAACAACCCAACAACTCCAACATCCCCCCCCGTGGTCGCGCTGTACAAAATCACTACTGAAAAGAGAGTCTGGTGTGGTGTAGGAAGTTCATACATTCACTAAGGTGTGTCCCCCGGTAAGGTGACGGGGTTGGCTGTACCCAATTCCTCCAATTCCTCATGCTCCTCATCGGCAGCCTCTCGGAGCGCCTGTACCATCAATTCCCATGCAGTCGCCCTCTCCATAGCCTTCTCATCCTTCGTTCTCCAAGCCACCTGGTACCTCAAGGTGCTTTCACATGCCGCCCACCGCAAACATTCACCATACCATCTTTTAAATGTGGGTCCCGTCCTCGATTTCCAATTTCTCGTTATCTCCCGCTTAGCAAGTGTAGGAGAGTAGGGTCTGCAATCCTATGATCACCCGGACTTTTTGCTTTTGTTTCACTGGTTTACGACTTTCTCGGGCTGTGGGCCTGCTAATCAGACCCACAGCCTAGCTGTTCTCTCTCTAAATTGATGCGTGTACCTTAGGTGCATTACCCAATTGGAACTGGGCCACCTTGTCAGACCCTGTAACTCAGGGCATCGGTG
The DNA here is from genome assembly GCF_964263255.1 of Lissotriton vulgaris. NCBI lineage: Eukaryota > Metazoa > Chordata > Amphibia > Caudata > Salamandridae > Lissotriton > Lissotriton vulgaris. The sequence goes on from NC_141700.1 coordinate 4,368,100, forward strand.
TACCCAGGGCCTACCAGGGGCTGAAGCATGTATTATGCCACCCCTGGCTGGCCATCTAAATCTGACACAACTGGCTGCACGACAGCTGGGGCAACGTAGCGTACACGCTCGTTGCTATAGGTATAGTATCCCTATATCTAACCTCACAATGGACACCCGGGTTCCTATCAGTCACTCCTATGGCAGGCCTTGACAATCCTGAAGGCAGAGTGCATGGACCCGTGTGAATTGGGCTCTGGCACGAGCCGAGCCCGGTTACAGCTTGCGGAACCAAGACCCAATGGCTGCTCCATGATAACGCGTATCATATCGGTAACTTCTGTATAGTGTTATCAAGACATGTCGAGTAAGGTGTCATACGAATCGGGATGCTACCCCCTCACCAATTCTGGCGACGAGGTTAGCCTTCCGCCCTTCTAGAGGGACACGACATGTACGTAACTGTGAACCCCGGTTAAAGTTAACTAAAGCCTCAGCTCCACAAAATGGATGCTGCCACCACAGACACGAGTCTGACCTCCTGCTGCTGGGAGTCCTTCCAGCGAGGAGAGCTTGGACAAAGGGTTTCCTGTCAAGGGCGGTGTTCGCACCATCCCAGACAGGGTTTGTGTATTCTGGGTAGGTAGGGCTTTGCGAGAAGGTGACTGCGGAGTGGCACCCCGGCGCTCACTACGCATCTGCCGGTCAGAACCAGTTCCGGGGGCGCCAGCCCCTGGCCTGGGGAAAGTCCGGCAGGGGAGAGGGGTGTAACTACCCCCCTTCCTGGTCCCACCCTTAGGGCAGGACCTAGTCATGTACCCGCCCCTTTCTTTAGGATAAAGGCCGGAGCGGGGACCCTTCCAAATTAGATCATCTTTGACTCAAGAATACTTTCTACGAAAGGACTTCGAGACTCTTCTCAAGATTTCTCCCTTGTGACTAAGGAGTAGTCACCCTGCATCCGCAGGCACCATCTAAGAACTCTGCGGTTTGCTGCAAGTCCTTCCTCAGGAATCCGACGGCCCAGCTCGACGAGAACCGGCTTCCCTGGCATCTCTGACCTCTACCCACGTCATCAGCTCAGCTGTGGTCTGTGGGTGCGACGAGACCTCGAGGGACCGGCCATCATCAAAACCTGCACGCTTTCTTAATCAGCACGACCATCGAAGCAATTCTCTGGTGAGTGCTCTGGGGTCCGAGAAGCCCCGACCCTGAGCAGCTCCAGCACCGAAGTGCAGTCTCCCAGCATCTCCACGATCTGCGTGGGGCCCTTCTGCTCGCTGCTCAGCACGTTGTCTGGTCACTAGCCGCTGGCTTGTGCCCTTCTTTGACGACATCCGACAACCACCGCTGCTGGTCTGGTTGCTCCAGACTGGCCTTTGCTTCCGTCTTTGAGAGAAGCACCCCGGACCCTCCTGGTCCACTCAAGACGCCATTTTAGGTCCACCACGTGGCCCTGAAATCTGCCAAGGCTTGTTGCCCCAATCCTGGGCCCAGCGACGCCGACAGCATCAACCTTCGTGGGACAGCTCGCACCTCCATCCAGGTCGCCAACAACGCCTCCGGGTCCGTGAGACTGCAGAGCCTATCGTCGCCCACTCACCTAGTCGAGGTGACGGCCATCCGGTGCCTTCCTGGTACCCTCTGACTACTGGCTAGTAGTACGAACTTGGTCCCCTCTGCTTTCAGGTATCAACGATCTCTGATCCAGGCTTGGATCTCTACGAACTTTTCATCACTGGTCGCCGGCCAGCAACTCCTTTTCTTCCGGCTCCTGGCTCGTCAGCGAAGACCCCCGACGCCTGTAAGACTTGTGCAGCCGCAGCCCTCGTGGCTAGGTAACTTCGGCATTTCGGTGCCTGCATAGCCTCCTTACTCTAGGGTCCCGAGTCCCTCGCTTCCGACTTGCCTTATCGGGTCCGCCCGAGACCATTAGAACTTTCCGTGCCCTCGGGCACTTGTTTTAACTGTGCACTTGAAGTATTTTCCTAAGAGTTTTGGTTTGTGCTTAGTACCCTGTCCTCATAAAGAGTCCAGGGCTGTTGTGATTCTTAATAAATATACTGTTTATTTTCATAACACTTGTGTGGTGTCCTTTCCCTTGGGGTTCAAGGGGTATGTGATGGTATAACAGCTGGCTTAACACGCCCTCTAGAGTTTAGCCCGAAGACTGCTCGTATCCACGCTACTAGGATAGCTGGTCTAAGGTTGACTTACAACCAATCACCAAAAGGGTCGTTTGGACCGATGCATAGTGGTCGCTAGAATAGCGAACGCTGCATATCGGGCCAACTTCTCACATTGGTGAGCAGCGGTTGGGATTTGAGCTTGCTGTTGTTTTACCACGCGTATCCTAAGAACATCTTGTGAAAGATCGCATAAGTACTCCAGGTACATATAACTTAGCTTAGAATACTCTGAGTTCTACTGAACCAGCTGTTGTAGCTCCTCAAGGCTTAGCACACCTTGGCTGCAACTCTTAGCAAGGGATCAGTAGGTAAACCCATAGTGTAGGTAGGTGCATCACTTACACCACACTAGAAGCAGCATGTCAGACAAAGGCGGAAACTCTGAGTCTCCCCTCGTGTCAGTCGACCTTCCACAGGTCACCTCCAGATATGCTGCGCTTAGCTTTCATGAGATGCGACAGATCTGTACGTCTCGAAAGATAAGACAGGGTGCAAACCCTACCATTCCGTTTCTGATTGGTCTCTTGGAGACTTATGATGCCAAGAAGGCGGGTAACACCGACCCTTCTCATCCCGAAATGGAAATGCCTCCCCTCGAGGGAACCCAAGGTGACCCTGACCTTATCCATCTCTCCGCCGAGGGCGAAGAGGAGGACGAGGAACCAGAGACATCTGGGGACGAGGCAGACAAAGGTCCAGTCATAGTTAGTCAGCTAACTCAGGACAACTTAAGCCGGCACGAGATTGGTACTAGGAGACCCCTGGGGCCTCTCTCGGGCCAGCTTAACATTGGGAACGGGCGAGTTAGATCTCTGTCGAGAGGCTCTAACAGATCTGTTCGAACCAATGGCTCTCGAGGCTCTGCTCGAAGAGGGATGACATCACCTCAGAGAAGAGTGTACGAAGCAAAGGAGCGGGAAGTCAAACTGCGGATCGAAAGGGAAGAACTTGCCCTAGCCAAAGAGAGACTCGCCTTTGCTCGAGAGCAAGAGTTGAGTGGGACAATTCCCACTGGTGGCAGCATTCCCCCACGGGAACCCAGGAGTTTAGACACTAAGCACCTGAATAAGATAGTGCCCCCCTTTAAGCAAGGGGACGACATCCACAAATGGATTACTGCTTTGGAGCGGGCCTGCACTGTACAGTGCGTCCCCCAGAGTCAGTGGGCAGCTATCTTGTGGCTCTCCTTTGAAGGTAAAGGTAGAGATAAGCTCCTCCCCACCAGGGTCGAGGATGCTAACAATTACCAGGTCCTGAAGAACACACTGATTGATGGGTTCGGCCTAACCACTGAGCAGTACAGGTTGCTGTTCAGGGATACCCAGAAAACTCAGTCTCAGGACTGGTCTGATTTCGTTGATTGTGCCACTAAGGCTTTCGAGGGCTGGTTGCTGGGCAGTAAGGTTACTGATTACCAAGGATTGTATAATTTGATCATGCGAGAACAGATTTTAAACAATTGTCAGAACCAGTTGTTGCATCAGCACCTTGTCGACTCGGATCTGACCTCTCCCCAAGAATTGGGAAAGAAGGCAGACAGATGGGTCAGAACAAGGGTTAAGCAAAACCAGGGCCAGAACCAGGGTGGTCAGAAGAAAGCAGACCAGAAGGGTAAGGATTCGAAAGGGGAACAAACTGACCAGAAGTCTTCAACAGGTCCCCAACAACCCAAAGAGGGGGGGGGGGGTCAGGCTTCCCAGAAAAAGAAGAATCAAGAAGGTCAATCGAAAAGGTGGTGCCAATACTGTAAAAGTAAAACTCACTGGTTTAGTGAGTGCACCAAGAAAGGAGGGCAGACTCCTGCTACTGCAGCCCCTAAGGCACCTGTGCCCCCTAGTACAGCCAGCAGTAGTAGTGCGCCTCCCAAGGGACTAGTTGGGTTAACCTTGGGTTCTGAGGGGTGTGACAGCTTAGCTGGTACACTCACTCAGGCTGTCCTTGTCTGTACAGGGGATGTGGATATATCCCCTGATGTCAGTCCCAATACTTTGGGCAAATACCGACAGACGCCTTTAATAAATGGAAGAATGGCTCAGGCCTATAGGGACACTTGTGCCAGCGTCACCATGGTGACGCCTAACTTTGTGGACCCTGGACAGATCATGCCAGGTACAGAATTCCTGGTGACCAATGCCAGCAACGTCACTACCAGTCATAGTATGGCGATTGTTGCTTTCTCCTGGGGAGGGGTAAATGGCCAGAAAAAGGTTGTTGTTAGTTCAGACCTCCCAGTGGATTGTTTGTTGGGCAATGATTTGGAGTCATCACGATGGTCAGAAGTGGAGCAACGGACTCACATGGAGATGTTAGGCTTGCCAGCACACGTGTTTGCTGTGACCAGGTCACAGGTCAAATGATGCCCCACTGAACAGGTGCTGGATCCTGGAACAACGGACCAGACACCTCCCAAGAAAAGGAGCAGTCGGGTTAAGGCTTCGCCTTCCCCCTTGCCCCAGGTCGAGGCTCAGGACTCAGAGGAGGCTGACCTCCAAGAATTGCGGGAAACTGAACCTAAAGAACTCGAACTTGATCAAGTTGAGTTTCGGGGCTCAGGGGGACCCACACGAGAGGACCTGGGGAAGGACCAGTTAGACTGCCCTTCTCTTGAACCCCTCAGACAGCAGGCTGCTGCTGAGGCTGCTGGGAACGCCACAGGTACCCACAAGGTATACTGGGAAGATGGACTCCTGTACACTGAGGCAAGAGACCCCAAGCCTGGCATGACCAGGAGGCTGGTCGTCCCCTTGTCTCAGCGTGGTTTCCTCCTTACCTTGGCCCACGAGATTCCCTTAGCAGGACACTTAGGCCAGACGAAGACGTGGGACAGGCTTGTCTCACACTTTCACTGGCCTCACATGAACGAAGATACCAAGGAGTTTTGCCGCTCCTGTGTCACTTGCCAAGCCAGTGGTAAGTCAGGTGGCACGACAAAGGCCCCCCCTTATACCAATGCCTGTGGTGGGGGTGCCCTTTGAACGGGTGGGGATTGACATCGTCGGTCCCATGGAACCACCAACAGCGTCAGGGCACAAGTTTATACTGGTGGTAGTGGATCATGCCACCAGGTATCCTGAAGCTATTCCCCTTAGGACCACTACAGCGCCTGTTGTGGCAAGAGCCCTAGTTGGAGTATTCTCCAGAGTGGGCTTCCCTAAGGAGGTCGTCTCCAACAGAGGTGCAAACTTTATGTCGAGCTACTTAACTGCTATGTGGAAGGAATGTGGTGTCAACTACAAATTCACTACACCCTATCATCCACAATGCAATGGGCTTGTTGAGAGATTCAACAGGACCCTGAAAGGGATGATTCATGGACTACCTGAAAAGCTTCGGCGTAGATGGGACGTCCTGATTCCCTGCCTTTTATTCACTTACAGAGAAGTCCCACAGAAGGGGGTTGGCTACAGCCCTTTTGAACTTTTGTACGGGCAACAGTCACAATCCCCACATTACAGCATCTCGAAACCCCAAATAACAGTGTTCTGCACCCACGGGCTCAGCGCCCCAGTGTCTAACCAGCAGGCCGCTCCTTCTGTCCAGCGTATCATGCCTCAAGGATCTCCTCCGAAGTTTGAGGCGTCACTATAGGGCCTTTGGCTCCACCAAATTCCGAGAGACCCGTCTCCGACCCCGTGCCTGGTTCCTCCGAGTCTGTGCCCTTCCCGGACTGGCTCCTGGTTGCGCTAGATAAGTTCACCACTGCCTGCAGGGCCGCCTGCCTCTCCGTCTCTGTTTGTGGTATTGAAGGTCTGCCAGTCCTCCGACGATTCTTCCGGATCCGTTGGGATTTCCTGATTGGCTGTGCCACTCTAGCCTCCTCCGCCCTGGCCTTGGCGACATCCGTCCCCGCTTTGTAAGTGTCCCACCAGGCCCAGGCGTCCGCCGAGGTTGTAAAGAAGAGTGCCTTTTCATCCACCATCACTCTCAACTTCGCTGGGAAGAGCAGGGAATATTTAATGCCCTCATCACGGAGCTCACGCTTAAGGGACAGGAAATTGGCCCTGAGCTTCTGAGTCTCAAACGTATAATCTGGGAACATGGTGACCCTGTTGTTATTCACCTGAAAAGGTCCTGCTTCCCTCGCCCTCTGCAACAGCCAGTCTCTATCTCTGTAGTGGAGCAACTTGAACACCACCGGGCGAGGTGGGAGGCCCGGGGCCGGCGGCCGAGCTGGCACCCTATGGGCCCGTTCGAGGGAGAAGAAAGGGGACAATCCCTCCGGTGCCACCTCAGTTCGTAACCAGTTGTCGAGATAGCCCACCATATCGTCGCCTTCAATTTTTTTCCGGCAGGCCTACGAGGCGCACGTTATTGCATCTATTTCGGTTTTCTGCATCCTCAGCCCTTCGCTCCAGCACCTTCAGCCGATCCGTCACATCCGCCATCTGTGCCTTTACTGCTGCATGGTCCGGGGCCAACTCTTGAACTGTAATTTCCACAGATTTCACTCTGTCCTTAAGCTTATCGTGATCTGCTTTCAGGAGGCCCAGGCCCGTCGCCACCTGAGCTATGTCCTGCTGCAGGGCGTCTTTTGTGGTGGAGATGGCCTCCAATATACGGTCTTGCATACCTTGAAGAGCAGACTGGTCCCGATCCGCTCCTTCCGCAGCCTCAGTGTCGGTCGCGCCATCCCCCTTCCCCTTCGGCTTCCCCATCTGGGCTGGAAAGAGTGACAGCCTCCGGTGTCACCTCTTCACCCTCTCTTCACTCCGCAGGGCGCCGCCCCTAGGAAAGTCCCTGTTCAGTAGTAGCAAATAGGCCCTCTGTGCTCCGCACCTTGAGTCCCGCTCCAAACACTCAGGCCAAAGCCGCCTCCTGGGGCTGGGGTCCCCGATGAGCCGCTGATCCGTCCGATGCCAGTTGTGCTCAAAGGGCCGGGGCCATCGTCACAGGGCTGTCGCCATGTTGTCGCCTCCGCCGCTCACACATCCAAAGTCTCGACTCCCAGCTACTCGCGTTAGTGCGAGAAAGGTCCGCTCAAAACCCCCGAAGGAGTCGAGGAGTACCCGCCAACTCCTCCAACACCATTAGCAGTAGGCTAGTAAGGGAGTCCGGTCTCGTGTCCCCGTCGTTCCTTTGTCTCAGGCCGTAGACGCCATCTTGGCTCGACGACTTCACGCCTGATACGAACTTTCAAACCCAAAATTCTGGGCCAGGAACAGCCTTAGGTCGACCGCTGTAAGCGCCGCACCCTCCGTGATGTCTTTAGATACCGGATTTTATCAGTTTTGCTGGGGTCCGATCAGGTATTCAGGATGATTTTCAGGATCGGGCGCGGAGCTCCGGGCTCACGCTGCCTACCTCCTCGGCATCCAAGCCACGCCCCCCAGGCACCATCTAAGCATCACGGTTTGCTGTAAGTCCATCATCCGGATCAAGACTGCCCAGCTCGACGAGACCTGGATTCCCTGGCATCTCTGACCTCTACCTGCATCATCAGCCCAGCTGAGATTTGTGGGTGTGACGAGACCTGAGGGACCGGCCATCTTCAAAACTGCACGACGCTTAACCAGCACGACCGCCGAGGGATCCTCGAGTGAGTGCTTTGGGGTTTGAGAAGCCCTAACCCTGAGCAGCTCCAGCACCGAAGTCCAGCCCCCCAGCATCCACGAGATCTGCGTGGGGCCCTTCTGCTCTTTGCTGCTTACCGCGTTGTCCGGTCACTTGCCTGCTGGCTAGTGGCCCTCCTGACGACGTACCACGACGATTTCATCGCTGGTCTGGTTGCTCCAGACTGGCCCTTGCTCCCCTCCAAAAGAGGAGCACCCCGGACCCTCCTGGTCCACTCCAGACGCCATCTTGACTCCACCGCGTGGGCTTGACTTTGCCAAGGTTTGTTGCCCCAATCCTGGGTCCAGCATCGCCGACAGCAGACACCTTCGTGGGACAGCTCGCACCTCCAGCCTGGTCGCCGACAACGCCTCCTGGTCCGAGGGACAGCAGAGTCCAGCGTCGCCCACTCACCTGGCCGAGGTGACTTCATCCGGTGCCATCCTGGTGCCCACACAATCACTGGCTAGTGATTAAGAACTGAGTCCCCTCTGCTTTCAGGTTGTCTCCATCACCGATCCAGGCTTGGATCACATCGAACATCTTCACTGGTCGCCTGCCAGCAACTTCTTCTTTCAGGCTCCATAGACTACAACGAGGATTCCCGACGTCTTTTGAACCCTATGCAGCCGCAGCCCCTGGGCTAGGTAACCCGAGCATTTCGGTGCTACAACACAGGTTCACTATCCAAGTGTCCAGATCCTTTGTCATTTTTAGTCTACCTAGTCGGATTCGTCCAATAACAGTAACTTTAGAAATACTAGCCTCCATAGACTTTGTCCCGCATCCCGTGTGAGAGTGCACACTCTGCACCCGATCTCCCTAGGCCTCCTGCTCCTAACCTTAGGGTTAGGTAGTGTAGTCCTAGCGATCCTGAAGCCTCTGGATCTTGTTACTTACCTGCTAGTATTTCACATTCCAGTTTTGTATTGTGCTTCGCTCCCTGACTCATAAAGAGTCAGGGTAGACTTGTTATAAATAAATATCCTTTATTTTCGACTTGTGTGGTGTCCTTTCACTTGATGTTCAAGGGGTATATGTGATGGTATAACAGCTGGCTTAACACGCCCTCTAGAGTTTAGCCTAAAGACTGCTCTTGTCCATGCTACTAGGACAGCTGGTCTAAAGGTTGACTTACAACCAATCATCAATAAGGGTCGTTTGGAATGATACACAGTGATCACTAGAATAGTGAGCACTACATATCAGGCCAACTTCTCACATTGGTGAGCAGCGGTTGGGATTTGAGCTTGCTGTTGTTTTTCCTCGCACGTATCCTAAGAATATCATTTGAAAGATCACATAAGTACCAAGGTACATATAACTTAGCTTAGAATACTCTGAGTTCTACTGAACCAGCTGTTGTAGTGTAACAGGGCTTAGCACACCCTGACTGCAACTCTTAGCAAGGGATCAGTAGGCAAACAAATAGTGTAGGTAAGTGCATCACTTACACCTCACTAGAAGCATGTCTAACCATGGAGAGTCTTCAGAGACTCCCCTTGTGGTTATTGACCCTCCATAAGTCATGTCAAGATATGCAGCTCTTAGCTTCCAGGAGATGAGACAACTGTATACCTCCAGGAAGCTAAAACAAGGTTCTAACCCTACCACTCCTTTTCTGATAGGTCTCTTAGAGACTTATGATGCCAGGAGGGCTTCTAACACAGGCCCCCCTAATCCAGATGGGAGTATGCCCCCCTTAGAGGGAACCCTTGGGGACCCTGACCTCAACCTCAATGGAACAGGAAGTGAAGGAGAGGAGGAGGAACAGGAGTTGTCAGGGGACGAGGCAGACAAGGGTCAGGTAGAAGTCAGTAGACTCACCAGGACCAACTTAAGTAGGCATGAGAATGGACTTGGGGCACCCCAGGCCCACTCTCAGACAGGCTTAACATTGGTAATGGACGAGTTAGGTCTCTCTCCAGAGGCTCTAACAGATCCATTCGTACCAATGGCTCTCAGGCCTCTTCTCACAGAGGAATGACATCCCCTCAGAGAAGAGAGCATGAAGCTAAGATGAGGGAAGTCAATCTGAGGATTGAGAGGGAAGAACTTGCCCTTGCCAAGGAAAGACTTGCCTTTGCTAGAGAGCAGAACTTGAGTGGGGCAGACCCCACTGGTGGCAGCATTATCCCTAGAGATAAAGACAGGAGTTTAGACACTAGACACCTGAGTAAAATAGTGCCCCCCTTTAAACAAGGGGATGACATCCACAAATGGATGACTGCTTTGGAGAGGGCCTGCACTGTCCTGTGCGTCCCCCAGAGTCAGTGGGCAGCTATATTGTGGCAGTGGGCAGCTATATTGTGGCTCTCCTTTGAAGGCAAAGGTAGAGATAAGCTCCTCACTACTAGAGCTGAGGATGCTAACAATTACCAAGTCCTGAAGAATACACTGATTGAAGGGTTTGGCTTAACAACTGAGCAGTACAGGTTGCTGTTAAGAGACACCCAGAAAATTCAGTCTCAGGATTGGGCTGACTTTGTTGATTGTGCCACTAAGGCTTTGGAAGGCTGGTTGCTGGGTAGCAAGGTTACTGATTACACAGGGTTGTATAATCTTATCATGAGAGAACAGATTTTAAATAACTGTCAGAACCAGTTGTTGCATCAGCACCGTGTTGACTCAGATCTGACCTCTCCCCAAGAATTGGGAAAGAAGGCAGACAGATGGGTCAGAACAAGGGTCAAGCAGAACCAGACTCAGAACCAGGGTGGTCAGAAGAAAGCAGACCAAAAGGGTAGTAACAAGAGTGAACAAAATGACCAGAAGTCTTCAACAGGTCCCCAACAAACCAAAGAGGGTGGGGGTCAGGCTTCACAGCAGAAAAAGAAGACTCAAGAAGGCCAGTCAAAAAGGTGGTGCCAATACTGTAAAAGTAAGACTCACTGGTTTAGTGAGTGCACCAAGAAAGGAGGGCAAACTCCTACCACTACAGCCCCTAAGGCACCTGCACCCCCTAGTACAGTCAGTAGTGGTAGTGCACCTCCCAAGGGACTAGTTGGGTTAACCTTGGGAACTGAGGGGTATGACAACCTAGTTGGCACACTCACTCAGGCTGTCCTTGTCTGTACAGGGGATGAGGATATATCCCCTGATGCAAGTCCCAATACTTTGGGCAAATACAGGCAGACACCTTTAATTAATGGAAAAGTGGCTCAGGCCTATAGGGACACTTGTGCCAGCGTCACAATGGTGACACCTAACTTTGTGGACCCTGGACAGATCATGCCGGGTACAGAATTCCTGGTGACCAATGCCAGCAATGTCACTACCAATCATAGTATGGCAGTTGTTGATTTCTCCTGGGGAGGGGTAAGTGGTCCAAAGAAAGTTGTGGTTAGTTCAGACCTCCCAGTAGAATGTCTGTTGGGCAATGATTTGGAAACATCACTATGGTCAGAAGTGGAGCAGAGGACTCACATGGAAATGTTAGGCTTGCCAGCACATGTCCTTGCTGTGACTAGGTCACAGGCCAAAAGATGCCCCACTGAACAGGTGCTGGATCCTGGAACAATGGACCAGACCTCCCAAGAGAAGGAGCAGTAGGGTTAAGGCATCGCCTTCCCCCCCTGCCTCAGGTTGAGGATCAAGTCTCAGAGGAGGCTGACCTTAAGGAACTGAGGGAAACTGAGCCTAAAGAGTTTGAACCTGATCAGGTTGAGTTTCTGGGCTCAGGGGGACCCTCCAGGGAAGACCTGGGGAAGGCACAGTTAGACTGCCCTTCACTTGAACCCCTCAGACAGCAGGCTGCTGCTGAGGCTGCAGGGAACACCACAGGTACCCACAGGGTATACTGGTATGAAGGACTCCTGTACACTGAGGCAAGAGACCCCAAGCCTGGCATGGCCAGGAGGCTGGTCATCCCCTTGTCTCAGAGAGGTTTCCTTCTCACCTTGGCCCATGAGATTCCCCTTGCAGGACACGTAGGCCAGAACAAGACTTGGGACAGACTTGTCCCACACTTTCACTGGCCTCACATGAATGAAGATACCAAGGAGTTTTGTCGCTCCTGTGTCACTTGCCAAGCCAGTGGTAAGTCAGGTGGCAAAACAAAGGCCCCCCTTATACCACTACCTGTGGTGGGGGTACCCTTTGAGAGAGTGGGGATTGACATTGTTGGTCCAATGGAACCCCAGACAGCATCAGGGCACAAGTTTATACTGGTGGTGATGGACAATGACACCAGGTATCCTGAAGCTATTCCCCTTAGGACCACTACAGCACCTGTTGTGGAAAGAGCCCTAGTTGGAGTGTTCTCCAGAGTGGGCTTCCCTAAGGAGGTTGTCTCTGACAGAGGTGCAAATTTCATGTCAGGATATCTGACTGCAATGTGGAAGGAATGTGGTGTCAACTATAAGTTCACCACACCCTATCACCCACAGTGCAATGTTTGAGAAGTTGGCCCGATATGCAGCGTTTGCTATTCTAGCGACCACTATGCATCGGTCCAAACGACCCTTATGGTGATTGGTTGTAAGTCAACCTTAGACCAGCTATCCTAGTAGCGTGGATACGAGCAGTCTTCGGGCTAAACTCAAGAGGGCGTGTTAAGCCAGCTGTAATACCATCACATACCCCTTGAACACCAAGTGAAAGGACACCACACAAGTGTTATGAAAATAAACAGTGTATTTATTAGAATCACAACAGCCCTGGGCTCTTTATGAGGACAGGGTACTAAGCACAGAACAAAACTCTTAGGAAAATACTTCAAGTGCACAATTAAAACAAGTGCCCGAGGGCACGGAAAGTTCTAGTGGTCTCGGGCGGACCCGATAAGGCAAGTCGGAAGCGAGGGACTCAGGACCCTTAAGTAAGGAGGCTATGCAGACACCGTAGTGTCGGAGTTACCTAGCCACAAGGACTGCGGCTGCACAAGTCTTACAGGCGTCGGGGGTCTTCGCTGATGAGCCAGGAGCCGGAAGGAAGGAGTTGCTGGCCGGCGACCAGTGATGAATAGTTCGTAGAGATCCAAGCCTGGATCAGAGATCGTTGATACCTGAAAGCAGAGGGGACCAAGTTCGTACTACTAGACAGTAGTCAGAGGGTACCAGGAAGGCACCGGATGGCCGTCACCTCGACTAGGTGAGTGGGCGACGCTAGGCTCTGCAGTCTCACGGACCAGGAGGCGTTGTCGGCGACCAGGATGGAGGTGCGAGCTGTCCAACGAAGATTGATGCTGTCGGCGTCGCTGGGCCCAGGATTGGGGCAACAAGCCTTGGCAGATTTCAATGCCACGTGGTGGGCCTAAAATGGCGTCTTGAGTGGACCAGGAGGGTCCGCGGTGCTCCTCTCGTAAAAAGGAGCAGAAGGCTAGTCTGGAGCAACCAGACCAGCAGCGTTGGTTGTCGTTCGTCGTCAAAGGGTCACAAGCCAGCGGCTAGTGATCGGACAACGTGCTGAGCAGCGGCAGAAGGTCCCCACTCAGATCGTGGAGATGCTGGGAGGCTGCACTTCGGTGCTGGAGCTGCTCAGGGTCGGGGTTTCTCGGACCCCAGAGCACTCACCAGAGAATTCCTTCGGTGGTCGTGCTGAGTTAAGAAAGCGTGCAGGTTTTGATGATGGCCGGTCCCTCGAGGTCTCGTCGCACCCACAGATCTCAGCTGAGCTGACGATGTGGGTAGAGGTCAGAGTAGCCAGGGAAGCCGGTTCTCGTCGAGCTGGGTCGTCGGATTCCTGAGGAAGGACTTGCAGCAAACCGCAGAGTTCTTAGATGGTGCCCGCTGGTGCAGGGTGACTACTCCTTAGCCACAAGGGAGAAATCTTGAGAAGAGTCTTGAAGTCCTTTCGTAGAAAGTATTCTTGATTCAAAGATGATCTAATTTGGAAGGGTCCCCGCTCCGGCCTTTAACCTAAAGAAAGGGGTGGGTACATGACTAGGTCCTGCCCTAAGGGTGGGACCAGGAAGGGGGGTAGTTACACCCCTCTCCACTGCCGGACTTTCCCCAGGTCAGGGACCCCTAGAACTGGTTCTAACCGGCAGATGCGTAGTGAGCACCGGGGTGCCACTCCACAGTCACCTTCCTGCAAAGACCTACCTACCCAGAATACACAAACCCTGTCTGGGACGGTGCGAACACCGCCCCTGACAGGAAACCCTTTGTCCAAGCTCTCCTCGCTGGAAGGACTCCCAGCAGCAGGAGGTCAGACTCGTGTCTGTGGTGGCAGCATCCATTTTGTGGAGCTGAGGCTTCGGCTAACTTTAACCGGGGTTCACAGTTACGTACATGTCGTGTCCCTCTAGAAGGGTGGAATGCTAACCTCGTCGCCAGTATTGGTGAGGGGGCAGCATCCCGATTCGTATGACACCTTACTCGACATGTCTTGATAACGCTATACCGAAGTTACCGATATGATACGCGTTATCCTGGAACAGCTATTGGGTCTTGGTTCCGCAAGCTGCAACCGGGCTCGGCTCGTGCCAGAGCCCAGTTCACACAATTCCGCGCACTCTGCCTTCAGGATTGTTAAGGCCTGCCATAGGAGTGACTGATAGGAACTCGGGTGTCCATTTTGAGTTTAGATATAGGGATACTATACCTACAGCAACGGGCGAGTACGCCACGTTGCCCCAGCTGTCGTGCAACCAGTTGTGTCAGATTTAGGTGGCCAGCCAGGGGTGGCATAATACATGCTTCAGCCCCTGGTAGGCCCTGGGTTCACCGATGCCCTGAGTTACAGGGTCTGACAGGGTGGCCCAGTTCCAATTGGGTAATGCACCTAAGGTACACGCATCAATTTAGTGAGAGAACAGCTAGGCTGTGGGTCTGATTGGCAGGCCCACAGCCCGAGAAAGTCGTAAACCAGTGAAACAAAAGCAAAAAGTCCGGGTGATCATAGGATTGCAGACCCTACTCTCCTACACAATGGGCTTGTTGAGAGATTCAACAGGACCCTCAAAGGGATGATTCATGGACTCCCTGAAAAGCTCAGGCGTTGATGGGATGTCCTGATACCCTGCCTCTTGTTTGCTTACAGAGAGGTCCCACAGAAGGGGGTTGGCTACAGCCCTTTTGAACTTCTGTTTGGGCATCTTGTAAGAGGACCCCTTGTTTGGTAAAGGAAGGATGGGAGAGACCTCTCAAATAGCCTGCAGCAAACATTGTGGACTATGTACTTGGTCTCCGCTCCAGGATGGCTGAATATATGGAGAAGGCATCTAAAAACCTTGAGGCCAGCCAAGAATTACAAAAAGCTTGGCATGACCAAAAAGCTGTCCTGACTGTTTACCAGCCTGGACAGAAGGCGTGGGTCCTGAAGCTAGTGGCCCCAGCAGCACTCAAAGACAAATGGTCTGGGCCCCACACAATCATTGAGCAAAAGGGAGAGGTCACCTACCTGGTAGACCTTGGAACTCCCAGGAGCCCCCTCAGGGTGCTCCATGAGAACAGGCTCAAAGCATATGTCAACAGGAAGGACATGAGCTTGCTCATGGCCATAGATGAGGGACAGGAGGAGGAGAGTGACCCTCTCCCACACCTGTTCACTCAGAACCCTGATGATGGATCAGTAGATGGTGTTGTCTTTTGTGGCAGCCTCTCTGAACATCAGCAAAAGGATTGTAAACAAGTTATTCAATCCTTTAGACATATGTTCTTTCTGACACCCAGTCAGACCAATTGGTGTACCCATGAGGTTGACACTGGGGACAGTCTGCCAGTTAAGAGTAAAATCTACAGACAGCCTGATCATGTCAGAGACTGCATCAAGACAGAAGTGCAGAAAATGTTGGAGCTGGGAGTCATTGAGCCCTCAGATAGCCCTTGGGCTAGCACAGTAGTTCTAGTGCCAAAGCCTCACACCCAGGGTGGTAAAAAAGAGATGAGGTTTTGCGTAGACTACAGAGGCCTCAATACAGTCACTAAGACTGATACCCACCCAATACCAAGGGCAGATGAACTTATAGATAGATTGGCTTCTGCCAACTACTTAAGTACATTTGACCTGACAGCTGGGTATTGGCAAATCAGGTTAGCTGAGGAGGCCAAGCCCAAAACAGCATTTTCTACCCCTGGTGGGCATTATCAATTTGTGGTAATGCCCTTTGGTTTGAAAAATGCACCTGCCACCTTCCAAAGGCTGGTGAATCAAGTTCTCACTGGGTTGGATGACTTCTGTGCAGCATATCTTGATGATATAGCTGTCTTTAGCTCCACCTGGGAGGATCACCTGGTCCACCTGAGGAAAGTGTTAGAGGCACTGCAAAAGGCAGGTGTCACTATCAAGGCCACTACGTGCCAGATAGGGCAGACACAGGTTGCATACCTGGGCCACCTTGTAGGTGGAGGCCAGGTTCAGCCATTGGAGAGCAAGATACAGGCCATCAAGGACTGGGCTCCTCCAACCACCCAGACTCAGGTTCGAGCTTTCTTGGGCCTGACTGGATATTACAGGACATTTGTCAGAAATTATGGATCCATTGTGACTCCACTTAATGACCTGACAAGTAAAAAGATGCCAAAGAAAGTTCAGTGGACAGCAAGCTGTCAAAAAGAATTTGATGACCTAAAGCAGGCCATGTGCACAGCACCTATCCTAAAGAGTCCAGACTACTCCAAAACATTCATTATCCAAACAGATGCTTCTGAGTTGGGTGTGGGAGCTGTTCTATCTCAGCTGAATTTTGATGGTCATGACCAGCCCATTGCTTTTATTAGCAGAAGGCTGACCCCCAGAGAGAAGAATTGGTCAGCTATTGAGAGGGAGGCCTTTGCTGTGGTTTGGGCCCTGAAGAAATTGAGGCCATACTTGTTTGGCACTCATTTCAAGATTCAGACCGACCATAAGCCCCTCTTGTGGCTAAATCAGATGAAGGGTGAAAACCCCAAACTACTTAGGTGGTCCATTTCCCTACAGGGGATGGTATTTACAGTGGAGCATAGACCTGGCACTGATCATGGCAATGCAGATGGTATTTCCACTTAGAGCAAGAAGACTCACATGGTCAAGGTTAGCTTATTGTCCCAAAGTTTGGGGGGGGGGGGGGTCATGTAGGAGAGTAGGGTCTGCAATCCTATGATCACCCCAAATTGTTGATTTTTGCTTCACTGGTTTACGACTTTCCCTGGCTGTGGGCCTGCTAATCAGACCCACAGCCTAGCTGTTCTCTCTCTAAATTGACACACGTGTACCTTAGGTGCATTTACCAATTGGTACTGGGCCACCTTATCAGTCCCTGTACAGTATACCTTAGGTATCCAGGGCATAGATGTACCCAGGGCCTACCAGGGGCTGCAGCATGAATTATGCCACCCCTGGCTGTCCACCCAAATCTGACACAACTGGCTGCACGACAGCTGGGGCAAGGTGGTGTAATCACCCTTTGCTTTAGATATAGTCTTCCTATATCTAACCCTAAAATGGACACATGTATTCCTATCAGTCACTCCTATGGCAGGCTTTATCAAAACTGAAGGCAGAGTGCTTGGAATTATGTGAGATGGTGCTCTGGCATGAGCTGAGCCCGTTTGCAGCTTGCGGAACCAAGTCCTAATAGCTGTTCCATGATAACGCGTACCATATACTCTTAAGTGCCTTATAATCCTCGCGGTTATTTGCCAAATTTGGTATCGCTTTATCAAAACATGTCGAGTAAGGTGTCATACGAATTGGAATACTAACCCCTCGCCAATTCTGGTGACGGGGTTAGCATTCCACCCTTCTAGAGGGACACGACATGTATGTAACTGTGAACTCGAGCCTCAGCATCACAAAATGGATGCTGCCACCACAGACACAAGTCTGACCTCCTGCTGCTGAGAGTCCTTCCAGCGGGGAGAGCTTAGACAAAGGGTTTCCTGTCAGGGGCGGTGCTAGCACCATCCCAGATAGGGTTTTGTGTATCCCAGGTAGGCAGGGCTGAGAGGAAGGTGACTGCAAGTGGCACCCCGGTGCTCACTGTGCATATGCCGGCTTAAACCAGTTCCAGGGGCACACCAGCCCCTGAGCTGGGGAAAGTCCGGACAAGGGAGAGGGGTGTAACCACCCCCTCCTGGTCCCACCCATGGGCAGGACCTAGTCGCGTGCCAGCCCCTTTTCTTAGGATAAGGGTAGGAGCGGGCCCCCTTCCCAAATTTGATAATTCTAAATCTTGAACTACTTTCCACGAAAGGAACTCTTGATACCTTCTGAAGACTCTCCCTTGTGGCTAAGGAGTAGCCACCCTGCACCCGCAGGCACGATCTAAGCATCGCGTTTGCTGTAGGTCCATCCTCCGGACCAAGACTGCCCAGCTCGACGAGACCCTGATTCCCTGGTATCTCTGACCTCTACCTGCATCATCAGCCCAGCTGAGGTTCGTGGGTGTGACGAGACCTGAGGGACCGGCCATCTTCAAAACTGCACGACGCTTAACCAGCACGACCGCCGAGGGATCTTCGAATGAGTGCTTTGGGGTTTGAGAAGCCCTAACCCTGAGCAGCTCCAGCACCGAAGTCCAGCCCCCCAGCATCCACGAGATCTGCGTGGGGCCCTTCTGCTCTTTGCTGCTCACCGCGTTGTCCGGTCACTTGCCTGCTGGCTAGTGGCCCTCCTGACGACGTACCACGACGATTTCATCGCTGGTCTGGTTGCTCCAGACTGGCCCTTGCTCCCCTCTAAAAGAGGAGCACCCCGGACCCTCCTGGTCCACTCCAGACGCCATCTTGACTCCACCGCGTGGGCTTGACTTTGCCAAGTTTTGTTGCCCCAATCCTGGGTCCAGCATCGCCGACAGCAGACACCTTCGTGGGACAGCTCGCACCTCCAGCCTGGTCGCCGACAACGCCTCCTAGTCCGAGGGACAGCAGAGTCCAGCGTCGCCCACTCACCTGGCCGAGGTGACTTCATCCGGTGCCATCCTGGTACCCACACAATCACTGGCTAGTGATTAAGAACTGAGTCCCCTCTGCTTTCAGGTCGTCTCCATCACCGATCCAGACTTGGATCACATCGAACATCTTCACTGGTCGCCTGCCAGCAACTTCTTCTTTCAGGCTCCATAGACTACAACGAGGATTCCCGACGTCTTTCGAACCCTATGCAGCCGCAGCCCCTGGGCTAGGTAACCCGAGCATTTCGGTGCTCCAACGCAGGTTCACTATCCAAGTGTCCAGATCCTTTGTCGTTTTTAGTCTACCTAGTCGGATTCGTCCGATAACAGTAACTTTAGAAATACTAGCCTCCATAGACTTTGTCCCGCATCCCGCATGAGAGTGCACACTCTGCACCCGAACTCCCTAGGCCTCCTGCTCCTAACCTTAGGGTTCAGTAAGGTAGTCCTAGCGATCCTGAAGCCTCTGGATCTTGTTACTTACTTGCTAGTATTTCGCATTCCACTTTTAGTGTATATGGTTTTTCGTGCCTCTCGGGCATTTGTGTAAATTGTGCGACTTAAAGTATTTTCATAAGAGTTTTGTTGTGTGCTTAGCTCCCTGACTCATAAAGAGTTCAGGGTAGACTTGTTATAAATAAATATCCTTTATTTTCATAACGACTTGTGTGGTGTCTTTTCACTTGGTGTTCAAGGGGTATATGTGATGGTAAAACAGCTGGCTTAACACGCCCTCTAGAGTTTAGCCTAAAGACTGCTCTTGTCCATGCTACTAGGATAGCTGGTCTATAAGGTTGACTTACAACCAATCATAAATAAGGGTCGTTTGGTATGATACACAGTGATCACTAGAATAGTGAGCACTATATATCTGGCCAACTTCTCACACCCAGCACCGGCAGCGACTCCTGCCCCAGCACCGGCCTCGACTCCTGCCCCAGCACCGGCCTCAACACCTGCCCCAGCACCGGCAGCGACTCCTGCCCCAGCACCCGCCTCGACTCCTGCCCCAGCACCGGCCTCGCCTCCTGCCCCAGCACCGGCAGCGACTCCTGCCCGAGCACCAACAGCGACTCCTGCCCCAGCACCGGCAGCGACTCCTGCCCCAGCAGCAACAGCGACTCCTGCCCCAGCACCGGCCTCGACTCCTGCCCCATCACCGGCCTCGACTCCTGCCCCAGCACCGTCAGCGACTCCTGCCCCAGCACCGGCCTCGACTCCTGCCCCAGCACTGGCCTCGACTCCTGCCCCAGCACCGGCAGTGACTCCTGCCCCAGCACCGGCCTCGACTCCTGCCTCAGCACCGGTCTCGACTCCTGCCCCAGCACCGGCCTCGACTCCTGCCCCAGCACTGGCCTCGACTCCTGCCCCAGCACCGGCAGTGACTCCTGCCCCAGCACCGGCCTCGACTCCTGCCTCAGCACCGGTCTCGACTCCTGCCCCAGCACCGGCCTCAACTCCTGCCCCAGCACCGGCAGCGACTCCTGCCCCAGCACCGGCAGCGACTCCTGCCTCAGCACCGGCCTCGACACCTGCCCCAGCACTGGCCTCGACTCCTGCCCCAGCACCGGCCTCGACTCCTGTCCCAGCACCAACCGCGACTCCTGCCCCAGCACCGGCAGCTACTCCTGCCCCAGCACCGGCCTCGACACCTGCCCCAGCACCGGCCTCGACTCCTGCCCCAGCACCGGCCTCGACTCCTGCCCCAGCACTGGCCTCTACAACTGCCCCAGCACCGGCCCCGCCTCCTGCCCCAGCACCGGCCTCGACTCCTGCCCCAGCACCAACAGCGACTCCTGCCCCAGCACCGGCAGCGACTCCTGCCCCAGCACCAACAGCGACTCCTGCCCCAGCACCGGCCTCGACTCCTGCCCCAGCACCGGCCTCGACTCCTGCCCCAGCACCAGCAGCGACTCCTGCCCCAGCACCGGCCTCGACTCCTGCCCCAGCACCGGCCTCGACTCCTGCCCCAGCACCGGCAGTGACTCCTGCCCCAGCACCGGCCTCGACTCCTGCCCCAGCACCGGCCTCGACTCCTGCCCCAGCACCGGCCTCGACTCCTGCCCCAGCACCGGCCTCAACTCCTGCCCCAGCACCGGCAGCGACTCCTGCCTCAGCACCGGCCTCGACACCTGCCCCAGCACCGGCCTTGACTCCTGCTTCAGCACCGGCCTCGACTCCTGCCCCAGCACCAACAGCGACTCCTGCCCCAGCACCGGCAGTGACTCCTGCCCCAGCACCGGCCTCGACACCTGCCCCAGCACCGGCCTCGACTCCTGCCCCAGCACCGGCCTCGACTCCTGCCCCAGCACCGGCAGTGACTCCTGCCCCAGCACCGGCCTCGACTCCTGCCCCAGCACCGGCCTCGACTCCTGCCCCAGCACCGGCCTCGACTCCTGCCCCAGCACCGGCCTCTACACCTGCCCCAGCACCGGCCTCGACTCCTTCCCCAGCACCGGCCTCGACTCCTGCCCCAGCACCGGCCTCGACTCCTGCCCAGCACCGGCCTCGACTCCTGCCACAGCAACGGCCTTGACTCCTGCCCCAGCACCGGCCTCGACTCCTGCCCCAGCACCGGCCTTGACTCCTGCCCCAGTACGTGCCTCGACACCTGCCCCAGCACCGGCCTCGACTCCTGCCCCAGCACCGGCCTCGACTCCTGCCCCAGCACCAACAGCGACTCCTGCCCCAGCACCAACAGCGACTCCTGCCCCAGCACCGGCAGCAACTCCTGCCCCAGCACCGGCCTCGACACCTGCCCCAGCACCGGCCTCGACTCCTGCCCCATCACCGGCCTCAACTCCTGCCCCAGCACCGGCCTTGACTCCTGCCCCAGCACCAGCCTCGACTCCTGCCCCAGCACTGGCCTCGACTTCTGCCCAGCACCGGCCTCGACTCCTGCCCAGCACCGGCCTTGACTCCTGCCCCAGCACCGGCCTCGACTCCTGCCCCAGCACCGGCCTCGACTCCTGCCCCAGCACCGGCCTCGACTCCTGCCCCAGCACCGGCCTCGACTCCTGCCCCAGCACCGGCCTTGACTCCTGCCCCAGCACCGGCCTCGACTCCTGCCCCAGCACCAACAGTGACGCCTGCCCCAGCACCGGCAGTGACTCCTGCCCCAGCACCGGCCTCGACACCTGCCCCAGCACCGGCCTCGACTCCTGCCCCAGCACCGGCCTCGACTCCTGCCTCAGCACCGGCCTCGACTCCTGCACCAGCACCGGCCTCGACTCCTGCCCCAGCACCGGCCTCTACACCTGCCCCAGCACCGGCCTCGACTCCTGCCCCAGCACCGGCCTCGACTCCTGCCCCAGCACCGGCCTCGACTCCTGCCCCAGCACCAACAGTGACTCCTGCCCCAGCACCAACAGCGACTCCTGCCCCAGCACTGGCAGCGACTCCTGCCCCAGCACCGGCCTCGACACCTGCCCCAGCACCGGCCTCGACTCCTGCCCCAGCACCGGCCTCGACTCCTGCCCCAGCACCTGTCTCGACTCCTGCCCCAGCACCGGCAGCGACTCTTGCCCCAGCACCGGCCTCGACACCTGCCCCAGCACCGGCCTCGACTCCTGCCCCAGCACCGGCCTCGACTCCTGCCCCAGCACCGGCCTCGACTCCTGTCCCAGCACCGGCCTCGACTCCTGCCCCAGCACCGGCCTCGACTCCTGCCCCAGCACCGGCCTCGACTCCTGCCCCAGCACCAGCCTCAACTGGACAGGGTGTGAGTGTTTGATTGATTCAGATGCTCCGTCCATCACCACCCCCTTTTGTACCGTCAACTCCTGCCCCAACACCAGCCTCGACTCCTGCCCCAGCACCAGCCTCGACTCCTGCCCCAGCATCAGCCTCGACTCCTGCCCCAAGCACTGGCCGCTATTCCTCCACCTGCCTGGACTCCTAGAGCCGACTCCTGCCCCAGCATCTGCCTCGGCTCATGTCCCAGCACTGGCCTCTGCTCCTGCCCCAAGCGCCAGCCGTGACTCCTGCCCCAAGCACCAGCCTCGACTCCTGTCCAGTACTGGCCTCAACTCCTGCCCCAGCACCAGCCTCGACTCCTGCCCCAGCACCGGCCTCGACTCCTGCCCCAGCATCAGCCTCAACTCCTGCCCCAAGCACTGGCCGCCATTCCTGCACCTGCCTGGGCTCCTGGAGCCGACTCCTGCCCCAGCATCGGCCTCGGCTCATATCCCGGCACTGGCCTCTGCTCCTGCCCCAATCACCAGCCGTGACTCCTGCCCCAAGCACCAGCCTCGACTCCTGTCCAGTACTGGCCGGTCTCGACTCTCCTGCCCCAAGCCTCGACTGCGACTCCTGCCCCAGCACCAGCCTCGACTCCTGTCCAGTACTGACCGGTCTCGACTCTCCTGCCCCAAGCCTCGACTGCGACTCCTGCCCCAGCACCAGCCTCGACTCCTGTCCAGTACTGACCGGTCTCGACTCTCCTGCCCCAAGCCTCGACTGGGACTCCTGCCCCATGCACTTGCCTCAATTCCTGCACCAGCCTAGACTCCTGGAGCCGACTCCTGCTACAGCACCGGCCTCGACTCCTGCCCAGTATTGGCCGGTCTCGACTTTCCTGCCCATAGCACCAGCTTCAACTCCTGCCCCATGCACAGGCCTCTATTCCTGCACCAGCCTCGACACTTGGAGCCGACTCCTGCCCCCACGATCGGCCTTGGCTCCTGTCCAGTACTAGCCTCGACTCCTGTCCCAAGCACCAGCCGTGACTCCTGTCCAGTACTGGCCTCGGCTCCTGCCCCAAGCACCAGCCGTGACTCCTGTCCAGTACTGGCCTCGGATACTGCCCCAAGCACCAGCCATGACTCCCATCCAGACCAGCCTCGACTCCTGTCCCAGCAACGGCCTTGACTCCTGTCCAGTACCGGCCTCAACTCCTGTCCCAGCAACGGCCTACACTCCTGCCCAAGCACTGGCCTTGACTCCTGTCCAGTACTGGCCTCGACTCTCCTGCTCCAGCACTGGCCTTGACTTCTGTCCCAGCAACGGCCATGACTCCTATCCAGTACTGGCCTCGACTCCTGTCCCAGCAACAGTCTTGACTCCTGTCCTGGCCTCGACTCCTAGATAGGCAGAGATTCCTTCTTGGGCACTGACTGATAGAGTAATACTCACAGATATTGTAAAACTGATATCTAGAAACTCATGAATATAGAGATATATGTGCCTGGATACTCAAAATAAGGGGTGGGCGGCAAATTCCGTCCCGCACGTGGAATGTGCGAAATTTCGGTATTTTCACGTTCCGCGCCGAACGCGAAAAAATGTCAAAACTTCTGCGATTCGTGGTGGAACGGAAGCATCTTCGTTGATAATATGCAAGGCAGGATTCTTTTTGGCACAGTGCTCCTGTCACAAAAATTAAAGCTCAACAGGAAGTACTTACAGATATAAATAAAGCAGGTGCCCGAGTTTAAGCTCAAATTCAGTAACTCATTAATCAGCCCAAAAAAATCATGAGCTTTGTCGAGGCTGGGCAGGTGTGCTTTCTACCCATATCTACTCTCGAAAATTAGCTGTGATGCTTGATGGAGGCCTTTGCATCCTTGAATTTCACGAGCGCAATCCCTGTGCAGTTCCTGTGACCAGGAGCTTCTTTCTCCTCATCTGCTGCTCTGATCGGTCTCTGACCTTTTATAAACACGAGAGGCATGTGAACTCGCATAGAAGCCCCACCCCCGAAATCTCAGCGAGCACACGAAATTCCACGTGTTCGCGGAGATTTTTTGCCGTTTCGCGAAATTGTGCGAAAGGCAATTTTGCAAATTCCGCCCACCCCTACTCAAAATGTAATAATAAAAATGCCCAGGTACTCACACTCGTAATATTACTTCTTTTAGAGTACTTCCGTATATATTGTAATAATGATCGCCAGGTACTCCGATATAATAATACTTGTATAATGAATGTTAGTAACAGTCAGATGAATATTCCTCATTACTAAAATGCGGGTACTCATAGAGTAATACTTACGTCCTAAGATGTATATACAAACTGAATGTCACTTGGATGTGATAGTATGTGTTGCCTGAATGATACTCACAGACAGATAACTGTTAAGAAATATGTTTATGTTCTAAACTCACAGACAAAGTAAAACTCAATCCAGTTAGTCTCACATATAGGAGAGACTTAAACATATACTATTTACTCTACGCTAATTACAGATGATGTAGTATCAATCCTGGGGTGCTCAAAGATCTGAAAATCCACCTACCTGGGTATTCATTTAGTAACACTTGTCCCGGTGTACTCACACATATGGTGCTATTCATTCTCAGGCACACTTAGACATAGGAACACGTGTGTTTGAAAATCACAGATAAAGTAATACCCCACCCAGTCAGTCACAAGTATACTGGTAATTGTTTCAGGATGCTCAGACACATAATAATACTCCTATGGTACTCACATGTAGAGTCATTCTTTTTCAAACATATAAATGATCATGATTGGGTACCTGTTTATGTACCACATGTCCCCAAACACTCACAGATATATTAATAGCTGTTCCGGTGTGCTCACAGATATATTAATACTCACTCTTAGGTACTCTCAGATATAGTCATTCTCATCTAGGGTACCACCACATGTAGTAGTACTCATTGTATAATATTCACGTCCTGTCTCTGGCAGTAGCGGTCGCTCCCCCACGCTTCCCTGGCCACCGAATACCGTAGTGCTTGGCTGCTTGGTAACATTTAATTCCTTTGCTCAGACATTGTAAAACGTAGCGCTTTGACATAAATATCGTAGCGCTTGGCTGCTTTGTGACTTAGAATACTCTGCTTGCACAATCCAAAACGTAGCGCTTTTGCAGAGATATCGTAGCGCTTGGCTGCTTAGTGACACTGGAATTGTTTCTGTGCATACCTATAACCGTAGCGCTTACTGCATACTCGCAGTGCGTTGAAATTGGTGCCTGGGTCTTTGATGCTCTGATCGTGCTTTCACACTGTTTGTGAGCCGAATCTCTGTTGGGTGTTCGTGCTGGCTTATTGTAGGAGCGCTTTAATCTTAATTTAATTAGAGCTCCGCTTTGGTTGCTGTGTGGATCCCTGCCTGCTTGCTGACACGCATTCACCACGTGTTTTCGTCTGTTTTTGTCGCCATCTTGTGACGGTGCCTCCCGGCCCGTAGCTCCGCCCCGCTCCCACCTCCCAGCTGACCCTCCCTCGCCCCTCCCCCTCCACTATCCACATATGACTGATGTCTCTACGCGCAGCGTTCACGCGCAGCGGTCGCGCCCCAGTTGCGCCGAAGGTGCGCCAAAGGTAAGCCCGTCTACGCCCGTCCGCGCCAAGCCCGCGCCCAGCGCCAGACCCCCTGGCCCCCGTACCACCCACCCCACCCGCATTACATACGACGCCTCCACCCTCTTAGCCCTAAACCCCGGTCGACTCCCCAAATGCGCCCAAGCCGCTCCTGGACACACCCATGGACCCTTCACATGCAACTCCTGCAAGTATGACGGCACCAAGACCAACTCCTCATCCACTAACACCAAACAGAGATCTGACACCAACCACCTAAAATGCATCCTGCTCAACACCCGCTCGGTCCACAGACACGCCATCGACCTTTGGAATCTACTAGACACCATCTCTCCGGACGTCGCCTTCCTAACAGAAACATGGATGTATGTATGTATGTATGTATGTATGTATAGGCATTTATATAGCGCACTACTTACCCGGAGGATCCCAAGGCGCTTCGACCGCTGCGAAACCCTTCCTGGCTTCCCTGAGAGATGGTCCCTTGATGGGTATCTCCAGGGTGAGACCAGGCATCCCCGGCGGTCTGGTGGGGCCGTTAGTGAGGATGAGGCAGCTAATGCCCAGAGTTGCCGAGTGTGATCGCTGATCAGAGTGGGCACCGAGGCGAGAGAATTATCGAGTCCGCTGACCCTGGTCCAGAAACCTGCCGCGCCGGGAATCGAACCCTGGTCCCGGGCTGTCCTCTGCTCTCGGGTCTGCCGCCTCGAACCAGTGAGCCATGAACGCCTCCTCAGCCCCAGACATCACCATTGCCATCCCGGAAGGCTACAAGATCATCCGAAAAGACCGCACCTACCAAACAGGAGGAGGCATCACTATCGTCCATAAGAATTCCATCCGCATCTCAACCAGCTCAGACGTCAACTTCGCTAGCGCTGAACACCTTCACTTCCAGATCCACACTGACCCCAAGACCACACTCAGAGGCACCCTCCTCTATAGGCCACCAGGACCCCGTGCACAATTCAGTGAATACATCACTGAAATTATCACCCCACACGCCCTCCCCTCCGAGGTCTACATTCTATTGGGAGACCTCAATTTTCACCTGGAAAAGAGCAACGACAGCAACGCCACCACCCTTCTGGACAATCTCGCTAACCTCGGTCTCAAACAACTTGTTAATACCCCCACTCACTACGTAGGTCACACACTCGACCCTATCTCCACCTCCAGCAAACATATCTCCTTCAGTCACACGGCACCACAGTTCTCCATTGGACGGACCACAGCGGCGTTCACTTTGTCTACAAAAAGACCACAACCCACAACCATCCTCAACCTACCCTGCGAAGAAACTGGAACAAAATCACCATCGACCAGATCTCCTCATCGCTTCTTCAAAACCCCCCTGCCCACTCTTCGAACCCCAACCAAGTAGCCATTAACCTCACTCAATGGCTAACCAACAGCGCAGACAACCTAGCACCTTTGAAAAAACGTCAAATCAAACTAGGCAGCAAAAACGCCCCCTGGTTCAACGATGACCTTAAGAAATCCAAGAAACTCTGTCGCTCCCTTGAGAAGGCCATGAAAAAAGACCCAAACACCAGCACCAGGGACGCCTTCAAAAACGCCACCCGCATACACCACCAACTGATCCGGACTGCCAAGAAAGCCGCATTTAAAGACCGACTAGACAACAACGCCCACAACAGCTAGGAATTATTCAACATCGTAAAAGAGTTTACCAACCCCACTGCCAACTCCAACGACATCACTCCCGCTCAAACCCTTTGCGACTCCCTAGCTTCGTTCTTCAAAATCGCAGACATCCACAACAGCTTCGACAACCAACCCGGAGACTAACCCACCCAACCTTCTGCCGCACCTTCACCCCCCTTGAACATCCTTAATGACTGGAACCCAATCTCCACTGAGGACACCATCCGCCTGATGAACTCCATCCACTCAGGATCCCCCACAGACCCATGCCCTCACCACATCTTCAACAAAGCGGACTCCATCATAGCACCACACCTCTGAGACGTCATCAACTGCTCCCTCAACTCCGCCACCTTCCCGGAAAGCTGGAAACACGCCAAACTCAGCGCCCTTCTGAAAAAACCCACAGCCGACCCCACCGAACTCAAAAACTACCGCCCCATCTCGCTCCTTCCATTCCCGGCCAAAGTCATGAGAAAGCTGTCAACAACCAGCTCGCCGCCTTCCTCGAAACCAACAAATCCCTCGACTCCTCACAGTCCGGCTTCCGAGCCAAACACAGCACTGAGACCGCACTCATCACAGCAACAGACGACATTCGAACTCTACTGGACAATGGAGACACAGTCACCCTCATCCTCCTCGACCTCTCCGCAGCCTTCGACACAGTCTGTCATAGCACCCTGTTACAACGCCTCAGAAACATCGGAATCCAAGGAAAAGCACTGGAATGGATCACCTCGTTCCTTGCCGGAAGAACTCAGAGAGAACGCCTCCCACCATTCAAGTCAGAGGCCACTGAAGTCATTTGCGGCGTGCCACAAGGATCTTCACTCAGCCCCACCCTCTTCAACATATACATGAGCCCCCTCGCGGCCATCGCACGCCAACACAACCTCAACATCATCTCCTACGCTGATGACACTCAACTGATCCTCTCACTCACCAAAGACCCTAACACCGCCAAAACCAACCTACACGAAGGAATGAAAGAAGTAGCCGAGTGGATGAAGCACAGCCGTCTGAAACTGAATTCAGACAAAACAGAAGTCCTCATCTTAGGTACATCCCCCTCCGCCTGGGATGACTCTTGGTGGCCAGAGGCCCTTGGAAAAGCACCCATCCCGACGGACCACGCACGGAACCTTGGCGTCATCCTGGACTCCTCACTCTCGATGACCAGACAAGTCAATGCCGTCTCATCATCTTGCTTCAACATTCTTCGCATGCTCAAAAAAACATTTCGCTGGATCCCCATCGAAACTAGAAAAACGGTCACCCACGCACTGGTTACAAGCCGCCTGGACTACGGAAACACCCTATACGCCGGTACCACCGCAAAACTTCAGAAAAAATTCCAACGCATCCAGAACGCATCAGCCAGACTCATACTAGACATCCCGCGTAAAGACCACATTTCTGGTCACCTAAAAAACCTCCACTGGCTCCCCGTCAAGAAGAGGATAAGATTCCGCCTCCTAACCCACGCACACAAAGCACTTTACGAACTTGGACCCGAATGCCTCAACACACGACTTTCCTTCTACACCCACTCCTGCCAGCTACGCTCCTCCAACCAAGCCCTTGCTGCTGTACCTCGCATCAACAAAACCCCCATGGGAGGAAGATCCTTCTCCTACCTGGCGGCTAAAACCTGGAACTCACTTCCCATTCACCTTCGCCTCACTCAGAACCACCTAGCATTCAGAAAGCAACTTAAAACCTGGATATTCGACAAGTAATTCCCCACCCTCCCTCAAGCGCCTTGAGACCCTCTGGGTATGTAGCGCGCTATATAAATTAATTGACTTGACTTGACTTGACTACCTCTTCCAGTGTACTCACAGGTATAGTGAATCTCATGCCTGTATACTCTCATAGTAATACTCCTTCCAAGGGAGTAAGACATAGAATACTGCTCACTAATGGGTCATCAGAGATAAGCACATTCTAGGGTACTCACAGAGATAATAAGAGTACTCAGAGATAGGGTCATACTTGTTAGAGGGTACTCACAGACATAGTAGGAGTACTCAGAGATATAGTAATACTTGTTAGAGGGTACTCACAGACACAGTAATACTTGTTAGAGGGTACTCACAGATAGAGTAATACTTGTTAGAGGGTACTCACAGATAGAGTAATACTTGTTAGAGGGTACTCACAGATAGAGTAATACTTGTTAGAGGGTACTCACAGATAGAGTAATACTTGTTAGAGGGTACTCACAGATATAGTAGGTGTACTCACAGATATAGTAATTCTTGCTAGGAGGTACTCACAGATATAGTAATACTTGTGAGGAGGTACTCACAGATATAGTAGGTGTACTCACAGATTTAGTAATACTTGTTAGGGGTTCTCACTGATATAGTAATACTTGTTAGAGGGTACTCACAGATATAGTAATACTTGTTAGGGGTTCTCACAGATATAGTAATACTTGTTAGAGGGTTCTCACAGATATAATAATACTTGTTAGGGGTTCTCACAGATATAGTAATACTTGTTAGAGGGACTCACAGATATAGTAGGTGTACTCACAGATATAGTAATACATGTTAGAGGGTACTCCCAGACATAGTAATACTTGTTAGAGGGTACTCACAGATATAGTAGGTGTACTCACAGATATAGTAATACTTGCTAGGAGGTACTCACAGATATAGTAGGTGTACTGACACATATAGTAATACTTGTTAGGGGTTCTCACAGATATAGTAATACTTGTTAGAGGGTACTCACAGATATAGTAATACTTGGTAGAGGGTACTCACAGATATAGTAATACTTGTTAGAGGGTACTCACAGATATAGTAGGTGTACTCACAGATATAGTAATACTTGCTAGGAGGTACTCACAGATATAGTAGGTGTATTCACAGATATAGTAATACTTGTTGGAGGGTTCTCACAGATATAGCAATACATGTTAGAGGGTACTCACAGACATAGTAATACTTGTTAGAGGGTACTCACAGATATAGTAGGTGTACTCACATATATAGTAATACTTGCTAGGAGGTACTCACAGATATAGTAATACTTGTTAGGAGGTATTCACAGATATAGTAGGTGTACTCACAGATTTATTAATACTTGTTAGGGGTTCTCACAGATATAGTAATACTTGTTAGAGGGTACTCACAGATATAGTAATACTTATTAGGGGTTCTCACAGATATAGTAATACTTGTTAGAGGGTACTCACAGATATAATAATACTTGTTAGGGGTTCTCACAGATATAGTAATACTTGTTAGAGGGACTCACAGATATAGTAGGTGTACTCACAGATATAGTAATACATGTTAGAGGGTACTCACAGACATAGTAATACTTGTTAGAGGGTACTCACAGATATAGTAGGTGTACTCACAGATATAGTAATACTTGCTAGGAGGTACTCACAGATATAGTAGGTGTACTCACAGATATAGTAATACTTGTTAGAGGGTACTCACAGATATAGTAATACTTATTAGGGGTTCTCACAGATATAGTAATACTTGTTAGAGGGTACTCACAGATATAATAATACTTGTTAGGGGTTCTCACAGATATAGTAATATTTGTTAGAGGGTACTCACAGATATAGTAGGTGCACTCACAGATATAGTAATACTTGTTGGAGGGTACTCATAGATATAGTAATACATGTTAGATGGTACTCACAGACATAATATTACTTGTAGAGGGTACTCACAGATATAGAAGGAGTACTCAGAGATAGAGTAATACTTGTTAAAGGGTACTCACAGATATAGTAATACTTGTTAGAGGGTACTTACAGATATAGTAATACTTGTTAGAGGGTACTCACAGATATAGTAATACTTGTTAGAGGGTACTTACAGATATAGTAATACTTGTTAGAGGGTACTTACAGATATAGTAATACTTGTTAGAGGGTACTCACAGATATAGTAATACTTGTTAGAGGGTACTCACAGATGTAGTAATACTTGTTAGAGGCAGGCGCGCAACACCCATTGGGCTCAGCGGGCTTCAGCCACCCCCGTCGCCTCCTCTGCCCGGGCTAAAATGACACGCACTGAAATGGTGCAAGAAGGCTGCGCATCCCATCCGAGAATGTGATTGTTTTAATGATTTCAGAGAGGCCCAGCAGCCCGAGCCAGACAGCGAGCCTCTGAACAGTTTCAGGGAGTGAACCCCCCTGCTCTGACCTCTTGTGTTTCCTTTAGAGTGGCGCAGAGGTGAAATCCTTGCCTAAAGGCAGGGATTTCACCTAAGCACTTGATGGGTTGTGTGCATGGGGTGTGAATATGTGCACAGCAGGGGGAAGGCATGGCCAGTTAAGGTGATGCTTTTCCTTTGTAAAGGAATTTCTGCTGGCATCTTAGCCATGGGTGTGCTGTCTGGGCACTTGTATAGATGTGTATTCCATACAAGTGCACAGACAGCAAACCCTGGGCTATGACGCCAGCAGGAAGTAATTTACAAAGGAAAAGCTTCACCTGCACTGGCCATCCCTTTCCCCCTGCTGTCTGTGCATTTGACCCACATTGATCTACACAGTGAGACCTTCGGGAGGGGCTGGATGCCAGGACGCAGTGCTGCTGATCAGCCAGACTCCACAGTATAGTATCAGAAGAGCAGGCAGCAGTTTTTTGTGTAAGTTCCAGTAACTTTAATGCATTTTTCAGCACAGCATTACCTACTGCCTGCATATCTAGGTTACTGTGAATGTTGTTCTTCACTTACATACATAGAAACGTCAAAGAGGACAGTCCCCTCCAAATATGCAAATGTAGTGTAAGTTTGTAGTGTTCATTTTTTTTTGGGGTGCCAGGGGGTAATTTTAGGGTTCTGAGCGGGTATGGGTTTTGGGGCTCCAAGGGGTGATTTTAGGGTTCAGGGTGGTATTGGGTTTTGGGGTGCCAGGGGGTAATTTTAGGGTGTGGGGTGGGTATGGGTTTTGGGGTGCCGGGGACGGATAATTTTAGGGATAGGATGGGTATGGGTTTTGGGGTGCCAGGGGTAATTATAGATTTCAGGGCGGGTATGGGTTTTAGGGTGTGAGGGGGTTAATTTTAGGGTTCAGCGTGGGTATGTGTTTTGGTGTGCCAGGGGTAATTTTAAGAATCAGGGTGAGTATGGGTTTTGGGGGGCAATGCATCAAACTAACAAAAATGTGTGCTTTAATTGTTGTCCAGTTTCAAATGCAGAATTCACCACATTTTTTTCTCAGCTTGACCTGAGCATTAACCGATCCTGATTATCTGCCATTTTAGCTCCGCCCCATTGATTTACATTAGCCACGCCCCTTCATCTGCCATGTTAGCCCCCCCCCCGAAATTAAGACCTAGTTGCGCCCCTGGTTAGAGGGTACTTACAGATATAGTAATACTTGTTAGAGGGTACTCACAGATATAGTAATACTTGTTAGGAGGTACTCACAGATATAGTAATACTTGTTAGAAGGTACTCATAGATATAGTAATACTTGTTAGAGGGTACTCACAGATATAGTAGGTGTACTCAGATATATAGTAATACTTGTTAAAGGGTACCCACAGACATAGCAATACTTGTTAGAGTGTACTCACAGACATAGTAATACTTGTTAGAGTGTACTCACAGATATAGTAATACTCATGCCCTGGCCGAAACTCGAAGCCAAGGGAGAAGGGGGTGAAAAGCTGGAACTTCTCAGAGAACTTGAGGGGCCCGCCGGGTGAGTCTGGCCGGTTGCACTCCCAGCGCTTGAAGCCCTTCTGCCGGTGGTCACACGAGGCGTGTCCGTCATAGTTGACCATGTAGAGTATGTACCGCTCCATGCGGTCCGGCAGCGGGGTGCCCTCGTAGTGCGGGCAGTAGATGTCCAGGTAGTCGTTGATGGTCACGTCCACCGTGTACTCTCCATTGAGGAACCTGCAGGAACAGAAGGTTACAAGACAGTGAAGGTGGGTCTTCTGCTTAGGACCGTCAGCACAGCGCCACATCCAGAAACTATCACCTGCCAATGTGTGCCGGGTATAAAAACCTCATCTCGGACTCAGAAAGGTCCCTTTCATGGCTCGGGAGAGCGAGTGCCTCTGCTTCAAGTTCATCTTAGCAAGCTGTGGATTTTTACCTCAACACACATAACAATCACTAGATGCATATTCGTAACTTGGATGGAGACACAGATTGGAGCTCAGTGGTGTGGATGAGCACAACACAAGCACCATCCCAACTGAGAGCGACTGTCATGTGTTTATATGTATCCATGTGCGGAGTGTGTGACAGATACATGTTGCTATAGGCACACTAGATTCCATTCAGTATTTCCTACAGCCAAGGGTTACCTAAGATGGAGAGAGTATACAGAAACAGCGTATATACATTGCAGAGCTCTAATGGAGAAAGAGTGCAGACAGCATATATACATTGCAGGGCTCTGATGAAGTGAGTGTGCAGACAGTGTATATAGATTGCAGGGCTCCGATAAAGAGAATGTGCAGAAACAGCTTATAAAGTTTGTTGGGCTTTGATAAAGAGATTATGCAGAGAGAGTATAAAGATTGCAAAGCTCCAATGAAGAGAGTGTACAAACAGTGTATATAGATTGCAGAGCTCCGATGGAGAGAGATAGCATATATATATTGCAAAGCTCCAATGAAGAGAGTGTACAGACAGTGCATATAGATCGCAGGGCTCTGATAGAGTGTGCAGACACAGCACGTTTAGATTGCAGAGCTCTGACGTAGAGAGAGTGCAGGCGGTGTGTATAGATTACACAGCTCCAATAGAGAGAGCGTGCAGACAGCGTATATAGATTGCAGGGCTCTGATAGATAGAGGGTGCAGAAACAGCGTATAAAGTTTGCATGTCTCCAATGGAGAGAGTGTGCAGACAGCGGATATAGATTGCAGGGTTCTGATGAAGAGAGTGTGCAGACAACATATATAGATTGCAGGGCTCTGATGAAGAGAGTGTGCGGGCAGCATATATAGATTGCAGAGCTCTGATGCAGAGAGTGTGCAGACAACATATATAGATTGCAGGGCTCTGATGAAGAGAGTGTGCGGACAGCATATATAGATTGCAGTGCTTCGATGGAGAGAGTGTGCAGACAGTGTATTTAGATCGCAGGCCTCGATAGAGAGAGTGTACAGAAACAGCGTATATACATTGCAGGGCTGTTAGAAATGGGGATCTCGAGTTGGCAGAGGTAGGTACTCGACTTTGTACCTAGTTCCCTGGGTCAGTTAGGATTATAAGATGTTATACTCAAACTGCCTATTCTGGCCTACGGGAACAGGTAGACTTGCAATAGTGAAAAACGAAATTGGCTGTAATTCACTATCAGGACATGCCACACACACCAGGGCATGTCCTACCTTTTACATACAATGCACCCTGCCCACAGGTGTACCTTGGTCCTACCTTAGGGGTGGCAAACATATAGAAAAGGGAAGGTTTAGGGACTGGCAAGTGTATTTACTTGCCAAGTCGACATGGCAGTCCCAGACTGCACACAGGCTCTGCAATGGCAGGCTTGAGCCATATTTTACACGCTGCTTCTGTGGATGGCACAACCAGTGTTGCAAGCCCACCAGCAGCATTTGATTTACAGGCCCTGGGCATACATGGTGCACTGTACTAGGGTCTGACAAGTAAATCAAATAAGCCAATCATGGAGTCACTAATCCATTACAACAATTTACAATAAGGAGCACTTGCACTTTGGCACTGAATAGCAGTGGCACAGAGCCCAAAGCATCTAGACCAGCAAAAACAGATGAGGCAACAGCAAAAAATGGAAGGGAGACCCACGCCAATGGTGCCAGGTCTAATAAGGGCTCTGATGGAGAGAGTGTGCAGAGAGCATGTATAGATTGCAAAGCTCCAATAGAGAAAGTGTGTAGACAGTTATATAGATTGCCGGGCTCCGATGGAGAGAACGTGCAGACCATGTCTATAGATTGCAGGGCTCCAATGAAGAGAGTTGTCAGAATCAACCCATATAGATTGCAGGGCTCCGATGGACAGAGCTTGCAGGCTATGCATATAGATTGCAGGGCTCCTACAGGACATTACGGGGATCTTTTGTAGTGCGTCAGACTTCTAGGTGAGGAGGAGACGGTCCTTATTAGGCTCAGATAGCTTCGCTGCCTTTTCCTTAACAGGTATTTAAGTAAGAGAACCTCCTTTTCTTTTGTACTCCTGTTTTGGGTCTGCCCTGCCAGGAGGCTCCCAGCTACACATGTCATCCTTGCTAGTGCTTGAAACAGAGACCCTGGTACGAGGTCTGTAGCGAGTACGCTGAAAGGGTCAGAACTAACCAGAACCATTCCCAAACTTGGAATAAGCGTAAGGCGGAACTTGTGGAGTTACATAAAATTCTGTGGGGTTCGCGAGTGGGGGAATTCGGCACTGTTCGTGGTCATTTTTAGCGTGGGAGCTTATTCCGTGCTGTAAGATCAGCGCAAACTGCACTGTGGGGCGTGCCAGAGGGCACTGATTCTTTCTGACGCTCAAATAGATTATCTCCTGAAGCGGCAGTGTTCTCAATGTTAACGGTCACTGCCTGCCTGACCGCCATGTTGAGAAATCTCGCTGGAAGGCGTTCTACTGCCCAAAATTCATGCTAGAGGATGCAAATTCTTGCTTGCCAACTTAACGTTGGCAAGCCGCGTACAAGAAAAAACTGCTACGCAGCGTTTGGCTGAGTTTTGCTGGAACTTCTCACTCAAAGTGGGAAAGTGGGAAAAACTCAGAGAACTCCACCGGCAGAGAGGAGTTCATCACCCTCCCCTCCTTGGAATATATGCACACTAGCTGTAATTTTAGTATAAAGACGGGGCAGAAACTTCCAGGCAGTCCGGTGAGATTACGGGGTCTTCACACCAGTGGCGTCGAGAAGCTCTCTGTGCTCCAGGTTTGGGGCATCCATAGCCAACTCCCCTTGCCAGGAGCTTTAAATGGGCCGGTACTGTCCAGTACGGAGTACCAGCACTTTTTTATTTTGAGAGGGAGAGTACCAGCACTTCTCAAGAGAAACGCTATACTTTTACTGAATAGTACCGGCACTGCTCAGAAACAAGCAGGTTCTCTGGTACAGAGTACCGGCACTTCCATTTTTCCATTTCAAGCACTGCCCTTGCCAGAAATGTGGGAATTTTTGAGCAAATTAGCAAGAGGGGGCTTACTGCACGCTGGCTCAAAGAGGCAGAGTGGAGCCATCGGGGACTCACCTCTCAGAGCCCACCTCAGGCAGACACCTCGGGCGGACACTTCTCGTGCCCACCTCGGCCGGACACTTCAGGCGGACACCTTGGGCAGACACTCCTCGGTTCCCACCTTAGGCGGACACCTCTCGGTGCCCACCTCGGGTGGACACCTCGGGCGGACACCTCCCGGTGCCCACCTCGGGTGGACACCTCGGGCGGACACCTTTCGGTGCCCACCTCCGGCGGACACTTCGTGCGGACACCTCGGGGTGGACACCCCAGGCGGATACCTCTTGGTGCCCACCTCGGGTGGACACCTTGGGCGGACACCTCTCAGTGCCCACCCCGTGTGGACACCTCTCTGTGCCCACCCAGGGCGGACACCTCTTGGTGTCCACCTCGAGTGTACACCTCGGGTGGACACCTTTCAGTGCTTACCTCGGGCGGACACCTCTCGGTGCCCACCTCGGGTGGACAACTCGGGGCAAACACCTCGGGTGGACACCTTCGGGCGGACACCTCTCGGTGCCCACCTCGGGCAGACACATCAGGCAGACAACTCTTGGTTCCCACTTTGGGCGGACACCTCTCTGTGCCCACCTCGGGCGGACACCTCTCGGTACCCACCTCAGGCTGACACCTCAGGCGGACACCTTTCGGTGCCCGCCTCGGGCGGACACCTCTCTGTACCCACCTCGGGGCAGACACCAAGGGGCATATTACCAAGGTGGGCGATATGTGATTATTGCTGCTTTAGCTGCCGTTTTCGGCTGCTAAGCGGCGATAATTCTATCGCCCTATTAGCAGGCTGTCGCTAATAGCAGTTAGCAACAGCTTGTAGGCGATAGCGAGCGGTTTGGGGCCCACTTTGCATGTCAGCGATATTTATCGATAATGACATGCAAAGTGGGTGTACCCAACCTGTTAGCGACCAGTTCTTAGCTTGTATATCCAATGGGAGGTGGCTATAATGGCTAAGACCCTTTTAGTGATAATGCGTGAATATCGCTGTATTCTCAGCGATATTCACGCATTTCGCTGCTATCGCCGGAAATATTATCGCTTTAGAGATAAACGTTGCTAATAGCACGTTATCTCAGCGATAATATCCGGCGATGAGCGGCGATAAAAAAATTGACGCTAAGCGCACTTGGCGATAAATATCGCTAGTTGTTGGTAATGTGCCCCGGGTTTGCTCCAGGTGCACGCCAGTCACCGCAGACTCGGGTTTCCCTTTATCTTCAGATGTTGATTGCGCGCAGTTTTTAAGACAAACAAAAGTTGCAGCGCGTTGTATCCTAGGCCTGGTTGTGAATGATCGTGAGTGCGTGAAATACAGAGATTTGGCAGCTGAGGGTGGGCACGGGGGGGCGCCCACCCTCGACCCTCTGTCCAGCAGGTGCAGCTGCAGAACAGGATCTTTCAGGGTTTGACCCCTCAGGACAGGTCTTTACCTGCTGGAGTCCGGTGTACTGCCCCAGAGGTCCTCTTGGGGGGGCTGCGGTCGCAGGATACTTTATATGAATACATTTTTTGGGTTTTAAGGGCGCACAAAGTGCCCACCCGCCAGCGCCTGGCAGAGGAGGGTGAGCTGAGCTGGAAAATAAACCTACAGTAGAGAAACCCGGGGACTGCCCCCCTCAACACAAGCCCCTGGCACAAGGAGGGAGGGGGAGGCAGAGGGGGCAGTCCAGGGAGGCACTGCCAGAGAGACACTGCCAGGGAGACCCGGCGATGGAGACACTGCCAGAGAGACACTACCAGGGAGAGACTGCCAGGGAGACACTGCCAGGGAGACACACCCAGGGAGGCACTGCCAGGGAGACACTGACAGGGAGACCCTGCGATGGAGACACTGCCAGAGAGACACTGCCAGGGAGACACTGCCAGGGAGACACTGCCAGGGAGACCCGGCGATGGAGACACTGCCAGAGAGACACTGCCAGGGAGTCACTGCCAGAGAGACCCGGCGATGGAGACACTCCCAGAGAGACACTGCCAGAGAGACACTGCCGGGGAGACACTGCCAGAGAGACACTGCGATGGAGACACTGCCAGAGAGACACTGCGATGGAGACACTGCGAGGGAGACACTGTGAGGGAGACACTGCGATGGAGACACTGCCAGGGAGACACTGCGATGGAGACACTGCCAGGAAGACCTGGCGATGGAGACACTGCCAGAAAGACACTGCCAGGGAGTCACTGCCAGGGAGACCCGGCGATGGAGACACTTCCAGAGAGACACTGCCAGGGAGACACTGCCAGGGAGACACTGCCAGAGAGACACTGCGATGGAGACACTGCGAGGGAGACACTGCAATGGAGACACTGCGATGGAGACACTGCGAGGGAGACACTGCCAAGGAGACACTGCCAGGGAGACACTGCCAAGGAGACCCGGCGATGAAGACACTGCCAGAGAGACACTGCCAGGGAGTCAATGTGATGGAGACACTGCGATGGAGACACTGCCAGAGAGACACTGCCAGAGAGACACTGCGATGGAGACACTGCCAGAGAGACACTGCCAGAGAGACACTGCGATGGAGACACTGCGATGGCGACACTGCCGGGGAGACACTGTGATGGAAACAATGCCATGGAGACACTGCCAGGGAGACACTGCCAGGGAGACACTGCCTGAGAGACACTGCCAGGGAGACACTTCCAGAGAGACACTGCCAGGGAGACACTGCCAGGGAGACCCGGCGATGGAGACACTGCCAGAGAGGCAATGCCAAGGAGACACTGCCAGGGAGACACTGCGATGCCTGATAGACACTGCCAGGGAGACACTGCGATGGAGACACTGCCAGAGAGACACTGCTAGAGAGACACTACGATGGAGACACTGCCATGGAGACACTGCCAGGGAGACACTGCCAGGGAGACACTGCCATAGAGACACTGCCTGGGAGACACTGCCAGAGAGACACTGCCAGAGAGACACTGCTATGGAAACACTGCGATGGAGACACTGCCAGGGAGACACTGCCAGGGAGACCCTGCCAGAGAGACACTGCCAGGAAGACACTGCCAGGGAGACACTGCCAGGGAGACACTGCCAGAGAGACACTGCGATGGAGACACTGCAGGAGAGACACTGCCAGAGAGACACTGCCAGGGAGACATTGCCAGAGAGACACTGCCAGGGAGACACTGAAAGAGAGACACTGCCAGGGAGACACTACCAGGGAGACCCTGCCAGGGAGACACTGGCAGAGAGACACTGCCAGGGAGACACTGCCAGAGAGACACTGCCAGGGAGACACTGCCAGAGAGGCACTGCCAGAGGGGCACTGCCAGAGCGACACTGCCAGGGAGACACTGCCAGGGAGACCCTGCCAGGGAGACACCGTCAGAGAGAAACTGCCAGGGAGACACTGCCTGGGAGACACTGCCAGAGAGACCCTGCCAGGGAGACACTGCCAGGGAGACACTGCCAGCGAGACCCTGCCAGGGAGACACTGCCAGGGGGACACTGCCAGAGAGACACTGCCAGGAAGACACTGCCAGAGAGACACTGCCAGGGAGACCCTGCCAGGGAGACACTACCAGAGAGACACTGCCAGAGAGACACTGCCAGGGAGACCCTGCGATGGAGACACTGCCAGAAAGACACTGCCAGGGAGACACTGCCAGAGACACACTGCCAGGAAGACACTGCCAGAGAGACACTGCGATGGAGACACTGCCAGGGAGACACTGCCAGAGAGACACTGCCAGGGAGACCCTGCCAGGGAGACACTGCCAGAGAGACACTGCCAGGGAGACACTGCCAAGGAAACACTGCCAGAGAGACACTGCCAGGGAGACACTGCCAGAGAGACACTGCCAGGGAGACACTGCCAGAGAGACACTGCCAGAGAGACACTGCCAGGGAGGCACTGCCAGAGAGACACTGCCAGGGAGACACTGCCAGTGAGAACTGCCAGAGAGGCACGGCCAGAGAGGCACTGCCAAGGAGACACTGCCAGGTAGACACTGCCTGAGAGGCACTGCCAGGGAGGCACTGCAAAGGAGACACTGCCAGGTGGACACTACCAGGGAGACACTGCCAGGGAGGAACTGCCAGGGAGGCACTGCCAAGAAGGCACTCCAGGGAGACACTGCCAGAGAGACTCTGCCAGGGAGACTCTGCCAGGGAGACACTGCCAGGGAGACACTGCTAGAGAGGCACTGCCAGAGAGACACTGCCAGAAAGACACTGCCAGAGAGACACTGCCAGAGAGGCACTGCCAGGGAGGCACTGCCAAGGAGACACTCCAGGGAGACACTGCCAGAGAGACACTGCCAGAGAGACACTGCCAGGGAGACACTGCCTGAGAGACACTGCCAAGGAGACACTGCCACGCAGAACCGGCGAAAGAAACACTGCCAGAAAGACACTGCCAGGGAGATCCGGCGATGGAGACACTACCAGAGAGGCACTGCCAGAGAGACACTGCCAGAGAGACACTGCCAGGGAGGCACTGCCAAGGAGACACTGCCAGGGAGGCACTGCCAGGGAGGCACTGCCAAGGAGACACTCCAGGGAGACACTGCCAGAGAGACACTGCCAGAGAGACACTGCCAGGGAGACACTGCCAGAGAGACACTGTTAGGGAGACACTGCCAGAGAGACACTGACAGGGAGACACTGCCAGGGAGACACTGCCAGAGAGACACTGCCAGGGAGACACTGCCAGGGAGACCCGGTGATGGAGACACTGCCGGAGAGGCACTGCCAGAGAGACACTGCCAGAGAGACACTGCCAGGGAGGCACTGCCAAGGAGACACTGCCAGGGGGACACTGCCAGGGAGGCACTGCCAGGGAGGCACTGCCAAGGAGACACTCCAGGGAGACTCTGCCAGAGAAACACTGCCAGGGAGACACTGCCAGGGAGACACTGCCAGAGAGGCCCTGCCAGGGAGACACTGCCAGAGAGACACTGCCAGGGAGACACTGCCAGAGAGACACTGCCAGGGAGACACTGCTAGAGAGGCACTGCCAGAGAGACAGTGCCAGAAAGACACTGCCAGAGAGACACTGCCAGAGAGGCACTGCCAGGGAGGCACTGCCAAGGAGACACTCCAGGGAGACACTGCCAGAGAGACACTGCCAGGGAGACACTGTATTTATCTATTTATTTTGCATCTTGTACCGCGCAAACTA
This sequence comes from Lissotriton vulgaris, assembly GCF_964263255.1. NCBI lineage: Eukaryota > Metazoa > Chordata > Amphibia > Caudata > Salamandridae > Lissotriton > Lissotriton vulgaris. The sequence goes on from NC_141700.1 coordinate 4,409,932, forward strand.
AAACCCGAAGGTGTCAAGGCGCCTAACAAAAAGATCGAAAAGCGAGCACTCATGCACTTACATGTACGCTTGAACAAAGAGGCGTGTTTTAAGGGCAGCTCTGAAGGTTTGGAGGGAAGGGAGGGACCTAAGTTCTAATGGAAGATCGTTCCACCATTTAGGGGCCAAGAGGGAAAATGCCTTACCACCCCATCTGGCTTTCCGAATGCGAGGGATATGGAGGAAAGAATGATTGGAGGAGCGGAGGCTCCTGCCAGGGTTGTAATAGGTCAGGATGGCTCTAATCTCTGTGGGGCTGCTTTTAGCCAAGGCCTTATAGATCATACACATGGATTTAAAAACAATCCGCTCCTTTATCGGAAGCCAATGCAGCTGCTTCCTGGCCAGCGTGGCCGAAGAGCGACGGGGAAGATCGAGGACAAATCTGGCTGCCGCATTCTGGACTACCTGCAGGCGCTGCATCTGACTCTTATTCAGTCCAGCATACAGCGCATTACTGTAGTCCAGACGCGATCCCAAAAGGGCGACAGCAAGTTGCCTTCTTGCCGGCTGGGAAAGGTAGTTCCTAATTTTCCTAAGAACATGGATTATGCCCCAACAGGTCGATACTGTCCTATTGACTTGCTGGCGCATGTCCAGGGTAGGGTCAATCATTACCCCAAGATTTTTAGCAGAAGAAGTAGGTTTAGGGCAAAGACCGAGCGAGTTAGGCCACCACTCCATGGACCAAATATCTTCCCTTCCGCCGAACACCATCACCTCGGTCTTCTCCCCATTCAATTTGAGTGAATTGTAAATCATCCACTGGCCGACAGCCTCCATACAGGATCTAAATCTGGAGGCGGTCAGCTCAATTGATTGGGAGAGAGACACGAGGATCTGAGTGTCGTCCGCGTAGGAAACTACCTCCATCCCAAAAGATCTAATAAGTCTGGCAAGGGGGGTCACATAGATGTTAAAAAGGGTGGGACTAAGCGCCGACCCTTGAGGGACCCCACATTGCACAGACAGGGATGGAGATAGAAATTTTCCCAGCATTACCCTCTGCTCCCTATGGTCGAGAAAGGAAGAGAGTAAGCCCAAGGCTGCCCCCCGGACCCCAATCTCACCCAGTCGAGATGTTAAAACCTGGGGAGATAGGGTATCGAAGGCAGCTGTGAGATCCAGAAGGATCAGGAGGGATGTCCGGCCCTCATCCACACTCATACGGATGGAGTCGAGAACCAGGGTGAGGGCGGACTCGGTGCTATGTTCCCTCCTGAAACCGTGCTGGGAAGGGTCAAGGCAGCCTGAATTCTCCACAAAGGCAGCTAGATGCTCATTAAGATGGGACTCGAGCATCTTTGCGGAGGCCGGAAGCAGTGAGATGGGGCGAAAGTTTTTTAAAACCCCAGGATCTAGGGAGGGTTTCTTAAGAAGAGGTTTGACCACAGCATTTTTCCACTGCTGTGGAAAGACACCCTCCCTCATGGCCCCGTTCATGATCTCAAGTAGGGGGGGTAGAAGAGATCCCCTACACTGCTTCAAGATCTTAAGAGGGCAAGCATCTAGTGGAGAACCTGACTTGGTTTTATCAAGCCGCGTGTCAAGATCTTGTAGGGAGAGCGGGGGGAAAGATTCCAAATAGCCGGCCAAGGGAGGCTCTGCCGAGGGAACATCCGGGACTACAGTAACAGGTGGCTCAGCTGTAGAAAGCCTCTGAGACTCCAGAGCAGTGTAAATGTCCGCTATTTTGGACTGAAAGAAGCGAGCGATGTCATTACAGAGCTCCTGAGATGGAACAACTGGATCGGGGACCTGAAGAGATGTAAGAGAGTCCACGATCCTGAAGAGCTCTTTGGGAGATGAAAGGGAGGAAGTCAGGGCCACAAAGTAGTCTTGTTTGGCCCTGATAATTTCCGACTTATATCTCTTGAGCAGGGTTTTATGAGCTTCCCTGTCTTTGAGATCCCAACTGGCATGCCATTGACGCTCCTGTCTCCTTACTTCCTGCCTAAGGAGTCTGAGTTGTTCAGAGAACCAAGGGGCTGATGGTCTTTTCCTTGCTGAATAGCAGGACCGAGCTGGCGCCAGTTCGTCCAGGGCCTCTTTAAGAATGTTATCATAATGCGACACCGCTGAAGAGGAATCCATCTCCCGGATAGAAGACAGACTGGAAGTCCATGGGTCAAAAGAGTGTTCACCGATGTTTTTAAAATTCCTGCGTACTTCAAAAGTACTCGGGACTTTCCTGACATTTTCCTGACTAGGGAAGGCCACATTGAAAGGAACGGCCAAGTGGTCTGACCAGGAGAGGGAGAAGGGAACCGTAACTGAAAGTCTCTGGTCATTAGAGAAAATCCCGTCGAGCGTATGACCAGCTCGGTGGGTGGGTCCTTTCACCAGTTGAGTGAATCCACATGCTGTCAATGCTTCCAACAGCACGGAGGTGTCATGTGATTCCAATAGCTCTAAATGAAAATTAAAATCACAGAGAATAGTAAGATTCTCCCGACCAAAGTAGGGCTCCAGGAGCTGAAGCAGTTTTAAGCTAAAATCTGCTCTGGGACCGGGCGGACGATAGACCAGAATCCCATTAAATGGGGAGATATGGGAATCATGTAATGAAAAATACACCACCTGAATAGCGTCCTTGGGGTCAGATAAAGGCGTAGTATGACATTGAAAGCTGTCCCTATGCAGGATGGCTAAGCCGCCACCGACCCGGCCAACTCTGTCCTGCCGAGTCAGGCAGTACCCTTCAGGGACTGCTTCAATAAGGTCTGGACCCGAGGAGTCCTTAGCCCACGTTTCCGTAATGAAAGCCCAGATCGGATTCTTCTCCAAAATAAGCTCTTTGAAAATGATGTTATTTTTAATAAGCGAGCGCGCATTAAGGAGCAAGCATTCTATACACAATTCACTAGGAGAGACCGGCGAGCAGGACTCCCGAGGGGTGACGGACAAGGCGGGAATTATATCAACCGAGTCTGTCGAGAAGCACCCACATCCCTTGGACACGAGGAGGTCCTCCGGAGTGAGGCTGTGGAAGCATGGAGCAGTTTTAGGTCGGAGGCGTAACATATCCAGTAAGGAATATTTCAATATTCCGTGGGCCACAGTGTTCGACCTATAGGTCCCCCCGTCCAGCCCGTACTCAGCGCGGACGGGCGCAGACGGGCTGGACTCTGGCGTGACTCCGGCGTAGCGACGGCTTACACGCTGCGCGCACACGCTGCGCGTCATTTCCCCTGATTAATATAGGGCTCTAGCCAGTCCACCTGACTGCTAGAGCGCGGCGAATGCTACTGCTCCCTAGCACCCACCCAAGATGGCGCCCGCCAAAATCCTAGCGCGAGGGTCCGGCCCGCTAAAATAGCGGTGAGGGGCACAATTATAGTGCAGCAATGCGGCGGTGACAATTTTAAAAACAGGGGTTAAGCTGTGATCAAAAAAACAACTAAAAAGACAGAAAAAGGTCATTTAAAACAGTAGCGCGATAAATGCAAGCGCAGTGCAGCATAGAACGAGTCTGCTCTTACCTCAGCCCCTTTATACTGAAGAACCACGCGCTGCCTCTAGCCAGTCCACCTGACTGCTAGAGCGCGGCGAATGTTACTGCTCCCTAGCACCCACCCAAGATGGCGCCCGCCAAAATCCTAGCGCGAGGGTCCGGCCCGCTAAAATAGCGGTGAGGGGCACAATTATAGTGCAGCAATGCGGCGGTGACAATTTTAAAAACAGGGGTTAAGCTGTGATCAAAAAAACAACTAAAAAGACAGAAAAAGGTAATTTAAAACAGTAGCGCGATAAATGCAAGCGCAGTGCAGCATAGAACGAGCCTGCTCTTACCTCAGCCCCTTTATACTGAAGAACCACGCGCTGCCTCTAGCCAGTCCACCTGACTGCTAGAGCGCGGCGAATGTTACTGCTCCCTAGCACCCACCCAAGATGGCGCCCGCCAAAATCCTAGCGCGAGGGTCCGGCCCGCTAAAATAGCGGTGAGGGGCACAATTATAGTGCAGCAATGCGGTGGTGACAATTTTAAAAACAGGGGTTAAGCTGTCTGAGAGACACTGCCAGGGAGACACTGCCATGGAGAAACGGCGAAAGAGACACTGCCAGAAAGGCACTGCCAGAGAGACACTGCCAGAGAGACACTGATAGGGAGGCACTGCCAAGGAGACATTGCCAGGGAGACACTGCCAGGGAGGCACTGCCAAGGAGACACTCCAGGGAGACACTGCCAGAGAGACACTGCCAGGGAGACACTGCCAGAGAGACACTGCTAGGGAGACACTGCCAGAGAGACACTGCCAGGGAGACACTGCCAGAGAGACAATGACAGGGAGACACTGCCGGGGAGACACTGCCAGAGAGACACTGCCAGGGAGACACTGCCAGGGAGACCCGGCGATGGAGACACTGCAAGAGAGGCACTGCCAGAGAGACACTGCCAGAGAGACCCGGCGATGGAGACACTCCCAGAGAGACACTGCCAGAGAGACACTGCCGGGGAGACACTGCCAGAGAGACACTGCGATGGAGACACTGCCAGAGAGACACTGCGATGGAGACACTGCCAGAGAGACACTGCGATGGAGACACTGCGAGGGAGACACTGTGAGGGAGACACTGCGATGGAGACACTGCCAGGGAGACACTGCGATGGAGACACTGCCAGGAAGACCTGGCGATGGAGACACTGCAAGAAAGACACTGCCAGGGAGGCACTGCCAGAGAGACACTGCCAGAGAGACACTGCCAGAGAGACACTGCCAGAGAGACACTGCCAGGGAGGCACTGCCAAGGAGACACTGCCAGGGAGACACTGCCAGGGAGGCACTGCCAGGGAGGCACTGCCAAGGAGACACTCCAGGGAGACTCTGCCAGAGAGACACTGCCAGGGAGACTCTGCCAGGGAGACACTGCTGGGGAGACACTGCCAGAGAGACACTGCCAGGGAGACACTGCCAGAGAGACAATGACAGGGAGACACTGCCGGGGAGACACTGCCAGAGAGACACTGCCAGGGAGACACTGCCAGGGAGACCCGGCGATGGAGACACTGCAAGAGAGGCACTGCCAGAGAGACACTGCCAGAGAGACCCGGCGATGGAGACACTCCCAGAGAGACACTGCCAGAGAGACACTGCCGGGGAGACACTGCCAGAGAGACACTGCGATGGAGACACTGCCAGAGAGACACTGCGATGGAGACACTGCCAGAGAGACACTGCGATGGAGACACTGCGAGGGAGACACTGTGAGGGAGACACTGCGATGGAGACACTGCCAGGGAGGCACTGTCAGAGAGACACTGCCAGAGAGACACTGCCAGAGAGACACTGCCAGAGAGACACTGCCAGGGAGGCACTGCCAAGGAGACACTGCCAGGGAGACACTGCCAGGGAGGCACTGCCAGGGAGGCACTGCCAGGGTACACTGCCAGAGAGGCACTGCCAGAGAGACACTGCCAGGGACGCACTGCCGTCTCAGATGCCGCACCCCGTGCGGGAGCTGTCTGCACAGTGGATTACGTCACAACTACTTTTAGAGGTTGGTAGACAACTCTAGGATCTGCTGTGGGGCAGAGTTTGCAGGTGGTGGAGGGGGCTTCCTCTCTACATGAGCCTTCCCAGGCACTGAGAGGGAGAACCTCTCGCCAGGACCCTGCCATGGCACAGAGAGAGACCCTCGCCATAGGACCCTTCCCTGGCACAGAGAGAGACCCTCTCTCCAGGACCCTTCCCAGACACTGAGAGAGAGACCCTCTCTCCAGGACCCTGCCATGGCACAGAGAGAGACCCTCTCACCAGGACCCTTCCCAGGCACTGAGAGAGAGACCCTCCCTTCAAGACCCCGCCCTGGCACAGAGAGAGACCCTCGCCATAGGACTTCAAGACCCTTCCCAGGCACTGAGAGAGAGACCCTCTCTCCAGGATCCTGCCCTGGCACAGAGATAGACCCTCTCTCCAGCCAGGACCCTGCCCTGGCACAGAGAGAGACCCTCTCTCCAGGACCCTTCCCAGGCACTGAGAGAGAGACCCTCTCTCCAGGACCCTTCCCAGACACTGAGAGAGAGACCCTCACTTCAAGACACCGCCCTGGCACAGAATGAGACCCTCGCCATAGGACCCTTCCCTGGCACAGAGAGAGACCCTCTCTCCAGGACCCTTCCCAGACACTGAGAGAGAGACCCTCTCTCCAGGACCCTGCCATGGCACAGAGAGAGACCCTCTCACCAGGACCCTTCCCAGGCACTGAGAGAGAGACCCTCCCTTCAAGACCCCGCCCTGGCACAGAGAGAGACCCTCGCCATAGGACTTCAAGACCCTTCCCAGGCACTGAGAGAGAGACCCTCTCTCCAGGATCCTGCCCTGGCACAGAGATAGACCCTCTCTCCAGCCAGGACCCTGCCCTGGCACAGAGAGAGACCCTCTCTCCAGGACCCTTCCCAGTCACTGAGAGAGAGACCCTCTCTCCAGGACCCTTCCCAGACACTGAGAGAGAGACCCTCACTTCAAGACACCGCCCTGGCACAGAGTGAGACCCTCGCCATAGGACCCTTCCCTGGCACAGAGATAGAGACCCTCACTTCAAGACACCGCCCTGGCACAGAGTGAGACCCTCGCCATAGGACCCTTCCCTGGCACAGAGAGAGAGAGACCCTCGTTTTAGGACCCTTCCCTGGAACAGAGAGACCCTCTCTCCAGGACCCTTCCTGGCACTGAAAGAGAGAGAGACCCTCGCTTCAGGAGCCTTTCCTGGCACAGAGAGAGACTCTCGCCATAGGACCCTTCCCTGGCACAGAGAGAGAGAGAGAGACCCTCGCTTTTGGACCCTTCCCTGGAACAGAGAGACCCTCTCTCCAGGACTCTGCCCTGGCACAGAGAGACCCTCTCTCCAGGACCCTTCCTGGCACAGAGAGAGACCCTCGCTTCAGGAGCCTTCCCTGGCAGAGAGAGAGTGGACACCTCGGGCGGACACCTCTCGGTGCCCACCTCCGGCGGACACTTCGGGCGGACACCTCGGGGTGGACACCCCGGGCGGACACCTCTCGGTGCCCACCTCGGGTGGACACCTTGGGCGGACACCTCTCAGTGCCCACCCCGTGCGGACACCTCTCTGTGCCCACCCAGGGCGGACACCTCTTGGTGCCCACCTCGAGTGTACACCTCGGGCGGACACCTTTCAGTGCCCACCTCAGGCGGACACCTCTCTCAAGGACCCTTCCCAGGCACTGAGAGAGAGACCCTCACTTCAAGACACCGCCCTGGCACAGAGAGAGACCCTTGCCATAGGACCATTCCCTGGCACAGAGAGAGAGAGACCCTCGTTTTAGGACCCTTCCCTGGAACAGAGAGACCCTCTCTCCAGGACTCTGCCCTGGCACAGAGAGAGACCCTCGCTTCAGGAGCCTTCCCTGGCACAGAGAGAGACCCTCGCTCCAGGACCTTCCCTAGCACAGTCGCAGACCTTCATGCCGGGGCCCTGCCCTGGCACAGAGGCGCACACCGCCCTCAGGCACACAGTGGCCTTGGAGCTGGGCACGCACCAGCCTCGGGCACACGGGGACCCAGGGCTGGCCCTGCACGGGACGCAGCCCCGCACCCCGGGCAGGCCTCTGCAGGCGGAGCCCTGGCAGGCCAGGCCTGGAGGGGGCGCTGCGCCACTGAAGCCACCCATTGACTGCTGACCCGGGTCACAGCAGGCGGAAGTATGAAGAGAGGCAGAGTGACAGCCAACAAGGGGCCCCTGTGAAGGGAGCCCCCAGAGGGCACAAGAGGCCAGAGGCATGGCTGGCGGGGGCAAGGGGGTGTCACAGCCAGCAGCAGAGCCCTCGGTGGGTTCAGACAGGGACAATGGACCCGTCTGGAGGGAGTCAGGGGGGCGCTGCCAACAAGAGACCCTTGTGCGGGGGTCGCCGCCCCGGGCCTGTCAGCTGTCACTCACCCTCCAGAGGGCCCCCGGTCCATCCCAGGGGCAGATCCAGGGAGACAGAGGGGCAGAGTTAGTCATGAGTGGCCTGACAGCGAAAGCACAGAGGGGCACATCAGCAAGGGCTTTATCTCCGCTTTTTTGGCTTTAAAAGCCAAAGAAGCGGAGATAAAAATATCGCCCTATCAACAGCAGGGTGCTAACATGCAAAATCGCATGTCAGCACCCTTTTCCACTACGCTTCGCCCTTTGCATCTCTAATGAGATGCAAAGGGGGCGTTCCAGAGAAAAATAATAGGAGAAATGTTGCTAAGCGACATTTCACCTATAATCAAGCTTCACGTTAACCCTGTTGGAGACAAAAATAAGCAGCGCTAACCACGGTTAGCGCTGCTTTCTTACGTCTGCTAATTTTCAGACTTAGCCATGTAATCCACACCGCGGGCTCTCAACAAGGATATCCCGATCCTTGTAGTTTTATCGCTGCATTCCCAGCGATAACCTCCCGAAATGCTGCTATCGCCGGATTTTTTATTGCCTAGGTGGTTAGCGTTGTTAATAACGCAATAACCAGGCGATATTGTCCAGCGATAGCGGGCGTTAAAAAAATTAACGCTAAGCGCCCTTAGCGTTAATTTTCCCTGTTCCTTGTTAATATGCGCCAGACCGCATAGAGGAACGGGAGAGGCGCTGCGCAGAGGCACTCGGGGGCCCAGCCGGGGTCACACATTCCCACAAGAGAGGCTATTCCTGGGCTGGGGGCTGTCTGGGCCTGGGAGCAGGGCTGGTATAGGAGGGGCAGCCGAGGGGCCCTCCGGGCTGGGGTACCACGGGGGTCAGTGATCAGAGCCCCAAGGGGCCCCTCATATTCAGCCAGGCCCTCGCAGAGCAGCCGGTGCCCCTGAGCCCCCTCTGTGCATCTGGCACTGCCCCCCTCCCTCTATGGGGGGGCCCTGGCTGAGGGGAGGAATAATGCACCTCTTGTGTGTTTACATTAGCATAAAATCCAGTAGTGAAGACTGACCCCCCCGTGGCCCTCGAAATGCAGAGTGCATGGTAAAGTAGCGCACCCGCGTGGGAGAGGGGCTCGGTACCCCAGGGGTTCGCTCTCCTGCCCCAAGGTTCCTCGAACCCCTCCTTTGGGGTGACAGGAAGCAGAGGGACAGAGTCTGAGAAAGACAAGGCAAGAGCAGAGCTCGGCAGAGGATGAAATGCGTGAAGCGGTGATCACCCGGCAGCGCAGGGTGACAGGAGGGGGTGGGGGTGGGGAGACCTGGCTGGTGAGAGGTGAGGCATGGGGGGGGGGCTGACAGGTGAGAGTGGGCGCATTAACAGCCACCGCTAGAGGACGTGTGGGTGTCACAGTATTTTGGTACTGGGGCATCGCCCGGGTCTCCCTCCCCAGGATGGAGCTGGCCATGGGGCCAATGATTAAGCCACTGTAGCTGGGCTGCCAGGTAGTAGATCTCAAGATCGGGCTCCGCGAGGCCTCCGTCATCGGTGGGCTTAAGGAATCTAGTAATTGCTACTCGCCTCTTACCAACTCCCCAGGATAGTTCCACCATTAAGTTCAGCAAAGACGTTCCGAGGGGTTATAAGCGGTAGGGTGGCAAAAAGTAGAGCGTGCGAGGCAGTGCCACCATTTTGGCCACCACTATCCGACCCGCCACTGACAGGGTCAAGGTCTTCCAGAAGCCGACGCTGGTGCAGAAGGCACGAATCGCCACCCTGATGTTGCCATCCAGCACGTCGCTAGTAGCGCGATGTACCTTCACCCCAAGGTATTTCATGCAGCGTTTTTCCCATATCAACCCCGTAGATCATGCAGTTCGTGCATGTCCGGACTCAGGGGGAACACGATTTTTACTAATTCATGTGCAGGCCCGATATGGAGCCAAATGGGTCCAGAAGGGAGATCGCTCCAGGGAGACCCCTCCCAGCTTCAGCCAGGAAGAGGAGCATGTCATCCGCATATAATGTCATTTGGTGGTAGATTCCCCGTCGGAACACTTCCCTATAGGCCTGGCCCTCCTGCGCTCGAGAGGTCAAGGGTTCAACCGCTATCACAAAAAGAAGGAGAGAGAGTGGGCATCCCTGCGAGGACCCCTTCCAACCTCATACGCGTGGAATATTGTTTTACCAGCGCGTACGCGTGCCGAGGGACCTGAAAATAGAAGTCTACTCCATGCAATAAAGGCTGAACTCAAGCCCATTTTCCCCATCACTTGGTACAAATAGTCCCATTGGAGGCTGTCAAATGCTTTTTCCATATTGATGGATACTATCAACGCCTCGTCGTCCTCCTGGTGTTCCGGAGTGCAAGATTGAGAGCAGTCTCCTAATATTCATTGCTGTATTTCTCCCTGGAATAAACCCCGTTTGATCTTTATGGATGAGCATGGCATGTGAGGGAGGAGGCGGGAGGCTAAAATTCCACTCAATATTTTATAGTCCATGTTAAGCATGGACAGCGAGCGATAGGCTCAGACAACCTGGGGCGAGCGCCCTGGTTTCAGAACAGGGGCCACCAGTGCTTCACGCGTGGTTAGACCCATTTCCATACTTCCTTTCCTGGCGAAAGTTATGGAAACTTTGATGAACAGGCAATTGATGACTTTCTTGGAAAGCCACTACCTATTCGAACCATCCCCGTCAGGTTTCCGTGCATCTTATAGCACAGAGACGGTACTGGTAGAGGTCTTACACAACATAAGACTTTCCCTGGATGACGGACACTTAGCAATTCTGGTTCTATTGGATCTATCAGCAGCATCTGACACCATCTCTCATGCCGTCCTAATCAACAGACTGGAAGAGACTGGCATCGGTGGAAAAGCTTTGGTGACCGCACTCACGCGGTGCAGTTAGAGTCCTTCGTCGCTCGAACCATAGCCTTGGACAAGGGAGTGCCACGGGGAGCTGCACCAAGCCCCACATCTACGGCACCGCTGGCACAAGTGAATAAAACCCATGGTTTCGAGGTCATCTCTGACGCAAATGACGCTCAGCTTGTCATCACAATGGGGCCAAATCCAGAGTCTCCTAAAGTAAGATTGCATGGATATTTTCGCTACATGGATGCAGCAAAACTGTCTGCGACTGAATGCCAACAAAACAGAGACTATTCCATTTGGAAAGACCCATTCGATGTATTCTGAGGACTGGGGGCGTCACAGCCTGGGCATAGTCCCAACTCCGAAGGTAGTGGTGTGAAACCTGGGAGTCATGGTGGATGGGAACCTTTCCGTGAAGGAACATGTGAACGCTATCACGGGTTCATGTTTTGGAATAATGTGCCCTCTTAGAAAATTATTTCAATGGCTTTCACTCCAGTCAAGAAAATCGCTAGGCAAGGCCATTATAATTAGTCTCCTGGACTATGGGAATGTGCTGATGGCTTCTATGAATAAAGGACTGTTTGCCAAAATTCAGTTGGTGTAAAATACTGCGGCACAGCTAGTGAGTCACCTTCCACCTCGGTCACCCTCGGGACCCATTCGCAGAAGCCTCCTCTGGCTGCCCATCAAAGAGCGATCACTGGGGCATATTACCAAGGCAGGCGAAATAAAATCACCGCCCTATTAGCAAGCTATCGCTAACATCAGTTAGCGACAGCTTTTAGGTGATTGCGAGTGGTTTGGGGCCCGCTTTGCATGTCAGCGATATTTATCACTAATGACATGCAAAGTGGGTGTACCCAACCTGTTAGCGAATGAAAGCAGTCGCTAACATCGCTATCGCCTATTATCAACGCAGGTGTAGCGATTAAAAAGTTTGCGCTCAGCGCGAATATCGCTGAAAACTAACGCCTGCTCAGACCAGTTCTTAATCTGTATATCCAATGGGAGTTGGATATTCAGGTTAAGACCGTATTGGCGTTATTGCCTGAATATCGCTGGATTCCCAGCAATATTTACTCATTTCGACGCTATCGCCGGATATTTTATCGCATTGGAGATAAACTTTGCTAATAGCACGTTATCTCTGCGATAAAATCCGGCGATGCGCGGCGAAAAAGAAAAATGTTGCTAAGCTTATTTAGCGATAAATATCGCTAGTTGTTGATAGTATGCCCCACTGTTCGTTGTTTGATTTACAAATTTCTTCATGGGAATGGACGACTATGCCGACATGAAAAGCTTAAATGGTACGCCCACGTGAAGTTTTAGGTCTAGCAGGAAACTTTTGCTTCATCCTCGCCGCACCCGTACTGCTAGATATGGGGGCGATCTTTCTCGTACCCGTCTCCCCAGCACTGGAACCAGCTTCCGATACATATTCGTGCCTGCACTGACCGTAGACAGTTTAAAAAGCTCTTAAAAAATGGTTGTATTAGCCTGTTATTCCGTTTTTAATTTAGCAGACCACAATCTGTTGCCTCCTAACCTGTGGCGTTGCAGCAGCGCCTAGAGACCCAGGCAGGGTGATTTGTTGCGCTTAATAAGTAACAATAACAAATAAATCCCCCACCTGGCTCGCGCCTCCATGTATAACGCCTCGTCTCCGGCGAGGCTTGGGGACTCAGCTCACAAGTGTCTGTGTAGCGTGTCACCCTGCGGTAGGTGTCTGTGAGGTAAGTGTCCGGCCTGTGTCAGTGCTACGATCGTTGGTGCGGGGATGTGTGCGCAGCCGGTGTCTGTGCAGGCTGTCTCTATGTCATGATAGTCTGCAGGGCTCAAGTCGGGGGTACACGCAGGTACACGGCGTCCACCCACTATTTTCACAGGGTGAGCGCCATCCCCCCTGCCAAGAAGTTGTGCCCTACAGAAATATGTTGAACTTGTCCCGGTGTAAGACACCGAGACACGTTCAGTGGCGCATGTACGTTGTCTGCTTTCAATTCTCAGCAGCAACTTGAAGGCAGCGTGGGGGCTTTTTTTTTTCTTCCTCCAGCCGGGCCGAAGTCCAGGGGCCATCCGGCCTCCTTCTGTTTGAATACCCTGACTGGAGGCGGCCTGGAACCTCACACTTAAACACCTAAACAAAGGCCCAGCGCTTGTCATCTCTTCACAGGTCCTTAAGAGAGGGGCGCCTGCGCCTGTGCCTGTGCCTGTGCCTGCGCCTGTGCCCGTGCCTGTGTTCAGTCCCTGGATATAGTGGGTGCACGCACTGTAAGGATGTCAGGTGTGTTGGTCCGTCCCAGTATTCACACAAATAACAATTTCAATTGCACTGTTTTATTTCTTTCATAGCGCTACGCAACCCAATGCAGGTGTCACAGCGCTTTACGTAACGCACACAATGTACATTGACAATAAATAATGCACATGTGTAAATCAGTGCACACGATGCGTTACAGGAGGCAGTGAGGGTTACAGGGTGCAGGAGTCACGTGTCCTTCATGGCTCGCTGTGCTATAGGACGAGGATTACACTTTATGAACTGTGGGAAACAAAAGAAACTTTGGGGCGTATTAGCAAGAACCTCGTTAAAATTATTGCGGTTTTAGCGGCAGGAAACTGCACCTCCCCCTCACTCCCGCTGTCCCAGCCTGAGTCCCGCTCAGCTCCAGCCCTGAGAGCAGCCCCCTCCCTCAGGGTTCCCCATGTGAACTGTGTGTCCAGGCCGGCTGTGAGAGCCCCCCTCTACCCCCTCAGGATGCACCCTCCCCCCCCCACCCCCCCCCCCCCCCACATCCCTCGGTTCCATCTAAATGCAGATGGATGTCGGGCGAGAGCGGCTCCCACAGCGCTGGGAAGAGGCAATTCAGGAGCACAGGCAGGGGGCGCCCTCGAGAGGAGCCAGAGGGAGGGGGGGGGGGGGGGGGTCCAGGATGATATGGAGTGGGGAGGCACAGACTAGAATAAACTGGAGAGAGAAGGGAAGCAGGGTGTGGAAGAGGGAGGAGGGAACAGGGTCAGTATTGGTGGGAAGCAGGGTGTGCAAGAGGGAGGAGGGAACAGGGGCAGTATGGGTGGGAAGCAGGGTGTGCAAGAGGGAGGAGGGAATAAGGTTAGTATGGGTGGGAAGCAGGTTGTGGAAGAGGGAGGAGGGAACAGGGTCAGTATGGGTGGGAAGCAGGATGTGCAAAGGGAGGAGGGAATAAGGTTAGTATGGGTGGGAAGCAGGGTGTGGAAGAGGGAGGAGGGAACAGGGTCAGTATGGGTGGGAAGCAGGGTGTGGAAGAGGGAGGAGGGAACAGGAGTCAGTGTAGGTTGGAAGCAGGGTGTGCAAGAGGGAGGAGGGAACACGGTCAGTATGGGTGGGAAGCAGGGTGTGGGTGAGGGAGGAGGGAAGAGGGTCAGTATTGGTGGGAAGCACGGTGTGGAAGAGGGAGGAGGGAACAGGGGCAGTATGGGTGGGAAGCAGGGTGTGCAAGAGGGAGGAGGGAATAAGGTTAGTATGGGTGGGAAGCAGGTTGTGGAAGAGGGAGGAGGGAACAGGGTCAGTATGGGTGGGAAGCAGGGTGTGCAAGAGGGAGGAGGGAATAAGGTTAGTATGGGTGGGAAGCAGGGTGTGGAAGAGGGAGGAGGGAACAGGGTCAGTATGGGTGGGAAGCAGGGTGTGGAAGAGGGAGGAGGGAACAGGGGTCAGTGTAGGTTGGAAGCAGGGTGTGCAAGAGGGAGGAGGGAACACGGTCAGTATGGGTGGGAAGCAGGGTGTGGGTGAGGGAGGAGGGAAGAGGGTCAGTATAGGTTGGAAGCAGGGTGTGGAAGAGGGATGAGGGAACACGGTCAGTATGGGTGGGAAGCAGGGTGTGGAAGAGGGAGGAGGGAACAGGGGCAGTATGGGTGAGAAGCACGGTGTGGAAGAGGGAGGAGGGAACAGGGGCAGTAAGGGTGGGAAGCAGGATGTGGAAGAGGGATGAGGGAACACGGTCAGTATGGGTGGGAAGCAGGGTGTGGGTGAGGGAGGAGGGAAGAGGGTCAGTATAGGTTGGAAGCAGGGTGTGGAAGAGGGATGAGGGAACACGGTCAGTATGGGTGGGAAGCAGGGTGTGGAAGAGGGAGGAGGGAACAGGTGCAGTATGGGTGGGAAGCAGGGTGTGCAAGAGGGAGGAGGGAACAGGGTCAGTATGGGTGAGAAGCACGGTGTGGAAGAGGGAGGAGGGAACAGGGGCAGTATGGGTGAGAAGCACGGTGTGGAAGAGGGAGGAGGGAACAGGGGCAGTATGGGTGGGAAGCAGTGTGTGGATGAGGGAGGAGGGAACACGGTCAGTATGGGTGGGAAGCAGGGTGTGGGTGAGGGAGGAGGGAAGAGGGTCAGTATAGGTTGGAAGCAGGGTGTGGAAGAGGGATGAGGGAACACGGTCAGTATGGGTGGGAAGCAGGGTGTGGAAGAGGGAGGAGGGAACAGGTGCAGTATGGGTGGGAAGCAGGGTGTGCAAGAGGGAGGAGGGAACAGGGTCAGTATGGGTGAGAAGCACGGTGTGGAAGAGGGAGGAGGGAACAGGGTCAGTATGGGTGAGAAGCACGGTGTGGAAGAGGGAGGAGGGAACAGGGGCAGTATGGGTGAGAAGCACGGTGTGGAAGAGGGAGGAGGGAACAGGGGCAGTATGGGTGGGAAGCAGTGTGTGGATGAGGGAGGAGGGAACATGGTCAGTCTGGGTTGAAAGCAGGGTGTGCAAGAGGGATGAGGGAACACGGTCAGTATGGGTGGGAAGCAGGGTGTGCAAGAGGGATGAGGGAACACGGTCAGTATGGGTGGGAAGCAGGGTGTGGAAGAGGGATGAGGGAACACGGTCAGTATGGGTGAGAAGCACGGTGTGGAAGAGGGAGGAGGGAACAGGGGCAGTATGGGAGGGAAGCAGGGTGTGGATGAGGGAGGAGGGAACAGGGTCAGTCTGGGTTGAAAGCAGGGTGTGCAAGAGGGAGGAGGGAACAGGGTCAGTAAGGGTGGGAAGCAGGATGTGGAAGAGGGATGAGGGAACACGGTCAGTATGGGTGGGAAGCAGGGTGCGGAAGAGTGCAGCGGAGCAGGGAACAGGGTCAGTATGGGTGGGAAGCAGGGTGTGAAAGAGGAAGGAGGGAACAGGGTCAGTATGGGTGGGAAGCAGGGTGTGGATGATGGAGGAGGGAACAGGGTCAGTATAGGTTGGAAGCAGGGTGTGGAAGAGGGAGGAGGGAACGGGGCAGTATGGGTGGGGAGCAGGGTGTGGATGAGGGAGGAGGGAACAGGGTCAGTATAGGTTGGAAGCAGGGTGTGGAAGAGGGAGGAGGGAACAGGGTCAGTATGGGTGGGAAGCAGGATGTGGAAGAGGGATGAGGGAACACGGTCAGTATGGGTGGGAAGCAGGGTGCGGATGAGGGAGGAGGGAACGGGGCAGTATGGGTGGGGAGCAGGGTGTGGATGAGGGAGGAGGGAACAGGGGTCAGTGTAGGTTGGAAGCAGGGTGTGCAAGAGGGAGGAGGGAACAGGGTCAGTATGGGTGGGAAGCAGGGTGTAGGTGAGGGAGGAGGGAAGAGGGTCAGTATAGGTTGGAAGCAGGGTGTGGAAGAGGGATGAGGGAACACGGTCAGTATGGGTGGGAAGCAGGGTGTGGAAGAGGGATGAGGGAACACGGTCAGTATGGGTGGGAAGCAGGGTGTGGAAGAGGGAGGAGGGAACAGGGGCAGTATGGGTGGGAAGCAGGGTGTGGAAGAGGGATGAGGGAACACGGTCAGTATGGGTGAGAAGCACGGTGTGGAAGAGGGAGGAGGGAACAGGGGCAGTATGGGTGGGAAGCAGGGTGTGGATGAGGGAGGAGGGAACAGGGTCAGTATGGGTTGGAAGCAGGGTGTGAATGAGGGAGGGGGAACAGGGTCAGTAAAGGTTGGAAGCAGGGTGTGCAAGAGGGAGGAGGGAACAGATTCAGTATGGGTGGGAAGCAGGGTGTGGAAGAGTGCAGCGGGAGGAGGGAACAGGGTCAGTATAGGTTGGAAGCAGGGTGTGGAAGAGGAAGGAGGAAGGAGGAAACAGGGGCAGTATGGGTTGGGTGCAGGGTGTGGAAGAGGGAGGAGGGAATAGGGGCAGTATAGGTGGGAAGCAGGGTGTGGAAGAGGGAGGAGGGAACAGGGGCAGTATAGGTGGGAAGCAGGGTGTGGAAGAGGGAGGAGGGAACAGGGGCAGTATAGGTGGGAAGCAGGGTGTGGGTGAGGGAGGAGGGAGATGGGAGCTGATCTCTGGGTGGGGAGGGGGGTGAGCTCTGATCCGTAGAATCTGGAAGGAGAGAGGGGCCTGGCTAAGACTGCCCTTTAGGAAGGGAGCCCTCCTAGAAGAATCTTGAAGGTGGGAAGCACAGGATGGGCTGAGGAGGGCACAACCTGGAATAATCTAGAGGAAGGGGGGGCACAGTCTGGAATAATCTAGAGGAGGGGGGCACAGCCTGGAATAATCTAAAGGAAGGGGGGCACAGCCTGGAATAATCTAGAGGAAGGGGGCTCAGCCTGGAATAATCTAAAGGAAGGGGGGCACAGCCTGGAATAATCTAGAGGAAGGGGGCACAACCTGGAATAATCTAGAGGAAGTGGGGGCACAGTCTGGAATAATCTAGAGGAGGGGGGCACAGCCTGGAATAATCTAAAGGAAGGGGGGCACAGCCTGGAATAATCTAGAGGAAGGGGGCACAGCCTGGAATAATCTAGAGGAGGGGGGACAGCCTGGAATAATCTAAAGGAAGGGGGGACACAGCTGGAATAATCTAGAGGAAGGGGGGCACAGCCTGGAATATTCTAAAGGAAGGGGGGCACATCCTGGAATAATCTAGAGGAGGGGGGCACAGCCTGGAATAATCTAAAGGAAGGGGGGCACATCCTGGAATAATCTAGAGGAGTGGGGGCACAGCCTGGAATAATCTATCGAGGGCTGATGGTCTGATGTCCTTTTTTTCTGTCCATCACCATCGGTGGCCACTTTTGATGACCATCCTCCAAACATCTGGTGCATTTAGGGGGGCCTTGTGAGGGCAGGTCCACTGAAGGCACAGAGACCCCCGCTGGGCTGGCCGTCTTCGGTACATATGGCGGGTGGAGTCCATCGGGGTTGTGCTTGTAATGTTCTCCGCCACCTTGATGGCTGCGGGGCCACCCACCCCCAAATAAGGCCCTAAATCACCAGAGTGATGGAACAGGCTTATCTTCATCATGGGCAATAGCTTGCTTAATCTCCACAATGGCCCCAGCAGCGCTTGGATGCCTGGCTTCACCTTGGGGGTGCCCAGGAGTGGACATCTCACAAGAAAGCCAGGAAGGGTTCCACAGCGGTATGTTCAAGAAGACAGAACCCATACACAGTCAGGATTCCCTGTCTATTAGATAGTTGTATTTCTCACACTGTTTTTGCCGTGCTTAATCTTGATAGTCTTAGAAAAGGTATGGTAACCAGCGGTAGTTCCACATCAACTGTAGGTTGCTGTCCGCTGGAATCCTGACTGTGTATGGGTTCTGTCTTCTTGAACACTTCTCGTCAGGACAAAGAGAAATTACCATAATATGCTGTTTTTGAGGAAATCTACCATGATGTACTGATTTATGATTACCAATTTACATTGAAGCCCTGAAGAAGTCTCATTGTCAGAGACGAAACGCGTTTGCTGGCTAAGAAGGAAATCCATTTGTGTTCTTGAATTTTTCTTGTGTTGAAACACTACAATAAAGAATTTTAATAAGAAAATCTGCAAGAATTCGGACTTTTTTCACAAGATCGTGCACTTTTATATGTACTGTGGACATTTGAAACTATAAAGACAATACCTTTTGGATGGGTGCTGATTTCTTATCATACATTGCCACCAAGTACTACTTGTTACTCCCCGCTTAAAAAGACCTAGATTAGGTGGGCGGTCCAATACGGTAAGAACTGCCCAGCTATGGAACTCCTTACCCGAGTTCATAAGGAAGGCCAACTCAGAATCAGACTTCCGTAAACTCCTAAAAACCTGTTTTTTTAGTCTCCTCTAGCACCTGTAGCGTTTAGCAGCCTGCTTCCTCCTCCTGTACTCCACACCTAGCGCCGGGACACCTCTGCCGGGGGTAGCTGTGCGCTCTATAAACTTCTAAATAATAATAATATAATAATGAAACGAGAGTGAGGCTGGCTCCCGCATCCCCAGCCTCATCAGCAGCCTCATCAGCAGCCTCATCAGCAGGCTCCTCACACAGGAAGCTGCTCATTATGGGAGGGGGCGGGGACTGCAGTCCCCACAGACCCCCCAGCCCCAACCCTGCCCCTGGCAAGGTAACTCTCAGGCTCTGCCGCGAATACCAAGCGGGGTGACCCGGAACAGCTTCTGAGGCTCCTTGATTACCAGAGTCAGGGAGGATTAGACAATAATCTGCGTTGACATCAAACCCGCGCTTCCCGAGGGCTGACACGTGTGTGGAGTGACCCCGCATCAGATGCTCTAAACGATGCAGTTGTAGGAGGCAGGAGAAGAAAGAGTAAGGTGCGGGGTGAAGGGAGCCGTGCAGGAGGTGGATGGACAGAGGAGGGAAGAGTAGGGATACGCAAGGTGCCGGAGAGACGGAAAGGGAAGGAGGAAGGAGCTAGTCAAGTCAAGGCACCCTTTATTGTTTGATTAATTAAAATCATTACAATGTGCGAAGTGAAAAAAGAGCGATAAATTGGCTAGAGTCAGTACAGTGTGCACAATGCAAACACAAGAACAGAGCAATAAATTCATGCAAAATCATTGCAGAGTGCAAAAATACAAATGTTAAAAGCCTTAGATGGCAGTTAAAATCATTACAGTGTGCACAGAGCAAAGATGCAAAAAGGGCGATGGATTGGTGTATGTCCCAGCAAACTACTAAGTGCCTGAGACCTTCTTCAGGACACCCTCAACTCCCTGGAGGTATGTCACGGTCCGGTAGATGGATACCTGGTCTGCTGAGTGGAGGCAGGCCAGTCTGGCTTGCCTGCAGGGGCGCACCCCAAGCTGGTTCCAGAGAGGGTGCAGCCAGCATTGACGTAGGCTCGGGTGTGTACCAAGTCCCCATTCGAGAGGTCGCATAGTCGATAGGTCGGGTCTGGTGGCTTAGTGGACTAATGCATCCACTGCAGGGGCCTGTGTTCAACCTCATGGTCAGAGGTTCAAATCCTGGTAAAACCTACTTCTCGCAATACCCTCCTTCATTACAATAGTTTTCATCCGTCGGTACAGAAGAACAGTATACCCTTCAGCCAATTTTTAAGGCTGAGAAGGAACTGTACAAAATTGAATGATTACGACAAAAGAGCGATGGTGTTAAAAGAAAAATTTGAAGAGCGCGGCTACCCTCATAGACTGGTATGAGAATCGTTCAAACTGGCCAGATAGTATGACCGCCAACATCTTCTGCAAAGCACAAAACCAAATCGAGATGCAAATTTGGTGTTTGTGACTAGACATTCGCTATTAAACAACCAGGTGCGCCAAATATTGTACTCAAACTGGCATTTACTGAATGTGAACAAATCTGAAAAAGAAAAAATACCAAAACCTCTCTTTGCGTACCGAAAAAACAAGAACATCAAAGACATGGTGGTACGTTCACGCATGCCAGCTTTGAGAGAAGTTACACAGAGGAGCATTACTAGCAGTGACCCTGTAATTGGAAACTACAAATGTGGAACATGTAAGGTGTGTCCCCAAGCTATTGTAACAAAAGAAATCCAACATAATGGGGTCAGGATACAAACGAAGGGCATGACTAACTGTAAGACAAAAAATATTGTTTATTTATTAATATGCCCCTGCGAAAAATGGTACGTCGTCAAGTCATCGCGGTCCCTATGTACAAGAGTAACTGAACATAAGTCGGCGATACGGACAAGAAAAATGAATGCACCCTTAGTGATGCATTTCATAGAGAATAATCACAGACCAGAGGATATCCGCTGGATGATCCTGGAAAAATCTGAGGCTAGAGAAGGGTTATGTACCGATAAAATCCGTAGAAAACGTGACATTTTCTGGATTTTTACTCTGGACACAGTAAAAAAAAAGGCCTTAACCTGGAGATCCCGTGGGAGCAAGCAATTATATAATTGAGCAGTCTCCAATAAACCGGATAGCTATAACTCACTGAGAATATAGGTCGAGGTGCGATTAGAGGAACTGTAACAACTGGACTGAATGACACGGTTGCTGTATTATATTACTCTTTTCCTGAAAACGTGAATTATTTAAGACTGGTACTGTGAGACTGAAGTAGTAACGATATAACAGTATAGGCTGGCTAATTGCCACAAGTCAGAATTTTCTATATTGGCCGCCTATACGATCATGAGGCGAGTTGCAAAATGAGAGTTATGTGAGAATTGTCATATTGAATATTGCTAGTTTGATTTCAACTTCTCTATAACATCTAAATGAATCAGATTAGCGCTATTTTTCGCACTTTTACCTACTCTGTGCTGTGAGTCCATCGTTTATTTTTATGACCATAAATCCGACTCAAGGATTTAAGAATGTCGTCATAACGAGTGCGCCGTTTTAGTACACAGCTGTTTACAATTACGGACAGAAACGCAGGCTCCTTTAACTATATATAGAGCAGGAATATCAGCTTTTCCTCGTCTCTCTACTCGGAGCCATCGGTGAGGTCTGTCAAAAGAACCCCCGTTACAAACAAGATTAGGAAAATACACAAGTAAGTTCTGCTACCCTCTGGATTAGAGAATTTCTGAGAACTACCTTTGAAGCAACTGCTAACAGAGAATGTTCTTGTCCCTAACCATAGGAATTAAAGACATTCCGATCGAAGCCTGAAAGCGCTGAAAGCATATATGAAGGCATTTAGAAGGCTCCGACCATTCACTGTTTTAAAGGTACATATTGTTTGTAACATATAACCTGCCGATTTTAAAGCAATTTAGACGATAAGGGTCACACTCCAGTATTTTCGTCTTGTTTCAGGAAATATTTACTCCCATTAAGACGGTGTGGGCTATGGCATTTGAAAGAAACAAGAAAATATCCAGAACCTGAAACAAAGTCAGGAAGTGTTCGAATTAAAATAAGGTAATAAGATATAATATATGAGAGCTTGCCTACGATATAGAGAAGAGATGCAAACCTTGGATATTTGATTTTCTATATCTGTTACAGGACTTTGTTTTTAGAGAATGACATTATATTGAGAAATCTACAGCAGGCCGGCTATGAGGGTACCACATCAACTAAGAGTATTAATATAATCGACCCAGGATCCTGCCTTTTGGTAAATATTAAAAGCAAGATATCAAAGGATAAAATAGAGAGTAAAGGAATATTTAATGTTTAGAGACTTATGTATCAAAGTCACTATGGTTAAATGTACGAAAGCGAACACTTACTCCTGTAACTTGTAGCTATATGCTTCTTTAGTATACCAACAAGGGGAAATGAAATTGACTGTTTTACAGAAAAAGGTTTTTGTTTTTGTTTTGAGCCTAGAGTTAAAAAGAAAACAATAGCTATACGATAATAACGTAGAGTATAGGGACATTAATAATACAGCTTAGGGTCCAAGATCCATACTTAACGAATTAAACAAAATAAGGTTAGTTTAAACAATGGCCCAGGTCAAATTTTTCATTTATAACTTTTTTCTCTCTCTATAAAGGCCTGTCGCGTAATCACAGGAGGCGTGTTTGAGAGAAGCTACTTGCCATATTCATTTCAAAAACTTGCATTGTCTAAAAAATCAGCTAAGACGACTAACACTAAGGATATAGTAAGTATAAACATCTCTTCTTGTGTATAAAAAGAACCTAAAAAAGGCAAAGGGTAATATTAGGTTCCGACAAAAAATATAGAGCACTGAAGGATTTAATATTAGGACGTGATGTTATGACTTTTACATATCTGACCTCTCTTTGTCAGTAAATTAGCCCTGACTTTTTTTGCTTCTTGGTTTTGTGTTCTCTACTCTATCTATTCTATAGTCAGGCATTGGCTTTCTTTAGAACAGCACGTTTAGGTATAAGTTGTAGATGCATGTATATAATGATGATCTGTAAAGTAGGAAATGTCACATAGGTAAAAACGGTATACAATAGATTAAAACAAACTTTAAATATATACACAATATGCGAATATAAATGGTATAACACCAGTGTGCATAAATCATGAGAAGTTAGCTGCGAAAGAATCATGTGTAATAAGAACCTCTTGGATGATAAATGTAACTATTGACCCACTTTTTTAGGTGATTGTTAGTAGACTGTATAAAATTAAGTAGCGACTGATGCATCTCCTTTTTTTTTTATCTTTGCACTCTCTTTTTATAGTGTTGTGTCTTGTATTATTTCTTGCGAATGACGGTCACCTGAGGAAGGCAGTTGCCGAAACGCACGTAGTCAAATTCCACCGCTTTGCTTACTTCAATTCTACACTGACCAAATAATTTGTGTTTTCTTCTTTATGTGTGTTCTAAGTGTATGTATATGTAATGTGTTAAAAATATAATGAATATGAATATGAAATGATTTATACTATCAAATCTAAAAATGAAAAATAAGATATTTATATATAAAAAAAACTTGAAATAAAATATTTATATACCTCTTTTAACTATTTGGTCATGAATCATTAGTTATATGTATATGGTCGCTATTGTCTAGATTTTCACCTAAAAAAGAGTAGGCATTCACTAATTGCATGTTTGCTATAGTTTCTTACTTTCCCAGATTGTGACATTTGAACCCTACGTATAGCAAACTTAGAAATATAGGGGTCCCCTGTTTTTCAAAAAGTCAAATCCTGGCGGGTCCACTCAGCCTTTCATCCCTCTGACGTCAATAAAATGAGTACCATTGAGTTGGGTAACATAAACATCTGTTATTCAGTGCCTTGTGACCCATGGGTGATAAGGGCGCTTTACAAATACACCTGTTATGTTTCCCTTCTACCCTCAGCCAGGGCTTGTCATGCGAGTTCGAGGGCATGATCCCACAGCGATACTTCAAATATTTGTCTTTCATCCTACAATTTAGAACTCATCCCAGGTATTTCTGTGGTTTCAGGTTATTATAGGTGTTTCATATTGTCCAGGCAAGAGAGCGTTTTTCTAGGGTTGCCCTGTCTTCTAGGGATGATAATATTTTAGAAGTTTTATTAAGGGCTCTTCGAAACGTCACATAGCTCGCCGCAGCCGGCCATGGTTCTGCTAGCCCGAACAGGTCAATCGTTTCACCGAGATAATCTCTCACTGGTGAGTGTGATCTTTCAGACATTTCCTCCCATGTGTGATAGTTGATGGTATCTCCTCTGGAGATTTAAGCCTGTAGAGTGTGATGGCAAATACTGCTCGCCCGGCAAAAGACTGTTTTGTTGCCCGAACTCCCGCCTGATCTGGACTGATGAGGTGTAACGGGGTAACTGGAAAATGTGTCTGTACATTTTTGCAATCGTAGTGTGCAGAGTTTGTGAGCCTCTGCCCGGTCAAGCTTCCCTTCCATGGTCGAGTGGGGACCGCGCCTGCGCTGCCGATTTCTAAAATCGGGCTGAACCATCCCTTTCTTTTGATTTCTTCCTAGTGTGGTTTAAAGGAGCCGCTGCTGTCGTATAAGAGGTTGAGATATTTACATTCTCTTGTTCATCGACCTTTTTACCATCAAGAATCCAACTGGTCTTTGTTTTGGATCTGCTTCTGGAGAGAATCAGGATTTCTGTCTTTATGTTATTTATTTTTAATCCTTTCACAGACGAATATACTTGGGTGGCCCAGAAGACGCTGCATGCCAACGCTGGGCCCCGCTGAGGAGCACCAGATCGTCGGCGTTGAGAAGGTTGGATGGTTGCATTGACTCAAGTTTGGAGCATTGAGTTTACAGAGGACTGGGGACAGGTCTGCCAGCAATAGGTTAAATAATGTGGGGGTCAGAGCACACCCCTGTTTGAGTCCGCTGGTTGTTGGAATGGCCGTTGATAAGTTGGCTCGCTCCCGAGTTTGATTCTAACCCAGAGCCGGGGTGAGCCAGGTTCTTTCCAGAGCCTGTCAGTTTACACAGTCAAAGGCAGATGGGTAGTCGATGTAGCAGAGATAGAGAGGGAGTTTGGCACTTTTCGAGGAGTCGAGGATAAGTGACAAAGCCATCATGTTTGTCGAGGTTCCAGTTTCTCTTGTGAAACCTGTTTGAATAAGCGGGATAATTTAATTTAGGGTAGCCCACTCGAGGCGGGGCACCAGCAGGATCCCGGCATGATATTTCGCCTCGCTGTTAAGTTGGGCTATCAACCTGCAGCTTGCCGGCTCTAGTTTCTTACCTCCTTTAAAAACAGGGGAGATGATAGAGCCTGGAGATGATGGAGCCTGGAGATGGTTACTATATACTAGGGACTGACAAGGGTACCCCAGTATCCAACCTGGAGTGTACCTAAGTACATGACATTACATTTTAAGGAGAAAGCATATAGAATGGGTCCTGATTAGCAGGGTCCAGTCAGACTAGTCAAAAACAGCATTACATCAAGCATAAAGTGCAGGTAGCCATAAGAGGCGGATCCTTCTTTCCTCCACATCACCATGAGTCCAGGTACCCTGCGCCAGGGTCCTCATGCCCCACAGCCCTCTGCACCCCATTTACCCAACTCTCCCGGTTTCCTTTACCCCAGCTTGTGCTCCCCCAGTTCCCACGCCCCTTCATTTCCACTGCTTCTCCATCTCGCCTTCTCCCGCATGTGCCCCCCAGTTCTCCTGCTCTCCCAGCGACATCCTCCCCAAACTCTGTGCCCACGAGTTCCCATTTTCCCACAGTTACCCTTCTCCACAGCCCCCACTGAGGTTCTGTGAATTCTGAACCCGTTTCATAAAGGTCATGGTTTCGTTACGAATTTGATAGTAGCGAACCGTAACTAGTGAGTGCGGCAAGTACGAGTGTTTTCGCCATGTTACACTGATGGATTCACTACGTATTTAGGGATTTCGTTCTGAACCCTCGGGTTCCATTTTGTGCATGGCAGCCATTTTGTGGTTGCCCTCACATAGGCCGATGACTACGGCCGAACGAGTCTTTAGTACACGTACACGTTAACTGACTTCTGAATGACCTGAGCGAACTGACCCCGTTGCCTGAAGCTAACCTTGTTAGCTTGTCCGGTAGTTGATCGAGATTAAGGATCAAAGAACAGGACATTGTTGAGTTTATTGCACACGCACACACCCTTTATCTTGCTTCTCATCTGTTTCTGTTCCTTCCTTTATGGCCTATTTATGGTGTGGGTTGTGGTCTTTTATTATGGGTTTGTCCGGCCTGTTCGAGAAAGAATGTTGAGCTTTCCCGTGTAATTGATGGTGGGCTGAACAACTGAAAAGTGGGTTTGTCGTCATGCGATACCTTTTGCAAAGTTACCTATGATTGGACAATCTGTAACTAGTGGGTGTTTGTCCGAAATGTGATTTTTAGCATAAAAGACGATGTCTCGCAATACGAAAACTGAGCAGTCTCTGACAAACCTACTTGTGTCGTACTTCGTAAACTTCTGTTCCTGGTTGCAGCCAATAAATTTGATCTTTGACGTCACCGAGAAGTATCCTGTGTCTCTGTATTCTAAGACAGGTGAACCCGAAGACTTTGGGCGTGCCCCTGGCGCCGCTGGGTTCTAAAACCCGGTTCTTCACCACCCGCTCCTCCGTCCCATGCTCCCACAGACCCTGCTGCTGTCACAATCTCTGTTCTTCAGTCCTCTGACCCTCGCTCCTCAGTCCTCTCCACCCTCCCACGAGTGCCAGATCTCCCCTCCCAGCTCTCCCCCCTGCTCTCCCACCCCTGCTCTCCCACCTCTGCTCTTCCACCCCTGCTCTCCCACCTTACTCTCCCAACCCTGCTCTGCTCCCCCACCCCTGCTCTCCCCTCCCTGCGCTCCCCTCCCAACTTCCCACTCCTGCTCTTCCACCTTACTCTCCCACCCAAGTTCTCCCACCCCTGCGCTCCCAGCCCTGTTCTCCCCTCCCAGCTGTCTTACCCTGCTCTCCCACCCCTGCTCTGCTCTTCTGCTCTGCTCTCCCACCCCTGCTCTGCTCTGCTCTCCCACCCCTGCTCTGCTCTCCCACCCCTGCTCTGCTCTGCTCTCCCACCCCTGCTCTGCCCTGCTCTGCTCTCCCACCCCTGCGCTGCTCTGCTCTCCCACCCCTGCTCTGCCCTGCGCTGCTCTGCTCTCCCACCCCTGCTCTGCTCTTCCACCCCTGCTCTGCCCTGCTCTGCTCTGCTCTCCCACCCCTGCTCTGCTCTGCTCTCCCACCCCTGCTCTGCTCTCCCACCCCTGCTCTGCCCTGCTCTGCTCTGCTCTCCCACCCCTGCTCTGCTCTGCTCTGCTCTTCCACCCCTGCTCTGCCCTGCTCTGCTCTGCTCTCCCACCCCTGCGCTGCTCTGCTCTCCCACCCCTGCTCTGCTCTTCCACCCCTGCTCTGCTCTGCTCTCCCCTGCTCTCCGCGACCAATGCTGCTGGCGCTCTGTCTGTCTGCATTGAATCGATGCCTCCTCACTCTCGTGGAGGAGGCCGAGCCCAAGGACCCCCCCCCCCGCGCGCCCTGAATGGATTAGCATTGGAATAAAGAGAGCCTCCAGGGCTCGATGATAAAGCGCTGGGTGGGGATCGATCTAACTTCAAGGCACTTTCTAGCAGCCGAGTTTCTCCTCCCTTCGAGCAGCGAGGCGTGCTCCAGACCCACCCTGGTAGAGGGAAAAGTGACGTAGCCTGAGGGGGGGGGGGGGGGGGGGGGGGGGGGCGCTCACACTAACGGACACGGGTGACGCTTGTGGGAGGACCTTGAACCGCAGTTTGAAGAGGGGCCTTGAACCCCAGGGTGACGTGGGCCCCTGGACCCCAGGATGAAGGTGGGACCCTTGAACCCCAGCGTGAAGCGGGCCCCTGGACCCCAGGATGAAGGTGGGCCCCTGGACCCCAGCGTGAAGCGGGGACCCTTGAAACTGTTGTACCCTGCACATAGAGACACTGGAAACCATGTTGTATATTTTATGCCTTCTTTATTGGTTCCAGTTCAGGGTCGTATCAATCTCTGTTTCCCCAGCTTCAGTCAGGTACTAGCCATGCACCGGCCCCACCAGGAGCAGCCTGCCTGCTTCTCAGCCCACCGCCAACTGTACCCACTCATCCACTCATCCACCCGGGCACCCGGGCACCCGGGCATTCCATTCATCACAGTCACATAAACATTCCGCTACCATCTCTCACTCTGGCTGAGCAGCGAGGAGGACCGAGGCTGATTACACATAAATGTAACACTCAAACACAACAGAAACAGAAACCCAGAGTAATGTAGGGGCACTTGAACCCCCTCGTGAAGGTTGGCTCTTGAACCCGGTGTGTGAAGGCAGGAACCTCCAACACCAGTGTGAAGGTGGGACCCTTGAACCCCATAGTGATGGCTGAGCCCTTGAATTCCAGTGAGTGAAGGTGGGGCTCTTGAACCCCTGTGTGAGCACAGGGCCCTTGATATCCAAGCTGTGGGCGGGACCCTTTCCACTACTTTGAAGGTGGCACTCTTGAAATCCAGGGTGAAGGCGGGACCCTTGAGCCCCATTGTGAAGGCGGGACCCTTGAATCTCTGTGTGAAGGCGGGACCCTTGAATCTCTGTGTGAAGGCGGGACCCTAGAACCCAGTGTAAATGAGGGTCCATTGAAACCAGTGCGACGGTGGGACCCTTGAGCCCCCATGTAAAGGCGGACACTGAACCCAGTGTGAAGGTGGGAATTTTGAGCCTCAGTGTGAATGCTGGTCTTTGAAGCCGTGTGTATGAACGTGAAGCTGTAGAATCCAATTGGAATGCAGAACCCTTGCACCCTGTGTGAAGGTCGGACCCTTGAGCTCAAGTGTGAAAGCTGGACCTTGTTTCTGGCAAATGACTTCATTGACGTCAATGGAAGTGCGATCCCACTGAAGTCAATGGAGGTGCGATCCCACTGAAGTCAACGGAGGTGCGATCCCACTGAAGTCAACGGAGGTGCGATCCCACTGAAGTCAATGGAGGTGCGATCCCACTGAAGTCAATGGAGGTGCGATCCCATTGAAGTCAACGGAGGTGCGATCCCACTGAAGTCAACGGAGGTGCGATCCCATTGAAGTCAACGGAGGTGCGATCCCACTGAAGTCAACGGAGGTGCGATCCCATTGAAGTCAACGGAGGTGCGATCCCACTGAAGTCAACGGAGGTGCGATCCCACTGACGTCAATGGAGGTGCGATCCCAATGAAGTCAATGGAGGTGCGATCCCAATGAAGTCAATGGAGGTGCAATCCCACTGAAGTCAATGGAGGTGCGATCCCACTGAAGCCAACGGAGGTGCGATCCCACTGAAGCCAACGGAGGTGTGATCCCACTGAAGCCAACGGAGGTGCAATCCCACTGACGTCAATGGAGGTGCGATCCCACTGACGTCAATGGAGGTGCGATCGGAGGTGCGATCCCACTGACGTCAATGGAGGTGCGATCCCACTGACGTCAATGGAGGTGCGATCCCACTGAAGTCAAAGGAGGTGCGATCCCACTGAAGTCAATGGAGGTGCGATCCCACTGAAGCCAACGGAGGTGCGATCCCACTGAAGTCAATGGAGGTGCGATCCCATTGAAGTCAATGAAGGTGCGATCCCACTGAAGTCAATGGAGGTGCGATCCCAATGAAGTCAACGGAGGTGCAATCCCACTGACGTCAATGGAGGTGCGATCCCACTGAAGCCAACGGAGGTGCGATCCCACTGACGTCAATGGAGGTGCGATCCCAATGAAGTCAATGGAGGTGCGATCCCAATGAAGTCAATGGAGGTGCGATCCCAATGAAGTCAACGGAGGTGCAATCCCACTGACGTCAATGGAGGTGCGATCCCACTGACGTCAATGGAGGTGCGATCCCACTGACATCAATGGAGGTGCGATCCCACTGACATCAATGGAGGTGCGATCCCGCTGACGTCAATGGAGGTGCGATCCCACTGAAGTCAACGGAGGTGCGATCCCACTGACGTCAATGGAGGTGCGATCCCACTGACGTCAATGGAGGTGCGATCGGAGGTGCGATCCCACTGACGTCAATGGAGGTGCGATCCCACTGACGTCAATGGAGGTGCGATCCCACTGAAGCCAACGGAGGTGCGATCCCACTGAAGTCAATGGAGGTGCGATCCCACTGAAGTCAACGGAGGTGCGATCCCACTGAAGTCAACGGAGGTGCGATCCCACTGAAGTCAATGGAGGTGCGTTCACACTGAAGCCAACGGAGGTGCGATCCCACTGAAGCCAACGGAGGTGCGATCCCACTGAAGCCAACGGAGGTGCAATCCCACTGACGTCAATGGAGGTGCGATCCCACTGACGTCAATGGAGGTGCGATCGGAGGTGCGATCCCACTGACGTCAATGGAGGTGCGATCCCACTGACGTCAATGGAGGTGCGATCCCACTGAAGTCAAAGGAGGTGCGATCCCATTGAAGTCAATGGAGGTGCGATCCCACTGAAGCCAACGGAGGTGCGATCCCACTGAAGTCAAAGGAGGTGCGATCCCATTGAAGTCAATGAAGGTGCGATCCCACTGAAGTCAATGGAGGTGCGATCCCAATGAAGTCAACGGAGGTGCAATCCCACTGACGTCAATGGAGGTGCAATCCCACTGAAGCCAACGGAGGTGCGATCCCACTGACGTCAATGGAGGTGCGATCCCAATGAAGTCAATGGAGGTGCGATCCCAATGAAGTCAATGGAGGTGCGATCCCAATGAAGTCAACGGAGGTGCAATCCCACTGATGTCAATGGAGGTGCGATCCCACTGACGTCAATGGAGGTGCGATCCCACTGACATCAATGGAGGTGCGATCCCACTGACGTCAATGGAGGTGCGATCCCACTGAAATCAACGGAGGTGCGATCCCACTGACATCAATGGAGGTGCGATCCCACTGACGTCAATGGAGGTGCGATCGGAGGTGCGATCCCACTGACGTCAATGGAGGTGCGATCCCACTGACGTCAATGGAGGTGCGATCCCACTGAAGTCAAAGGAGGTGCGATCCCACTGAAGCCAACGGAGGTGCGATCCCACTGAAGTCAATGGAGGTGCGATCCCATTGAAGTCAATGAAGGTGCGATCCCACTGAAGTCAATGGAGGTGCGATCCCACTGAAGTCAATAAAGGTGCGATCCCACTGAAGTCAATGAAGGTGCGATCCCACTGAAGTCAAGGGAGGTGCGATCCCACTGAAGTCAATGGAGGTGCGATCTCACTGAAGTCAATGGAGGTGCAATCCCACTGAAGCCAACGGAGGTGCGATCCCACTGAAGTCAATGGAGGTGCGATCCCATTGAAGTCAATGGAGGTGCGATCCCACTGAAGTCAATGGAGGTGCGATCCCATTGAAGTCAATGGAGGTGCGATCCCACTGAAGTCAATGGAGGTGCGATCCCACTGAAGTCAATGGAGGTGCGATCCCACTGAAGTCAATTGAGGTGCGATCCCAATGAAGTCAACGGAGGTGCGATCCCACTGAAGTCAATGGAGGTGCAATCCCATTGAAGTCAATGGAGGTGCGATCCCACTGAAGTCAATGGAAGTGCGATCCCACTGAAGTCAATGGAGGTGCGATCCCAATGAAGTCAATGGAGGTGCGATCCGAATGAAGTCAACGGAGGTGCAATCCCACTGACGTCAATGGAGGTGCGATCCCACTGACGTCAATGGAGGTGCGATCCCACTGACATCAATGGAGGTGTGATCCCACTGACGTCAATGGAGGTGCGATCCCACTGAAGTCAAAGGAGGTGCGATCCCACTGAAGCCAACGGAGGTGCGATCCCACTGAAGTCAAAGGAGGTGCGATCCCACTGAAGTCAATGAAGGTGCGATCCCACTGAAGTCAATGGAGGTGCGATCCCACTGAAGTCAATGAAGGTGCGATCCCACTGAAGTCAATGGAGGTGCGATCCCACTGAAGTCAATGGAGGTGAGATCCCACTGAAGTCAATGGAGGTGCGATCCCACTGAAGCCAACGGAGGTGCGATCCCATTGAAGTCAATGGAGGTGCGATCCCACTGAAGTCAATGGAGGTGCGATCCCATTGAAGTCAATGGAGGTGCGATCCCACTGAAGTCAATGGAGGTGCGATCCCACTGAAGTCAATGGAGGTGCGATCCCACTGAAGTCAATGGAGGTGCGATCCCAATGAAGTCAACGGAGGTGCGATCCCACTGAAGTCAATGGAGGTGCGATCCCATTGAAGTCAATGGAGGTGCGATCCCACTGAAGTCAATGGAAGTGCGATCCCACTGAAGTCAATGGAGGTGCGATCCCATTGAAGTCAATGGAGGTACAATCCCCCTGAAATCAATGGAGGTGCGATCCTATTGAAGTCAATGAAGGTGCGATCCCACTGAAGTCAACGGAGGTGCGATCCCATTGAAGTCAATGGAGGTTCCCACTGAAGTCAATGGAGGTGCGATCCCATTGAAGTCAACGGAGGTGCGATCCCATTGAAGTCAATGGAGGTGCAATCCCATTGAAGTCAATGGAGGTGCGATCCCACTGAAGTCAACGAAGGTGCGATCCCATTGAAGTCAATGGAGGTGCGATCCCACTGAAGTCAATGAAGGTGCGATCCCACTGAAGTCAATGAAGGTGCGATCCCACTGAAGTCAACGGAGGTGCGATCCCACTGAAGTCAATGGAGGTGCAATCCCACTGAAGTCAATGGAGGTGCAATCCCATTGAAGTCAATGGAGGTGCGATCCCACTGAAGTCAACGGAGGTGCGATCCCATTGAAGTCAATGGAGGTGCGATCCCATTCAAGTCAATGAAGGTGCGATCTCATTGAAGTCAATGAAGGTGCGATCCCACTGAAGTCAACGGAGGTGCGATCCCACTGAAGTCAACGGAGGTGCGATCCCATTGAAGTCAATGGAGGTGCGATCCCATTGAAGTCAACGAAGGTGCAATCCCACTGAAGTCAACGGAGGTGCAATCCCATTGAAGTCAATGGAGGTGCGATCCCACTGAAGTCAACGGAGGTGCGATCCCATTGAAGTCAACGGAGGTGCGATCCCACTGAAGTCAACAGAGGTGCGATCCCATTGAAGTCAATGGAGGTGCGATCCCATTGAAGTCAACGAAGGTGCGATCCCACTGAAGTCAACGGAGGTGCGATCCCACTGAAGTCAATGGAGGTGCGATCCCATTGAAGTCAACGGAGGTGCGATCCCACTGAAGTCAACGGAGGTGCGATCCCATTGAAGTCAATGGAGGTACGATCCCACTGAAGTCAACGGAGGTGCGATCCCATTCAAGTCAATGGAGGTGCGATCCCATTGAAGTCAACGGAGGTGCGATCCCATTGAAGTCAATGGAGGTGCGATCCCACTGAAGTCAACGGAGGTGCGATCCCACTGAAGTCAACGGAGGTGCGATCCCACTGAAGTCAACGGAGGTGCGATCCCATTGAAGTCAATGGAGGTGCGATCCCATTGAAGTCAACGAAGGTGCAATCCCACTGAAGTCAACGGAGGTGCAATCCCATTGAAGTCAATGGAGGTGCGATCCCACTGAAGTCAACGGAGGTGCGATCCCACTGAAGTCAACGGAGGTGCGATCCCACTGAAGTCAACGGAGGTGCGATCCCATTGAAGTCAATGGAGGTACGATCCCACTGAAGTCAATGGAGGTGCGATCCCACTGAAGTCAATGGAGGTACAATCCCACTGAAGTCAATGGAGGTACGATCCCATTGAAGTCAATGGAGGTGCGATCCCATTGAAGTCAATGGAGGTACAATCCCACTGAAGTCAATGGAGGTGCGATCCCATTGAAGTCAATGGAGGTACGATCCCACTGAAGTCAATGGAGGTGCAATCCCATTGAAGTCAATGGAGGTGCGATCCCATTGAAGTCAATGGAGGTACAATCCCACTGAAGTCAATGGAGGTACAATCCCACTGAAGTCAATGGAGGTGCGATCCCATTGAAGTCAATGGAGGTGCGATCCCACTGAAGTCAATGGAGGTGCGATCCCATTGAAGTCAATGGAGGTGTGATCCCATTGAAGTCAATGGAGGTGCGATCCCACTGAAGTCAATGGAGGTACAATCCCATTGAAGTCAATGGAGGTGCGATCCCACTGAAGTCAACGGAGGTGCGATCCCATTGAAGTCAATGGAGGTGCAATCCCATTGAAGTCAATGGAGGTGCGATCCCACTGAAGTCAACGGAGGTACAATCCCATTGAAGTCAATGGAGGTGCGATCCCACTGAAGTCAACGGAGGTGTGATCCCATTGAAGTCAATGGAGGTGCAATCCCATTGAAGTCAATGGAGGTGCGATCCCACTGAAGTCAATGGAGGTACAATCCCATTGAAGTCAATGGAGGTGCGATCCCATTGAAGTCAATGGAGGTGCGATCTCTTTGAAGTCAATGGAAGTGTGATGCCATTGAAGTCAACGGAGGTGCGATCCCACTGAAGCCAACGGAGGTGCGATCCCACTGAAGTCAATGGAGGTGCGATCCCATTGAAGTCAATGGAGGTGCGAGCCCACTGAAGTCAATGGAAGTGCGATCCCACTGAAGTCAATGGAGGTGCGATCCCATTGAAGTCAATGGAGGTACAATCCCCCTGAAATCAATGGAGGTGCGATCCTATTGAAGTCAATGAAGGTGCGATCCCACTGAAGTCAACGGAGGTGCGATCCCATTGAAGTCAATGGAGGTTCCCACTGAAGTCAATGGAGGTGTGATCCCACTGAAGTCAATGGAGGTGCGATCCCATTGAAGTCAACGGAGGTGCGATCCCATTGAAGTCAACGGAGGTGCGATCCCATTGAAGTCAATGGAGGTGCAATCCCATTGAAGTCAATGGAGGTGCGATCCCACTGAAGTCAACGGAGGTGCGATCCCATTGAAGTCAATGGAGGTGCGATCCCACTGAAGTCAACGAAGGTGCGATCCCACTGAAGTCAACGGAGGTGCGATCCCACTGAAGTCAATGGAGGTGCGATCCCACTGAAGTCAATGGAGGTGCAATCCCATTGAAGTCAATGGAGGTGCGATCCCACTGAAGTCAACGGAGGTGCGATCCCATTGAAGTCAATGAAGGTGCGATCCCACTGAAGTCAACGGCGGTGCGATCTCATTGAAGTCAATGGAGGTGCGATCCCACTGAAGTCAACGGCGGTGCGATCCCACTGAAGTCAACGGAGGTGCGATCCCATTGAAGTCAATGGAGGTGCGATCCCACTGAAGTCAACGAAGGTGCAATCCCACTGAAGTCAACGGAGGTGCGATCCCATTGAAGTCAACGAAGGTGCAATCCCACTGAAGTCAACGGAGGTGCGATCCCACTGAAGTCAATGGAGGTGCGATCCCATTGAAGTCAATGGAGGTGCGATCCCACTGAAGTCAACGGAGGTGCGATCCCATTGAAGTCAATGGAGGTACGATCTCACTGAAGTCAACGGAGGTGCGATCCCATTGAAGTCAATGGAGGTGCGATCCCATTGAAGTCAACGGAGGTGCGATTGAAGTCAACGGAGGTGCGATCCCATTGAAGTCAATGGAGGTGCGATCCCACTGAAGTCAATGGAGGTGCGATCCCACTGAAGTCAACGGAGGTGCGATCCCACTGAAGTCAACGGAGGTGCGATCCCACTGAAGTCAATGGAGGTGCGATCCCACTGAAGTCAACGGAGGTGCGATCCCACTGAAGTCAACGGAGGTGCGATCCCATTAAAGTCAATGGAGGTACGATCCCACTGAAGTCAATGGAGGTGCGATCCCATTGAAGTCAATGGAGGTGCAATCCCATTGAAGTCAATGGAGGTGCGATCCCACTGAAGTCAACGGAGGTGCGATCCCATTGAAGTCAATGGAGGTGCAATCCCATTGAAGTCAATGGAGGTGCGATCCCACTGAAGTCAATGGAGGTACGATCCCATTGAAGTCAATGGAGGTGCGATCCCACTGAAGTCAACGGAGGTGCGATCCCATTGAAGTCAATGGAGGTGCAATCCCATTGAAGTCAATGGAGGTGCGATCCCACTGAAGTCAATGGAGGTACTATCCCATTGAAGTCAATGGAGGTGCGATCTCATTGAAGTCAATGGAGGTGCGATCTCATTGAAGTCAATGGAGGTGCGATACCACTGAAGTCAATGGAGGTACGATCCCACTGAAGTCAATGGAGGTGCAATCCCATTGAAGTCAATGGAGGTGCAATCCCATTGAAGTCAATGGAGGTGCGATCCCATTGAAGTCAATGGAGGTACAATCCCACTGAAGTCAATGGAGGTGTAATCCCACTGAAGTCAATGGAGGTGCGATCCCATTGAAGTCAATGGAGGTGCGATCCCACTGAAGTCAATGGAGGTGCGATCCCATTGAAGTCAATGGAGGTGTGATCCCATTGAAGTCAATGGAGGTGCGATCCCACTGAAGTCAATGGAGGTACAATCCCATTGAAGTCAATGGAGGTGCGATCCCACTGAAGTCAACGGAGGTGCGATCCCATTGAAGTCAATGGAGGTGCAATCCCATTGAAGTCAATGGAGGTGCGATCCCACTGAAGTCAATGGAGGTACAATCCCATTGAAGTCAATGGAGGTGCGATCTCATTGAAGTCAATGGAAGTGTGATGCCATTGAAGTCAATGGAGGTGCGATACCACTGAAGTCAATGGAGGTGCGATCCCATTGAAGTCAATGGAAGTGTGATGCCATTGAAGTCAATGAAGGTGCGATCCCACTGAAGTCAATGGAGGTGCGATCCCACTGAAGTCAATGGAGGTGCGATACCATTGAAGTCAATGGAGGTGCGATCTCATTGAAGTCAATGGAAGTGTGATGCCATTGAAGTCAATGGAAGTGTGATGCCATTGAAGTCAATGGAGGTGCAATCCCACTGAAGTCAATGGAGGTGCGATACCATTGAAGTCAATGGAGGTGCGATCTCATTGAAGTCAATGGAAGTGTGATGCCATTGAAGTCAATGGAAGTGTGATGCCATTGAAGTCAATGGAGGTGCGATCCCACTGAAGTCAATGGAGGTGCGATCCCACTGAAGTCAATGGAGGTGCGATACCATTGAAGTCAATGGAGGTGCGATCTCATTGAAGTCAATGGAAGTGTGATGCCATTGAAGTCAATGGAAGTGTGATGCCATTGAAGTCAATGGAGGTGCAATCCCACTGAAGTCAATGGAGGTGCGATACCATTGAAGTCAATGGAGGTGCGATCTCATTGAAGTCAATGGAAGTGTGATGCCATTGAAGTCAATGGAAGTGTGATGCCATTGAAGTCAATGGAGGTGCGATCCCACTGAAGTCAATGGAGGTGCGATCCCATTGAAGTCAATGGAGGTGCGATCTCATTGAAGTCAATGGAAGTGTGATGCCATTGAAGTCAATGGAAGTGTGATGCCATTGAAGTCAATGGAAGTGTGATGCCATTGAAGTCAATGGAAGTGTGATGCCATTGAAGTCAATGGAAGTGTGATGCCACTGAAGTCAATGGAAGTGTGATGCCATTGAAGTCAATGGAGGTGCAATCCAATGAAGTTGATTAAGTTGCTCTTGGTATCAGTATTAGTCAAACTGTCAGTCAGGGGGATCATTAATTCTGTGTCGTCGGCGTATGAGCAGATATCAAAACCCCATTTCCTGCTGATCCTTGCCAGGGAGGAGACGTACGCATTAAAAAGGGTAGGGCTCAGGGAAGCTAACTGTGGAACTCCATATTTAATGCTTTTTGGGGAAGGGGAGCAAGATCCTATTTGGATTTTTTGGGTTCCATTTTCACGAAGCGATGAGAACCATGACAAGGGTTTTGAGCTTATTCCTTTTTCGTGGAGGATTCGTAGTCATTTACTATGAGATACGGTGTGGAAAGCCGCAGAAAGGTCCAAAAGGATCAAAACTACGGCTCTGCCTTGATCGGCTAGGGATCTGATATTAGCGGATACAGCAAGTAAAGTGGCCTCAGTGCTGTTATTAGCCCTAAGGCCGGTCTGCGATGGGTCCAGCAACTTCTTGGTTTCCAGGAAATTGGTAAGCTGGCGCTCCAGAACCTTGGACAAGTATGGAAGTTGAGACATTGGTCTGTAATTTGCTGGGTCGTAAATTTCAAGGCCTGGTTTCTATAATAGAGGGACGACCACTGTTTCCTTCCATGCGTCTGAGAAGGAGGCTAGCTCTAGGGAATGATTAAAAGCTTTGGTAACATGTGGGCATAGGATTGGCACTAGTCGAGAAAAGATAAAGTGTGGACAGGGATCGAGTGGTGAACCTGCCCTGACCTCAATCATAGCTTTGGCTACCGGTTCTTCCGAGAAAGGGGTCAAAGAGGCCAGATGGACCTGAACTAAGGGATGGGGTGTCATATTTTCCCAATCAATTTTTTCATCCTCAGGAAGATTGTAAAAGGATGCAGATTTTGGTCACTTTTCAGTCGGGGCCAGTGTGGCGCATTCCATGATGAAGCTGGGTGGCGTAAATGACTCCAAGTGGTTGCGTTCAGAACTTCCTCAGTCACATCTAGGGCGGCCCTCTGTGGGATGTTGGTGTACAGGGCTTACACGTCTAGAGTGACGAGGAAGACAATTTCAATAGTTTCTTGGAATTGGTCCTGTAAACGCAGTACATCTGTGGTGTCTTGTATGTATGATGTTACAAGTTTCACCAACGGCTGTAGGAAATGATCACAAAGTTGTGACAACGGTTCTAGAATTGAATCAATTCCAGATACAATTGGTCGGCCCGGAACAGGGGTGACCCCCTTATGAATCTTTGGTAATATATAGAAATAGGGGGTCTTGGGTTCTTTTTTGATGAGGAAGGAAGCCTCCTTCTTACTCAAACATCCTTGACCCTCAGCCGATTAGACCAGTCCCGTGATGGTTTTCGTTAGGCGTTCAATGTGATTCT
Organism: Lissotriton vulgaris; assembly: GCF_964263255.1. Lineage (NCBI taxonomy): Eukaryota > Metazoa > Chordata > Amphibia > Caudata > Salamandridae > Lissotriton > Lissotriton vulgaris. Next base: position 4,448,643 of record NC_141700.1, read on the forward strand.
TAGGAATAGGTGTGTAATATTTCCAATTGCTCAATTGTCTTAGACATTCTGTGTCATAATCAGAAGTCGCCATTATGACTGTGGCCCCCACTTTATCAGCCTGTTTTACAGTGATTGTGGGGTCGTTGGCTAATGATTCTATTGCCTGCAATTCTTTTTTAGAGACGTTGAAATGTCTCAATTCAGTCATGGCTTTAACATCTTTTAGGACTGCCTGTTCGTAGGTTAGCACCTCGTTAGGCACCATCCCACTATTGGGGGTGAAGGTGGAGGGGTTATGTAGACCTGAGTCATCTTCGGGTTGGGTGGCCTTCCCGTCAAAGAATGCTTTGAGGTGTATTTTGCGGAAAAAAACTGATGTAGTTCGCAAGTTTGTTTGAAATTATCCCACTTGGGTTTGGGGACAAATCCTAACCCTTTCTGGAGGACGTCTTCTTCTGTTTTACTCAGTTGTCGTGTTGACAGGCTGACAAATAGGTTCATTTTTTGGTGGTGTGACTCTTGGTCTCCACCATCCGTTGTTGTGGTTCCTCCCATTGTACCCTCTTCTCCTGTTGGTTTTCTCTTCTTCGCCCGCGCCCTCTGCCCCAACCTCTGCCTAAAAAAGGCTGGCTCATGCTTTGGGGTCCAAATTGAGGTGGGCCTTGTGGAAACATTGGGTGCTGCCAAAAGGCTGGTCCCGGCCAAAGGTAGCCCGTTGGGTATTGCCCCGCCAACCCAACGAGGAGCAGCCCAGATGATGAAGCATGACACCTGCAAGGGTGTGTGAGGGCATTACAATCCAACAACTGGATTCCCAACTGTAACCCCCACTTGGGGCTGACTTGGCTCCGGTCTCCCGTGACTCAGTAACTCTGTCATTTAGAGGAAGAGCAGAATCCCGCCGTTTTGGATACTTACTATTGAGTTTGGCACCAAACACAACATAACTGCAAGCAGGGAGACCAAAGCAAAACCAGGCCAGAACCCCACACATACAGAGAAACAATTCCAACATAGCTCAGCCATAAAACACTCAACACAGGCAGGTCAAACACATAAAAATACAACCAAACAGGGCCACATGCTGAAACACACCACACACTCACCCCCACAAAGGCACAGTGCACAGATATAGAAAAGCACAAACAGAGGACACACGCACACACAAATGCAGACACGCTACACTTGATGAAAACAACACAGATACTTGTCAGACATGTGCACAGAAAGACAACCTATAAAGACAAGCTACAAAAAAACCAGCTGATCGAACTCACCAAAAGACTACAGGCAGCACACAAACTAGAACAAACAAGGACAATAAAATCATAGAAATACCATATACACAGAAAAGTTCTCTTGGGCAACTCACACACCAACCAAAGAAGTATATGCACTATGCGTACATGAACTGACACATGAACACACACACTATGCATACATGAACTGACACATGAACACACACACTCTATGCATACAAGAACTGACACATCTACACACAGACTATGCATACAAGAACTGACACATGTACACACAGACTATGCATACATGAACTGACAAATGTACACACAGACTATGCATACACGAACTGACACATGTATACACACACTGTGCATACATGAACTGACACATCTACACACAGACTATGCATACAAGAACTGACACATGTACACACAGACTATGCATACAAGAACTGACAAATGTACACACAGACTATGCATACACGAACTGACACATGTATACACACACTGTGCATACATGAACTGACACATCTACACACAGACTATGCATACAAGAACTGACACATGTACACACAGACTATGCAAACAAGAACTGACACATGTATACACACACTGTGCATGCATGAACTGACAACTGTACACGCACACTATGCATACATGAACTGACCCATGTACACACACACAGTATGCATACATGACCTGGCATGTACACACACTCAAACTTCATCACATCCCACACCGAGCAGCATACATGTACAAGACCCTCACACCTGAAGAGCCTCGACAGAGCCTGTCTCCGCACATCGAGCATTTCCATTTCATTGGCGCTCTTCGCGCTGATGGGACTGGGATGGGGGGGCTGGTGTGCTGGACAGGTAGTAATTACAGAGCACTCACTGCAATCTGCATGTGGGGGTCGCAGAGCTGGGGCCACTGGGCAATTCCAACTCAATCTACAAATGTGATTTGAATACAGCGCTTCCCGCCCTCGGCCTCGCTCGGCCGTCCCTCGTGTGTCTGTGGGGGGCTCCTCGGCGCTGGGGTCTGAGAGCTGCCCGGGGCCCTCTATGCAGGGAGGTGTAAGGCGGGGCGGAGGGGGCACACCTCCCAGTGGGCCCTGGGAAGCAAAGTTTCTCTCTCCCTGACCTCTCTTTCTTTCCGTCCGTCTGTCTCCGCTGTCCCTGACCTCTCTTTCTGTCCGTCCGTCTGTCTCCTGTCTCCCTGACCTCTCTTTCAGTCCGTCCACCTGTCTCCTCTGTCCCTGACCTCTCTTTCTGTCCGTCCGTCTCCTCTGTCCCTGGCCTCTCTCTCTGTCCGTCCGTCTGTCTCCTGTCTCCCTGGCCTCTCTTTCTGTACATCTGTCTGTCTCCTCTGTCCCTGACCTCTCTTTTTGTCCGTCCGTCTCCTCTGTCCCTGACCTCTCTATCTGTCCGTCCACTCGTCTCCTCTCTCCCTGACCTCTCTTTCTGTCCGTCCGTCTGTCTCCTCTCTCCCTGACCTCTCTTTCTGTCCATCCGTCTGTCTCCTCTCTGCCTGTGATGCCCAGAGCCATCGAAGGATGACGGGCACCTGGTGGGCACCAGAACTGCTCAAGGCGACACCGCACTTACGAGGACACTGCGGCCCCTCTGAGGGTGGAGGTTTCTGGCAGCGGTGCCCGCTGTGCATGGGGGATGGGGACATTTACAGGGCTGTCACTAATAAGGGTGAGTGCAAAATCCGTTCTGCTCGCGGATTTCGCGGATTTTCGGTAAATCCGCGAACTCCCGCGAATTTAAAATAAAGCAGGTGCTCGAGCACCTGCTTTATTTTATCTATTAGTGCTTCCTGTTGAAGCTAACTTAGTAACTGTTTTAGGATGGCGCTGGCAGCTTGCCGGCGCCATCCTAAAATAGTTACAGCCCAAAAATGTGAGTTTTGTCGAGATTGGGCAGGTGTACGTTCTCCCCATATCTATCGTCGAAAAATAGCTATGATGCTTGATGGAGGCCTTTGCATTATTGACTTTCACGAGCTCAATCCCTGTGCAGTTCCTGTGACCACAAGCTTCTCTGTCCGTGCCTGTCCTTTTATGCACACAAGAGGCATGTGAACTCGCATATAAGCCTCGCCCGTTTGGCCCTGCCCCTCACACTAGCGATGTGCACCGTTTTCCCGCCCGGCCTTTACCCACACAATCCGCAAAATCCGCAAACCTGCAAATTAGTGGATTTTGCGGATCGCGAATTTGCAAATTCGCTAATTGCGAATTCGCAAAATTCGCCCATGCTTAGTCACTAAGTTATTAGTTATTTATTTAATTTTCCCTCTGCATCGTCCCTCGAAATCCCCCCTTACTCGTCCCCACCGCTGCTACTTGCTCCCACCAGACCTCCAGGGACTGTGAATATGGCTTCCAGACGCGCGATGCCAGGACCCCCGCCGCCCCAGAGGTTGGCAGCCAACCCCCGGGTGTAAAAGACCCTCTTGTTCTCTCCTTCTTTCTGCTTGTAGGTAATGTGAAAACAGGTGGAATCTGTACACTGAACGCGCGTGCGCAGGAGCCGCTTGTAGTCTCGTGCAGATTCGCTTTTAAGCAGTTTAATGCGCTGGATTATCAGAGGCACTTTTGGGCTTTAGAAAGTGTGGGTCAGGCAGGGAAGGGCGCCAGCCACCCGGATTAAAACACAGCTGCGCATCAAATAAACAATTTACCATAAGCAGCTAATGACGGCCTCTTCCTCATTGGAGGAGACAGGTGTAAAAAGGCAGTCACTCGGATAATAATTGATGTGCCCCCCTAAAGGTTCTGCAAAGAAATCTGCTTTTCACAGACTCTGCTGGCGCTGGGGGCACCTGTGTGTGTCACAACCCTCATGACAGAAGTGCAGCTGTGTTACTTTCTCACCACAAGTGCCTGGTGATGTGACAGGCTGACAGGAATGAGACAATTAAGAGATGGTTTTTACACTCGCTTCGCGCCGCGGTGTCTTATCCACAACACTCAGCAGAACGCCAGAGCAACGCAGGAGTGACCCACTTTCCACAATGTCACATTAATGCGTATTTTTTGCCTATTATTGGCAAAGCGCCACTGATGGTACACACGTACCGCAGAGGCACACAAAGACACACTCAGAGGAACACAGATGAGTGCACGCACACAGAGGCACTTAGGGGCATATTATCAACAACTAGCGATATTTATCGCTAAATAAGCTTCACTACAGTTTTTTTATCGCCGCGCATCGCCGGATTTTTACTCAGAGATAACGTGCTATTAGCAACCTTTATCTCCAATTCGATAAAATATCCGGTGATAGCAGCAAAATGCATGAATATCGCTGGAAATCCAGCGATATTTAGGCATTAACGCAAACAGGGACTTAACCTGAATACCCACCTCCCACTGGATATATAGGCTAAGAACTGGTCTGAGCAGGTTTTCAGAGATATTCGCGCTTACCGCAATTTTTTTTGTCGCTACGCCTGTGTTGATAGTAGGCGATAGCGATGTTAGCGACTGCTTTCAGTCGCTAACAGGTTGGGTACGCCCACTTTGCATGTCATTAGCGATAAAAATCGCTGACATGCAAAGCGGGCCCCAAACCGCTCGCTATCACTAAAAGCTGTCGGTAACTGATGTTAGCGACAGCTTGCTAATAGGGCGATGAAATTATCATCGCTTTGCGGTGGAAAATGGCTGCAAAAGTGGCGATAATTTCATTTCGCCTGCCTTCGTAATTTGCCCCTTAGAGACGCGCTTACACAAAGAAACAGAGGCACATACATAAACTCACTCATACAAGCAATGGAAGCACATACAAATAGGCACCCAAAAGGCACACACAGTCGCACACGCACACAAGGGCATTCACAAAAACACAAAGACAAACCCACATGAACAGGTAGAAGGGAGACACACAACAGCCCAGGGGTTTTGGCACAAAGCCAAAACCACCAATAAAGGCAGAGCGAAGTTTGTGTTAAAAAAAACACGACGCCTCCTGGAGGCAGATGCTAACAATGGGAGTGCTTTTATTTCTCCTAACTTTACACACAAAGCACGTATGTTGCTTTGTCTATCACACTTCAGTGTGCAAAACGTTCAAAAGTCTAGGCATAGTATTTTGTACTGGAAGGGTAACCCATTTCCCCTTTCCCTCGATTCCTACACCATGTCCGTCTCCTTTCTCAGCATTTTCTCAGTTTCTCCTCCAGTCTTATCCCATTGGTTCACCTTCCTCGGGCACGGTTCAATCTGGTGCGGGGGACGCCAGTCGCGGCATGGGGTAACAGAGGCTAAAAGCAGATGAGGTGGGGTGCAGATCAGGAAGAGGAGCCCACGCCTCCGAGCCGTGGGTGAGAAGCCGGTAACGGAGGGTTTGCTTGGGTACAAACACTCGGCACTATATGCCAATTTAAATCTTGGCAGGCGGTCTGTTTCCCCGCCAGGGCAACAGAGTAAATTACACTGTACCAATTATGGCGATACCGTCTGCCAAATTCAGAATGGTCCGCCGGCCCAGCGGAAAATTTCTAGCATTGGGAGGAACCACCGTCACATCACTGAGCTGTGCAGCAAACGTATATTTTTTTTTTAATAGAAAAAAATCCCAAGGCGGGATTTTCTTTTTGAAAATAAAAAAAAACATGCCCCCTTGTCATGGGAGTTTCCTCCCAGGGCAAGAGAGGGGAGCGGGCATGGAGCGCTTCTCAGCGCCCCTTATCACTTGGGGGCATATTAGCAACAACTTGCGATCATTTTTTTATAGCCTCCTATCGCTGGATTTTATCTTGGAGATAACACCAACGTTTATCTCCACAGCGATAGAAAATCCATTGATAGCGGCAAATCCCATCTATAATGTGAGATTTCCAGTGATAAAAATCCTATCGCCAAGGAAAATCTCGCTAATAGGCAGGTGGGGACTTAGCCATAGAATCCACCTCCCATTGACTATGATGGCTAAGTCAGGTTGTTACCAGGTGTACAATCCTGGTGCTAATCGCGGTTAGTGCACTTTTTTGATCGCGTTGCAGGTATTGCTAATAGGCGATAGCTGTGTTAGCGACTGCTTTCAGTCGCTACCAGTTTGGGTGCGCCCACTTTGCATGTCATTAGCTATAAATATCGCTGACATGCAAAGCGGGCCCCAAACCAGTCGCTATCGCCTGGAAGTTGTCGCTAAGTGCCGTTAGCGACAGCTTGGTAATAGGGCGATAAAAAAATTGCTGCATTATCGGCAAAAAAGGGCAGCTAAAGCGGCGATAACGCCCTTTGCTAATATGCCCCCAGGTGTTTCCAGGCAGTGACACATTGAAAATCGGCTGTATGTCCGCCCATCTAAATTAGACGAAGAAGTCTCGTCCGTCGTTCAACCGATGGGCTGCCCAGTTCTAAATCGGGCGGGTGGACCATAACCATGGCGGGGGGGAGCTCTGTCGCCGTTGCGATGGAGTTCCCTCTTGACAGCATTTAGATCGGGCGTTGATCCTTCTTGAGTAACACTTTTTCCAGTCCACATTGGATCAAGTCCTCAGCCACAGACCGTGGATCTTTAAGGTCACCCGACTAAGGGATCAGGAACAGATCCCAGCGGATTCAGAACTTGGAAAGAAACAAAATGTACGTCGCACACAAGTGTGTGTCCCACTCCCTAGCTCCTTCCTCTCCTCATTGCCCATCTCACTCCTTACTTCTCCTCATTCACCCGCCCTCTCCCCTGTTCGTCCCTGCTGTCTCCTAACTCGCTCCTTTCTCTCCTCACTCTCTCCTTATTTTCCTCAACCCTCTCCCCTTTTTCCCTCGCTCTTCCATTCCCTCCTTTCTTCTCTGAGCCCTTCTAATGTGGTTCTTTCCCCGGTGTCCCTCCTTCTCAATACTTCTTTTCTTCCCTCAACCCTCCGAACTCGCTCCTTTCTTCCTTTACTTTCTTCTTCGTTTCTGCACACCCTTTTATCTCCCCAATCCCTCATATCTCACTATTTTTCCCAACACCACTTCTAACTTCTTTCTTCCCTCCTCACCCCTTAGTTTCTTCCTTCACCACTCCAAACTCAATTATTTTCCCTGCACTCCCTAGGGACACCCGTGTGTTGGGAAATACAAATAAAATGACAAACAATCGGAGTTAGTACAGTTATGATTCAGGCGAGGTTCATGAAGAGAGCAAGTCGCGTTACGTGCGAATCCTTGCTCCATCACTCCCACCTCACCTTCTCTTTCATCGCATGGCTCCTTTCCACCCTCATTCCCTTGTTTTCCTTCATCCCACCTACATCGCTCTTTCCCCCTCACTCATGTTTTCCCAGCTCATCTCTTCCTTCCTTTCTTCCCTCACCTTTCCCAATCCACTGCTTTCTCCCCTCCCTGCTTCAACCCTTCTCCTCATGCCTACGTACCCTCCATCATCCCTTATTCTCCCTTCTAACCTATTTCTTCCCTCGCTTGCTCCATCCCCTCTTTATGCCCTTATGTATTCCCTTACTCCTTCTAACGTGCTCCTTTCTCCCCTCTTCCCTTCCCCAATGGCCTGTTCACTCCTTCGTTTCTACCCTCAAGTTGTCTAACTCACACCTTTCTTTCCTCAATCTTTCTCCCCTTCACTTGCTCCTTTCTTTGCTCACGTCTCCTAACTCACTCCTTTTTCTCATCTCTCCTTTCTTCCCTTCTTCCCTCACTTCTCTCCATTCCCTTTATACGCCTTCCTTTCTTCCCTTGCCCTTCCATACCTTACTTCCATAAATCCCTCTTCCACATCTCCTTTCTTCCCTCACGCCCTCCTAGCTGCCTCTTTTTCCGCCCTCTCCCTCCTTCCTTCCCCTCCTAGACCCTCTCTCCCCCTTTGTTCCCCTTCTAGCTCCCTCTCTCCCCCTCCTTTCTTCCCCTCCTAACGCCCTCTCCCCTCTCTCCCTCATTTCTTCCCCTAATAGCTCCCTCTCTCCCCGTTCTTCCCCCTTTCTTCCCTCTATGCTCCTCTCTCCCTCCTTTCTTCCCCCCTAATTCCCTCTCCCCTTTCTCCCTCCTGGTTTTCCCTCCTAACGTCCTCTCTCCCTCCTTTTATCCCCTCCTAGTTCCCTCTCCCCTCTCTCCATCCTTTTCTTCTCCTCCTAACGCCCTCTTCCTCTCCTCCTTTCTTTCCCTCCTAGCTCCCTCTCCCCTCTCTCTCTCTTCCTTCTTCTCCTCTTAGCTCCTTCTCCCCTACTCCTCCTCTCTACCTCTCCACCTCCGAGCTCCCTCTCCCCCCTCTCTCTCCTCCCTTCTTCCCCTCCGAGCTCCCTCTCTATCTCCCTCTCCCTCCTTTCTTCTCCTCTTAGCTCCTCTCCCCTCTCTCCCTCTCTCCTTTCTTCTCCTCTTAGCTCCTCTCCCCTCTCTCTCTCCTTCCTTTCTTCTCCTCTTAGCTCCTCTCCCCTCACTCTCTCTCTCCCTCCTTTCTTCTCATCTTAGCTCCTCTCCCCTCACTCTCTCTCTCTCCCTCCTTTCTTCTCCTCTTAGCTCCTCTCCCCTCACTCTCTCTCTCTCTCCCTCCTTTCTTCTCCTCTTAGCTCCTCTCCTCTCTCTCTCCCTCCTTTCTTCTCCACTTAGCTCCTCTCCCCTCTCTCCCCCCTTTCTTCCCCTCCTACCTCCCTATCTCCCTCCTTTCTTCTCCTCTTAGCTCCTCTCCCCCCTCTCTCTCTCCCTCCTTTCTTCTCCTCTTAGCTCCTCTCCCCTCTCTCTCTCTCCTTCCTTTCTTCTCCTCTTAGCTCCTCTCTCCCTCTCTCCTTTCTTCTCCTCTTAGCTCCTCCCCCCTCTCTCCCTCCTTTCTTCTCCTCCTAGCTCCCTCTCTATCTCCCTCTCCCTCCTTTCTCCTCCTCTTAGCTCCTCTCCCCTCTCTCTCTCTCTCCCTCCTTTTTTCTCCTCTTAGCTCCTCTCCCCTCTCTCTCTCTCCCTCCTTTCTTCTCCTCTTAGCTCCACTCCCCTCTCTCCCTCTCTCCTTTCTTCTCCTCTTAGCTCCTCTCCCCTCTCTCCCTCTCTCCTTTCTTCTCCTCTTAGCTCCTCTCCCCTCTCTCCCCCCCTTTTCTTCCCCTCCTAGCTCCTCTCCCCTCTCTCCCTCTCTCCTTTCTTCTCCTCTTAGCTCCTCTCCCTCTCTCCTTTCTTCTCCTCTTAGCTCCTCTCCCCTCTCTCCCTCTCTCCTTTCTTCTCCTCTTAGCTCCTCTCCCTCTCTCCTTTCTTCTCCTCTTAGCTCCTCTCCCCTCTCTCCCTCTCTCCTTTCTTCTCCTCTTAGCTCCTCTCCCTCTCTCCTTTCTTCTCCTCTTAGCTCCTCTCCCCTCTCTCCCCCCCTTTTCTTCCCCTCCTAGCTCCTCTCCCCTCTCTCCCTCTCTCCTTTCTTCTCCTCTTAGCTCCTCTCCCTCTCTCCTTTCTTCTCCTCTTAGCTCCTCTCCCCTCTCTCCCTCTCTCCTTTCTTCTCCTCTTAGCTCCTCTCCCTCTCTCCTTTCTTCTCCTCTTAGCCTCCTCTCCCCTCTCTCCTCCTTTGCTGCCTTCAGTGCCCGCGGCTAGTGCCAGATCTGAGGGCCCGGCCTCGCCGAGGCGCTCCCATGGGCCTGCACTCGGCAGAGCGCTACGAGGCCCCGTGCAGACATGAAAGCGCCTCGCGCCCCCGGCATGTTCGGGGTGTGGAGGTTCACGCGCGCCCTCTCCCCGCCCCAGCCCTCTTTTTACCAGACATCGGAGCCAAAGCCCGCAGTCTAGGGCTCCTGGTGCATGAGGGGGAGGGGTGGGGACCCTGCTGAGCTCAGAGCGAGGCCTGGCGAGGAGCACAGGGTGGGCAAGGATGAAGGTGCCCCCAGCCCTGCGAGGGGGAGGTCGGAGGGGGCAAGCTGCAGACACCGAGCCCAGACCCTCGGACCGCAGGTCACCTCCCTGGAAACCCCTAACCCAGGACTCAAACCCGCTGGAAGCAAAAACACAGCTTTACAAATAAAAATTAAAAGAGTTCCCGCTGCGCATTGTGGTCAGAGACAGGGGCTAGGGGCAGTGAAGCGGCCCCTGTGTACAATCTGTAGTATCCAAGGGTGGGATGCCACTCATTGCCCTCCAGTGGGGCAGGTGATGGCATACCCTGGCCCCAGCTGGACGACGTGACGTAGGAGGGCAGACTGAAGGGGCTTGGAGGCTGCGGCTGCCGGGGCAGTGCTGCAGTGGTGGCAGCGGTGGCAGTGCTGGCAGCGGTGGCAGTGCTGGCAGTGGTGGCAGTGGTGGCAGTGGTGGCAGTGCTGGCAGTGCTGGCAGTGGTGGCAGTGGTGGCAGTGCTGGCAGCGCTGGCAGTGGTGGCAGTGGTGGCAGTGGTGGCAGTGGTGGAAGTGATGGCAGTGCTGGCAGTGGTGGAAGTGATGGCAGTGCTGGCAGTGGTGGCAGTGGTGGCAGTGGTGGCAGTGCTGGCAGCACTGGCAGTGGTGGCAGTGGTGGCAGTGCTGGCAGTGGTGGCAGTGGTGGCAGCGCTGGCAGTGCTGGCAGTGGTGGCAGCGCTGACAGCGCTGGCAGTGCTGGCAGTGCTGGCAGTGGTGGCAGCGCTGGCAGTGCTGGCAGTGGTGGCAGTGCTGGCAGCGGTGGCAGTGCTGGCAGTGCTGGCAGTGCTGGCAGTGGTGGCAGTGCTGGCAGTGCTGGCAGTGGTGGCAGGCGGTGCTGGCAGTGGTGGCAGTGGTGGCAGCGCTGGCAGTGGTGGCAGGCGGTGCTGGCAGTGGTGGCAGTGCTGGCATCGGTGGCAGTGGTAGCAGTGGTGGCAGCGCTGGCAGTGGTGGCAGTGGTGGCAGTGCTGGCAGTGGTGGCAGTGGTGGCAGTGCTGGCAGTGCTGGCAGCGCTGGCAGTGCTGGCAGTGCTGGCAGTGGTGGCAGCGCTGGCAGTGCTGGCAGTGGTGGCAGTGCTGGCAGTGGTGGCAGCGGTGGCAGCGCTGGCAGTGCTGGCAGTGCTGGCAGTGGTGGCAGTGCTGGCAGTGGTGGCAGTGCTGGCAGTGCTGGCAGTGGTGGCAGCGCTGGCAGTGGTGGCAGTGCTGGCAGTGGTGGCCACTGGCAGTGGTGGCAGGCGGTGCTGGCAGTGGTGGCAGTGGTGGCAGCGCTGGCAGTGGTGGCAGGCGGTGCTGGCAGTGGTGGCAGTGCAGGCATGGCCCTGGCTGCCTGCCCCACCTGCTCTCATCAGCAAGGCCTGGAAGCCAGCTGCTCGGGGGGCAGATGAGAGAGTGAGGGGTGATGGGGAGTGTAGGCGCGAGGAGGGGAAGGGTTGAGCCGGGAGGGGAGAGAGCAGCGAACTGGGGAAGGTGAGAGAAGAAAACAAGGAAGGAATGAGAAGGGAACACAATGAGTGAGAGGGAAGGGAGATGGAGGTGGGGCGAAGGAAGAAAAGAGGGCATGAGGGTGGAAAGGAGCCATGTGGTGAAAGAAAAGGAGAGGAGCGCAGGGGAAAGAAGTGAGTTTGGAGGGGTGAAGGAAGAAACAAGGGAGGAAGGAGGGCGTAAAGGAAGAAACTAAGGGGTGAGGAGGCAGTGAGGGCAGAGAAGTTAGTAGTGGTGTGGGGTAAAATGAGTGAGATATGAGGGATGGAGGAAGATAAAAGGGAGCGTGGAAGGGAAGGAGGGAGTGAAGGAAGAAAGGAGTGGGGAAGGAGAGAAAAGGGGGAAAGAAGCGCATTAAGAGGCCTGAAGGAAGAAAGAATGGAATGGAAGAGCGAGGGAAGACAGGTGAGAGGGTTGAGGGAAGCAGGGAGTGAGAAGAGAAAGCACAAGTCACTGTTGTGCCCAGACTTCTCAAAGGTTTGCAACCCGCCCCCCCAGCCCTTCACTATGCCCCAGTGGGATTTGAACCTGGTCCTCACTTTCCTGCTGTGCCCACCTTCTGAGCGGTTGCAAAACTGCCCTCTTCGGTTATTGACCACCAAGACCACTCTTCTGGTGACCCTTCCATCAGCCAGGGGGGTCAGCGAGTTGCAGGCACTCTCGGTGCATTCTCAGTACACTACTTTCTACTCAGACAAACTAGTTCTCCGGACACGTGCCTCCTTCTATCCGAAGGTGGTCCCTCCTTTTCATTCATAAACTTTATTCGACAATTAAGTCATAAAAGCAGTACATAAAATACACATTATTCAATATAAAATTACATTAAAATGTATTCAATAAATATTTAAAAAGAGATTGAACTTCAAAAGACTATTTGTCGAATATCTTATATCCTTAAAAGTCATCAATATATAGAATATATGACGTTACAACGAATTCCGTTGCAACGCATGCCTTTACCACGCATGCGTTACAACGGAATTCGTTCACCACGCATAACATTTACCACAATTACTAGCGTGGTGACGTCATAGTCGTTAAGAGAAAGCGGAAGTTTATTTTCCGTTTTCTCTTAAACGACGCTGATACCCGACGTGACTCCAGGTGAGTTTCTTTTTTGGGGGGGTAAGCCCCCTCCCCCTTTTTTTTTTTGCCTTTACCACATATACCTTTACTACAAACCTCGTAGTACAGGTATGCGTGGTAAAGGCTTTCGTGTTAACCACGCATGCGTTGTACTGCATGCGTGGTTAACAATTTCGTTGTAAAGGCTTCGTTGTAATGGCCGTTTCCCCAATATATATAGTCCAGGGTGATATTACTCGAAGCTCAAATAAAAGAATACGTCCCCTTTTTTTCACAACTAATTTGAGTAGATGAGTATAAAATCCTCTATTTACTGCCGCAACTGTTTTAACCGAATTACCCAAGCCCATTTTAGATACTTAGCCACAGCTATAGCAATTGGGAGACTGGGGTCAGTACATAGGATTCTTAACGCCTCTTTGTGTCTGCGGGTGCCAATCAGTTTACAAATAGGTTTCACCCACATTGACCTAGGAGCAACATAAAGGGGACAAAAAAACAAAAGGTGACTTATAGATTCTTGCTCGTCCCTGCACCTCGGGCATTTATCATTGTCGTTTTCTCCTGCCCATTTCGCTGTGAATGACCTTATTGGAAGGGTGCCTACTTTAAGTTGGAAATAGAGTTTACGGTCATACTGCTTCTCTATGGCATCCCAATATAATTCCAGCTTCGGTTGTACCTTAAATTCCAGAAAACGACCTGTTAGAAGAGAAGAAAGACCCTTTATACATGCTTTTAAATTGACCATCTCCCAATACTTCGCCTTCAAGATTTTTTTAGAACAGAATATCGCATTTGTGGGGTCATCCCACAATTCTCCCATTCCTAGGCTGACTAGCAGGGATCTAATGGCCTTCCGCCAGTGTATTTTATGGCAGGAATCTTTCTCAATTCTTTCCTTTAGGCCCCGTGCGTAGTGCTGTAGTTCCTCTGTCGTCCATATCCTGCGCCAATACAATAGCCGCCGTAGGGAAGCAGGATCCTGGGCAGCTTTTTTTTCCAGATCCCACATTAATGGCGTCAAGGGGGTACTCTGCGGAACGCTAGTTGCTTTTCTCAAAAACTCATTTTCCGTAGGCGTCAAATTCCTTAGATTTTCAGACCCCCAAAGTTCAGCCCCGTAAAGGGCCGAACTTAACACCTTCATCCCGCATATCTTCAATAATGGGCTAATAGGTTTCGATACTGAGGTGTTAAACTTTTTCAGAAGAAGACCTGCCTGCTGGTGATGTTTTAATACTGCAAGATCTAATTGGCTAGTCCATCCCATATCTCTCTGGAGGGTGACCCCCAGATATGTAAACGCGTCAACTCTCCTTTTCACATAGGCCAGTCCATTGCCCTGTCTTCCTATTGTACCCCGCCCAGGGCACAAGTCCTGAAAAAAGAAGTGAGGGGACGCTATCACCGGTAGTGATGTCACGACAGGAAGTGACGTCACGAAAGGTGCCGAGCTCCTCGTCGTAGAGGATAAAGAGTGAAGTACAGCTGTTTGGCAGGGGGGATGGCGTCTCCCCGGTAAAATAAGTGGGGGGGCGCCGTCCACCGGCGTGGTACCCCGACTCGAGCCCTGACCCCGCCTCGTCCTTCTAAGGAAGAGGAGCGACTCCACCTTCTCGACCCAAAAAGAGCGCTGTCAGTCTACTCTCAGATAGATTTGTTTGCTCGAGGTGCCTAATGGTTCTTCCAGAATTACCTGCTGGGTACAGCCCTGAACAGCAGCTGTTTCAGTCTGCAGAAACCCAGGAGGGTGATGAGAGGCCTCCTAACGGGCAGAGCATTTGAGAAGTAGCCCTCAGGATATAAACAAGCATTGGCTAAGCGAATAGGTCTGGTGTTGGCCGCAGCCTTTCAGCAATTGTTCTGTCATATTTTTTGCAAAACTCTGATGTTCAGGAAGCCAGTCAGCGTAGACCCAGAGAGAGCTACCCTCAGTCGTTTTTTGAATGCCTTGTTAAAAACTTTTATTCAAAGTTTTTTTGAGGCTCATAGTCTGGTGCAGCAGGGATGTCCACGAGGTCGGCTGGATTCAAGCCCTGCAGCGCCTGTCATTGACTACTGTCAGTGATGGTCCCACACCTTGTCTGTCTTTGGTACCTTGAGCAGGACCACAATGACAAGACCTGCGTAGATTGTCACACCGCACATCCCGAGGCATGGAGGGGGCGATCCGTGAAGCTCCTTGCCGCTCGATGGTCTCGATCCTGGTCGAGAGGAAGGTCCTGAGATTGGTCACGGAGCCACAGATCTTCATCGCACTCAAAGTCGTCCCTTTCGGGTAAGTCCCACAAGAAAAAGAAGAGCAGGAAGTGAAAGAGGTCTTCGACTTTGCCTTGTCCGTCAAAGTCATCCAACAAAGAAGCATTGATACTCGAGCCCTGCTTCGAGGTTGAGCCTACGCCTGGGCCATCTCTGTGCCTCCCTGTATTTCCTGGAACCAGAGCGACCCCCACCCAGCTTTGTGAATTATATGAGGCCATGCGCCTCATATTCAGGCGGCCCATCCCCACTAGAGTAGGAGGGGCCGCCACTCATCTTCTGCCAGTGAGTTTCCCCTCGAAACCAGTCTGGGCCATTGGATCCATAGACTGATCCGACCGGCACCGATCCGACCACCCCCAGTGCTGATCCCCCCAGCGGCACCCCCAGCGCTGATCCTCCAGTGCTGATCCCCCCAGCGCTGCCAGCACGATCCCCACTTATCCCTGACTCCGACATGGATTCGGACGTGCGTCGTCTGACGCCAACTGGAGCTGTACTGCCCAGGTCGGAGCATGAGCCCTATTCCTATGGGCTGGGATTCAGGGAAGATTGGGAGTGTCCACTGGACCCTCATGACTACTAACATCTAGACCCCAATGAGGACACTTGGTGGTAGGAATTGGAGAATGCGAGGGGACTTGGCACCTCCCCAGATGCTGTCTTGGTCTGTCCTCGTACCGTGGCTACAGAGGAGGGAGCCTTATTTGCTACGGTGGTGAGGAGGGCGGCCGAGGTCCTGAACCTACAGTGGCCCTCCATGGCTGTCAAGAAAAACGTCTTGACAGAAGTGCTTCACCCGGAAGTCACCCGGGGCAAACCACTTCTCCTGTTTAACGAAGCCCCCAAAGACGTACAACTCGGGGTTTGGTCCAAGTCCGGCACAGGGTCTCCTTTGGATAGGATGATTGCCCTCCACCATCGCACCGTCCCAGGGGACCCCAATTTCCTCACCCAGTACCCCACCGCGGAGAGCTTGGGGGTCCAGACCGCCACTTCCCAGGTAAATCCTGGTGCATTCCCTACCACAACCTGGGAAAGGGAATCCAAAAGACTAAAGTCCTTCTGCAGGAAAAGGTTTTCTTCCACCAGCCTGGCACTGAGAGAAAGAAAATAAGAAAGAAGGATATTGAGGCAAGAAATGAAATGGAAAGAAGAGAAGAAAGGGAAGAACGAATGAAGAAAATTAAGAGGAAAGAAGAAAAGGTCAATGCAAAAAGAAAGTTCGAAGGAATGCTGCAAATAAGGATGAAATACAAAGAAAGAAATGATAGAAAGAGGAAGGGAAGAATCAAAAAGGAAAGAAAGGAAGGACAGTAAGAAGAAGGCAAAAAGAAAGAAAGAAGTCCAAAAAAGAAAGAACCAAAAAGGGAAATAAAGATGAAAGGCAAGAAGGAAAGAAAAAGTGGATATACAACAAAGCAAAGAAGGAAAGAAAGGACAGAAAGAAGCAAAGACGGCAAGAAAAAAGAAAGGAAGGAAAGAAAAGACAAAAGGACTGAATGAAAGAAAGAAAAGAATGAGAAAGACAAAGAAAAAAAGAAAAGAAAGAGGATGACATGAAAGAATGAAGGAAAGAAAGATGAAAGTAAGAAATAAAAAGGAAAGAAGGCGAGAAAGAGAAAGGCAGGAAAGAAGGAAGCAGGGCTGTGTCCAAACCTACAACCAGCAGGTCCAGGCTGCGGCCCTATGTGGTGTGGAGCTTTGGGGCCACAAGGACCTCGCAGACCTAACCACAGTGGAAATAGTTTTTGTGCCAACTGCTGAGCCTCCTCATCAGCACTCCCCGTCAGACCTGACGCGGGCCTGAGGTCAATCTCTGAAGGGATGGGTATGAGACCAATCAATCAATCAGTGAATTTGTAAAGCGCGCTACTTACCCGTGAGGGTCTCAAGGTGCTGCTACTGTTCGAAGAGCCAGGTCTGGAGGAGTTTTCTGAAGGCGAGTAGGTCTTGGGTCTGCCGTAGGTGGGTAGGGAGGGTGTTCTAGGTCTTGGCGGCGAGGTGGGAGAAGGATCTGCCGCCGGAGTTCGTTCGTTGGATGCGGGAGACAGCGGCGAGGGCGAGGCTGGCGGAGCGGAGCTGGCGGGTGGGGGTGTGGAAGCTGAGTCTGCTGTTCAGGTATGCTGGTCCGGTGTTGTGGAGTGCTTTGTGTGCGTGGGTGAGGAGCTTGAAGGTGATCCTCTTGTCGACGGGGAGCCAGTGTAGGTCTCTCAGGTGGGGGGTGATGTGGCTGTGGCGAGGGACGTTGAGGATCAGTCAGGAGGAGGCGTTTTGGATGTGATGTAGTTGTTGCAGGTGTTTGCCCAGGATTCCTGCGTAGAGTGCGTTTCCATAGTCCAGCCTGCTGCTGACGAGGGCCTGGGTCACCGTTCTTCTTGTTTCGGTCGGGATCCACTTGTAGATCCTGCGGAGCATGCGGAGGGTGTTGTAGCAAGCGGAGGAGATGGCATTGACCTGCTTTGACATGGAGAGTGAGGAGTCGAGGATGAATCCTAGGTTGCATGTGTGGTCCGTGGGTGTCGGTGCTGTTCCTAGTGCCACCAGGAGTCGTCCCACGCAGAGGGGTTGGGGCCGATGATGAGTACCTCCGTCTTGTCTGAGTTCAGCTTCAGGCGGCTGATCCTCATCCAGTCGGCGACGGCCTACATTCCCTCGTGGAGGTTGGTCTTGGCTGTGTGAGGGTCCTTAGTGAGGGAGAGGATTAGCTGGGTGTCGTCGGCGTAAGAGATGATGTTCAGATCATTCTGGCGGGCCACTTGAGTGAGGGGGGCCATGTAGACGTTGAACAGGGTTGGGCTGAGGGATGAGCCCTGGGGGACGCCGCAGATGATGTCGGTGGCTTCAGATCGGAAGGTTAGGAGGCCGACTCGCTGGGTTCTGCCGGAGAGGAAGAACGTGGTCCAGTCCAGGGCTTTCTCCTGTATTCCGGCTTCTTGGAGGCGTGTTCTTAGTGTGCAGTGGCAGACCGTGTCGAAGGCAGCCGACAGGTCCAGGAGGATGAGGGCTGACGTTTTGCCGTTGTCCAGTTGGTGCCTGATGTCGTCTGTGGCAGCGATGAGGGCTGTCTCGGTGCTGTGGTTCCGTCTGAATCCGGACTGGGATGGGTCTAGGATGTTGTTGTTCTCGAGGTGGCGGGTCAGCTGTAAGTTGAAGATTTTTTCGATGACCTTCGCCGGGAAGGGGAGGAGGGATATGGGCCGGAAGTTCTTGAGGTCTTTAGGGTCTGCCTTGGGCTTCTTAAGGAGGGCGTTGATTTCGGCGTTCTTCCAGCTTTCCTTGAATGTTGCTGTGTCGAAGGAGATGTTGATGACCTTCCGTAGTTGGGGTACGATGGTTGCGTCCGCTGTGTTGAAAATGTGGTGTGGGCAGGGGTCTGACGGTGATCCTGAGTGGATGGAGTTCATGATCTTGTGTGTCTCGTTGTCAATTACGTGGGACCAGGAGGTCAGCTGGGTGGTGCAGGTTGTGTTCGGGGTGGGGTCTGTAGCGGTCGGGGTGGATGGGGTGTTGAAGCTGCCGTGAATGTCGGCGATCTTGGGATGGAAGAAGGTGGCCAGTGAGTCGCACAGGTCTTGCGAGGGCAGGACGTCGTTGGTGTTGGCGCTGGGGTTGGAGAGTTCCTTCACTATGATGAAAAGTTCTTTGCTGTCATGTGCGCTGTTGTCCAGGTGGTCTTGAAGAAAGATATTTTGGCTGTTCTGATGAGGTGGTGATGTCTGCGGATGGCGTCCTTGTGGGCTATGTGGCTGTCTGGTGTGCGGTCGTGGAGCCATTTCTTCTCCAACCTCCGTCAATTACATTGGGAGGTCTGGAGTTCTTCGGTGAACCAGGCGTCTTTCTTGCTGGAGTGGTTGGTGGCTGGTTTCTTGAGTGGGGCGAGGGTGTTGGCGCAATCGTGGATCCACTGTCTGAAGTTTCGGGTGGCGGCGTCTGAGACGGTGGGGTCGGTGGGCGGGTTCTGGGCAAGGGTGGAGGCCAGCTGGTCTTCGTTGACTTTGCTCCAGCAGCGGCGAGGGAGCTGTTGGGTGCGGTGGTGCGTGGTTGGTTTCTTGAAGGTGAAGTGGATGCAGCGGTGGTCGGTCCAGTGGAGTTTGGTGGTGTGGCTGAAGGCGATGTGGGTGCTTGTGGAGAAGACGGGGTCGAGCGTGTGGCCGGCAGAGACCCAAATCATCTTCTCCAGGAGGAGGATCTGGGCCACACCTTCGCGTCTTTCTTATCGCCAGGCGTTGGAGGAGATTCTGGGTCTCCCCGGCTCCAGTAATATACTGTGGATATGGCACGCCAGTGAAACCCTAAAAAAGTCAGGCAACGGGATATTGTGGGACAAGCCACTATCAGCCCTGTCTAGTAACAAGTTAACCATTGAGAGGTGCGATGCCCAGCACAGGCAGGGCCTAACCATTGCACACGCCTCTCCTGGGTCTTTGGCTGATGCTTTCGTCTTGGTGAAAGATGCCTTTCGGGCAGAGCAGTTTCTTGATGAGATTGAACCTGCGGCTGCCCAGAAGCTCTACCTCCAGTTCCGTTGAATAAGTTACTTACCTTCGATAACACATTATCTGGTAAAGACAATATCTAGCTGCAGATTCCTTACCTTTGAATTTCCCAGGCGTCAGACTGGATCCAGAAACTTTTGCTGAACAGTATCCCGGCGTGCTGTCGGGTGGCTCCGCCCAGCTCTGCGTAATGCCGCCGCTGTCGTCAGCGTAGGTTTTGACGTCATGTCACCTATATAGGCACACCCCAGGCATGGTATCAGTTCCTTTTCACTTTTTCCACGCCAAAAGCGCAGAGTCATGAAGTGAACTTACTATTGTGTGTGAATAAAGGGCAACAACCCAAGCCCTATAAATTAGTCTGCAGAGTGGGGAGGATGGGTGGGTCTGTAAGGAATCTGCTACAAGATATTGTCTCTACCAGATAATGCATTACTAAAGGTAAGCAACTTGTTCATCTGATAAAGACGTTTAGCTGCAGATTCCTTACCTTTGAATGGATAACCAAGCCATACCTCCTGGCATTGGGCTGCGGATAGATTTACTAGACCAAAAAGTCCTGCAGGAAGCAGGCCATCTAATAACAGCTGTAAACAAGGGTTAGGCTTGTCTGTGCTCAAGTGTTACTTCATTTCCTGTGATTTCAGGGACAGAGAATAGACAACAGCCCCTGGGAACAGAGGCGATCAATCTGAGCTAGGAAGAGAGATGATCAATCACACCTGAGAACATGGGCTAGGCAACAGAAGCGATCAATCACATGTGAGAAGAGAAACAATCAATCTTGAGAAGAGAGGAGATCAATGACACCTGAGAGCAGAGACAATGCAATAACATTAGAGAAGAGGGACCTGGGAACAGAGGTGATCACTCACACCTGAAAACAAGCGACCAATCACCCAAGACCCAAGAGCAGGACCTGGGAACAGAAGGGATCAATCACACCTGAAAACAAACGACCTAACCATCACATCGAGAACAGAGGCGACCAATCACCCAAGACCCAAGAGCAGGACCTGGGAACAGAAGGGATCACTCACACCTGAAAACAAGCGACCTAACCATCACATCGAGAACAGAGGCGACCAATCACCCAAGACCCAAGAGCAGGACCTGGGAACAGAGGTGATCACTCACACGTGTAAACAAGCAACCTATCCATCACATTGAGAACAGAGGCGACCAATCACCCAAGACCCAAGAGCAGGACCTGGGAACAGAAGAGATCAGTCACTCCTGGGAACAGAAGCCATGCAATGCTGTTTGAGAACAGAGACTACGCAACAGCACCTGGGAACAGAGGTGATCACTCATACGTGTAAACAAGCAACCTATCCATCACATCGAGAACAGCGGCCACCAATCACCCAAGAACAGGACCTAGCACAGAAGCCACACAATGCTGTCCGACAACAGGGACTAGGCCACAGCGCCTGGGAACAGAGGTGATCACTCACACGTGTAAACAAGCAACCTATCCATCACATCGAGAACAGAGGCGACCAATCACCAAAGAGCAGGACCTGCGAACAGAAGAGGTCAGTCCCTCCTGCGAACAGAAACCATGCAATTCTGTCCGAGAACAGACACTATGGAACAGGATGTGGGAACAGAGGTGATCAATCACACCTGAAAATAAGCAACCTATCTATCATACTAGAGTACAGAGGCTGCAATTCACCCAAGAACAGGACCTGGGAATAGAAATGATCAATCACACATGGGAACAGAAGAGGTCAGTCCCTCCTGGGAACAGTAGCCATGCAATGCTGTCCGAGAACAGACACTATGCAACAGCACCTGGGAACAGAGGTGATCAATCACACCTGAAAACAGGTGACCTATCTATCTATCACACTTGAGTACAGAGGCGACCAATCACACCTGGAAACAGGTGCCCAATCATACCTGGCAACAGAAACATGTAATAATGTCCGGTAACAAACACCAGGGAATGGAGGCGATCAGTCACCTCCGGGGACAGAAACTAAGCACTAACAGACACAATCACACCTGAGAGCGGGGCGATCTACCACACCTGAGAGCAGAGGAGCTCTGCAATACCTGGGAAAAGAAACCATGCAAACAAGTCCAAAAACAGCCAACCTGGAGACAGCAGCTGAGGGGATACCAGAGAACGAAAGATATTCAATACCGCAAGAGAAACCTATGCCAACAGCGCGAGAACAGAAGCCGTGCAATAACAGACATGAGGGTGTGAAAATTCACTGAGCCATACAATAACGCCCACTAACAGGGGCCTTTAGAAGAGATGAAGCAGCAAAGCTGCAGAACCACCTCATCTCTGCCTGGAAGGGTCTGCGTGCACAGGTGTTTCCAGTTATGGGACTGTGCACCAGATGTGTCTAGACATGGGACTGTGCACCAGGTCAGCCAGTCATGTGACTGTGCACCAGGTCAGCAAGTCATGGGACAAGTGTGTCCAGTCATGGGACAGGTGTGTTCAGTTATGGGACAGGTGTGTCCAGTCATGGAACAGGTGAGGACAGTCATGGGACAGGTGTGTCCAGTCTTGGGACAGGTGTGTCCAGCCATGGGACATGTGTGTCCAGTCATCGGACACACCTACCCCAATTGAAGAAAAGGCGCTCAGCAGGGGCCGGGGGTTTGTCCCCACATTTAGGAACGACCCTTTTGAGACATGCATAGAGTTGGCTACGTTTCTGCAGAAGGTCAGACTACACTTCTTTTTTGCAGACAAGCAGGGCTCTGAGGATCAGGATATGAAGGATAATAACACTGGACTTAGGAGGAAGTCCACCTTTAATCCACCTGCCCATACCATGCCACCACAAGCTCTCGCCTTTGAGCAGGCAATTGAGAAGGAAATTGAGGGCCTGTTTTTGCACAATGAGGGCGCGTTCTGTAATTTTCCAAAAGGAGAACAGTTGGCACTAAGGTCATTATCGGCTGATAATGAGCTTTCTATAAAACCTGCAGATAAAGGGGGTGCTATTGTCTTGTTAGACACTAGCACCTACTGCGCGGAGTGCCTACGACAGTTGAGCGACGAGAAGTCTTATCGCCCCCTTGAGAACGATCCTACAGAAGATCTAAAAAAAAAAACATCCGGTCCATGACTGAAGAAGCCCTGTCTGAAGGCTGGATTACGCCACAAGAAGCGGCCTTCCTATGCACAGAACATCCTGTAACTCCTTACTTTTATGTCCTTCCGAAGGTGCATAAGAAACAAAGACCACCCCCAGGTCGCCCCATAATCTCGGGCATTGGGTCGATCCTTGAGCCACTGTCCACCTTCGTCGATCATTTCCTGCGCCCTATGGTACAGGAGATGCCCACTTTTTTGAAGGATACCACCGATGTATTACACCTACTACCTGAGATTGATTTTGACATCACCACTCACCTTCTTGTTTCATTCGACGTTGAGTCGCTATATACATCTATACCACAGGATGAGACTTTAGAAGTGATCTGCTCTTTACTACAAACAAGGACTCTGGAAAGCATCACTCCAGTCCATTTTATTATGGCCTGTGCTACCCTAGCAATGAAACACAATTTTTTCAGATTTGAGGACACTGTATACCTGCAGACATCTGGTAAGAGCATGGGGAGCATGTATGCTCCCAGTTTAGCAAATCTTTATGTTCATTCATTTGAACAGGAGCACATTTTGACCATCATGAATCCCTTCCTTAGTTGTAAAAAGCTATGGAAAAGGTACATCGATGATGTCCTGGTGGTGTGGCGAGGGTCTACTGAGAGATGCCTGGAGTTTCTGAACTGGCTGAACAATAGAAATGCTTTTCTCCGCTTTACAGTTGAATTGGGCAGAGACAAATTGGCCTTTTTAGATCTTTTGATTGTGGCAACCCCTGAGGGTCTCCAGTCGGAACTGTACAGGAAACCACTGTCCAAGAACTCCCTACTTTGTTTTGACAGCCACCATCCCAAGTCTCTAAGGGAGAATCTGCCGTATGGGCAGTTCCTCAGAGTACAGAGGAACTGCTCTAATGCCACGGCTTTCAAAACACACTCCACAAATCTACATGATCAACGGATTCCTCTGAAGTATCCACCTAGACTGGTGCAACGCTCACTGAAACGTGCCAAGAACAATAACCGTCTCGCACTTCTGGAACCATCTGTGCCGAAGCCTCAGTTGGAGAGCCTCACTTTTGTTAACACTTTGGAACTCTTTCCAATAAAATACAGAAAGTGGTCAGGAGACATCGGCCCATTTTGAACTCTGGACACACATCAATACAGAGCCCCTTGTTCTCATTCAAGAGGGGTCCCAATCTTAGGGATCACATTATCCACACTAGACCGCGTAACAAGAGACCCAGGGCTCTAGGTTCTCTCTGGGATCTTCCTTCAGTGGCAGGTCACCACCCTTACGGCTCATGCCAATCTTGCCCACAAACTGAGAAATCTGTTTAGATAGATATAGGAACTACGAGACCCTGGATCCAGACCAGGTTCACTACTTGTAATAGTGATAAATTGATCTACCTCATCACATGTCCCTGTGGGCTGAGATATGTAGGGATGACGACCCGTAAAATCAGGATTAGGATATCCGAACACAAGAGCACTATATAGTGCAAAAGGCAGGGCACAAAACTGACCAACCATTTCTTAGAGGCACGTCAACCTTCCACTGCATTCCAGTGGACAGTCCTCGGACAACCCTTCATTCCAGCCCATGTTGCAGATGTGACTAAATATCTTTTATTAAAAGAGCAGAAATGGGTCTTTAGACTGGGCACCAACCGGGTGGGCTTGAATGACGAAATACCTTGGTCCTCTTTGTGAAAGTGTCAGTATGAGCCAGGCACGTTGGTACCTGATATGTTGAAAAACGAACACACATATGTTGAAAAACGTACACACCCCTGTTCCGATGTTATCATTAATGGTCATGAGGGATACTTTTCCTCCCTTTTGCTTCCAACGGAACAGGATAGGGATGGGCCTGATGTTTATACATGTTTTGCCACCTCCTCCTGAGAACGAAGAAACATTCCGTTATGAGTGGACTGTATATTAACCAATAATGTTTTTTGACTTGTGGATGCACTGTGTTACTAAACATCACGTGGGGCTCATGCATCTGTTTTCTTTCATGATCAAACACCTCATTCTTATTATGATGGTTTCATAAGGGTCCCATCGTTCGTGTCTATGATTACCCGCTGTATAGCTGGACCATTATCCATGCTTCAGGTATCACAGGTATAATTGTTCAGTTCCTATCGGGCCGCTATGACAGGTTGGGCCGTGAATCAAGAACCAATTATGAGTGTGTTTAGGAGTGTCCAATCACATACGGTTGAGACACTGTGCTGTCATATACCATGCAGGTCACACGCATTCATTTTAAGGGTATATGTTTTTGTGGATCAACACGCCTTACTATTGTTATTTTATAGAAGGTTTCAGAGATTACGACCGCCCTTTGTCTTACTGAGGATTTTTTTTTTTTTATGTTTGCACTTGTAAAGCGCGCTGCTACCCGGAGGTTTCCTGGCGCTGTGCAACGCTGGGGAACCGTCCTGGCTTTCCCTGTGGGACGGTCCCTGCTGGGAGTCCCCAGGGTGGAGCCAGGCATCCCCGGCGTTGGGGGGGGCCGTTGTGGAGATTAGGCAAGCTAATGCCCAGAGTTGCCGAGTGAGACCCCCAGATTAGAGTAGGCACGAAGCGAGAATTATCGAGTCCGCTGACCCAAGTCCATGACCCTGCCGCGTCGGGAATTGAACCCTGGTCCCGGCCGACTTCTGCCGACTTCTGCTCCCGGGTCTGCCGCCTCTAACTGGTGAGCCACACCACTCCACTACGACCGCCCTTTGTCTTAATGAGGATTTACTATCTTTACCATGAGCGATGGGTGTGATCGTATTTTTTCTGGACTAGCTCAGTTCCAATCGGGGCCGCTGTGATGGGCCGGCCCAGTGGACAATAGCCTATTACAAGCAAGCTTATTAGTATCCAATCAGAAACAATACAACGTGCCCACGTGACTAATTTCACCAATGATGTGCCGCGTTATATACTTGGGAAGCTTCCAGTCCCAGTACCTCCCCAGTCGACTTGGACGCCGGCAGAGAAGTACCGACGGACAGGCAAGCATTTCTCCCGAGCCTATCTCTCTTTAGCGGACACACTTAGATCTGTCCACAGCTTTTTTAAGCTTTTTTAATCTTTAACTCACACGCTGTCTTGAGCGCTGCGCTTGTTGTCATCAAAGCTATAGACTCCGCGCCGGGGATTTCTAAGTACGGGGTCGGGTTCGGCTTCTGTCTACTATATGCATGGTTCTCATGTGGGCCATGTTATGAGCATGGTTTGGCGACTCATTATCTCTAGTGAGTCTCTGTTCTGCTGTGGAACACATTACTTGGCCAGTTACTATGTGGGATATTTCTTTGGCACCAGGCGTGTTTTACCCTATGATTGGTAGGGAGCTTGTTCTCATATTTGTGTTTACTTGCCCCTTATTTTAGAGCGGTGCTTCACTTATTTCCTGAGCCCCAGCCAGGTGGGGTGAGGTCTCTACCTCTTGCGAGTCTGGTAAGATGCATGCTTTCCCCTTCGTGGAATATAACTATATATCCAAAGAAGAGTCGATAATACACTATGTTAGTGGGTGTTTGGTGTATACTTGCTTGATACACTATGTTATGGTTCATGTTTAGTGACTTTCATTCTCTATATATACGCAGTGAGGGTTCACCGACACGCCCACCTAATATCACTTTTCTGTGCTTTCAGTGACACACACGACTTGCGAGGCAAGACACGATGTGGACGCCTAGAAAATTCAGGTGATCTCTATGCTTGTCTCCTTATGATTTCTTTATTTATCACAGGAATCACATTCTATTTTGTTTATTAATGTTTGTTTATACGTTCTTGCAGTAGCAACAGTTATATAGGTCCTGAAGAAAGCAAGGACAAATGTGTCCATAAGAATTGCCGAAACATGTTGACCTCGCATTACATCTAGGCAGTTATTCTACAAAACTGTCACTGACTATTTTTAATGTTGGAGGAGTGAGTGGCACCAGAAAAAAACTTTTCAGTACTCCCTCATCCAATTTTAACACACTTTTCTTTTTACACAATTTTTTGGCACTGCGACATCAGTCACTCTGTTCCACCTATATTCTCGAAACAGAGTAGCAAGACCATATTGAGACCTGTCTGAGCAGGTGAGGGCTTTTACCACCTTTGTCCTCATCTGTGAAGGACAGGGGCTTTTTCATATTGGTCATAAAGGAATCCCAAATGATGAAGGGCGGTTCCGTGTGGTGACTGATGGGTATCCTCAACTGACCGATTGGGGGTCTGAGATTAGATATTAGACTTTTGATTTAGATGTACAGAATAGGTATAGTGGTGGCTTTGGGCGTCCTGTTCACTTTAGCGTATATATTTCTGTGTTGTAGACCCTTTGATACTTGTGTGTAGAAAAGTGTCCAGTAATGTGACAGGTGTGTCCAGGCATGGAACAGGTGTGTCCAGTAATGTGACAGGTGTTTCCAGTCATGGGACAGGTGTGTCTAGTTATGTGACAGGTGTGTCCTGCAATGGGACAGGTGTGTACAGTTATGGAACAGGTGTGTCCAGCCATGGGACAGGTGTGCTCAGCCATGAGACAGGTATGTCCATTCATCGGACAGGTGAGGTCAGCCACGGGACAGGTGTGTCCAGTAATATATACTAAGCATGTAAAATTACATATGCACTTACCACTAAGAATGAAGCCACCCCACAATTTATTTTTTTCTGTTTCAGGTGGAAATAATTGAACCACGTCTACATGAGCCCCCTCGCAGACATCGCACGCCAGCACAACCTCAACATCATCTCCTACGCCGACGACACCCAGCTGATTCTCTCCCTCACCAACGACCCCACCACCGCCAGAGCCAACCTTCACGA
The DNA here is from genome assembly GCF_964263255.1 of Lissotriton vulgaris. NCBI lineage: Eukaryota > Metazoa > Chordata > Amphibia > Caudata > Salamandridae > Lissotriton > Lissotriton vulgaris. The sequence continues at coordinate 4,475,934 of NC_141700.1, forward strand.
AGGGATGAAAGAGGTAGCCGAATGGATGAAGAACAGACGCCTGAAACTGAACTCGGACAAGACGGAAGTCCTCATCCTGGGATCCTCACCCTCCGCCTGGGACGACTCCTGATGGCCCCCCGCCCTAGGCAGCGCACCCAAACCAACAGACCACGCACGCAACCTGGGTTTCATCCTGGACTCCTCCCTCTCCATGACCAGACAAGTCAACGCCGTCTCCTCGTCGTGCTTCAACATCCTGCGCATGCTACGTAAGATCTTCCGGTGGATCCTCACCGAGACCAGGAAGACAGTCACCCAGGCCCTCGTCACCAGCCGGATGGACTACGGCAACTCCCTCTACGCCGGAACCACCGCCAAACTCCAGAAGAGACTCCAGCGGATCCAGAACGCCTCAGCACGACTCATCCTGGACATCCCCCGTCGCAGCCACATATCCGGACACCTGAGAGACCTGCACTGGCTCCCGGTCAACAAGAGAATCACCTTCCGACTCCTCACCCACGCACACAAAGCCCTACACAACCAAGGCCCAGGATGCCTCAACAGCCGCCTCAACTTCTACGCTCCCAAACGCCAGCTGCGATCGGCCATCGCACGCCAACACAACCTGAACATCATCTCCTACGCCAACGATACCCAGCTGATCCTCTCCCTTACCAACGACCCCGCCGCCGCCAGAGCCAACCTTCACGAAGGAATGAAAGAGGTAGCCGAGTGGATGTCGACCAGCCGCCTGAAGCTGAACTCGGACAAGACGGAAGTCCTCATCCTGGGATCCTCGCCCTCCGCCTGGGACGACTCCTGGTGGCCCCCCGCCCTGGGAACCGCACCCAAACCGACAGACCACGCACGCAACCTGGGCTTCATCCTGGACTCCTCCCTCTCCATGACCAAGCAAGTCAACGCCGTCTCCTCGTCGTGCTTCAACATCCTGCGCATGCTACGGAAAATCTTCCGGTGGATCCCCACCGAGACCAGGAAGACTGTCACCCAGGCCCTCGTCACCAGCCGACTGGACTACGGCAACGCCCTCTACGCCGGAACCACCACCAAGCTCCAGAAGAGACTCCAACGGATCCAGAACGCCTCAGCCAGACTCATCCTCGACATCCCACGACACAGCCACATCTCCGGACACCTAAGAGACCTGCACTGGCTCCCGGTCAACAAGAGAATCACCTTCCGTCTCCTTACCCACGCACACAAAGCTCTCCACGATCAAGGCCCGAGCTACCTCAACAACCGCATCAACTTCTACGCTCCCAAACGACACCTCCGATCAGCCAGTCACGCCCTCGCCGCCGTCCCCCGCATCCGAAGAACGACAACAGGAGGAAGGTCCTTCTCCTACCTGGCCGCCAAGACCTGGAACTCCCTCCCGACCGACCTGCGCCTGACCCAAGACCACCTCGCCTTCAGGAAGAAGCTCAAGACCTGGCTGTTCGGGCAGTAGCAGCACCCCCCCCCCCCTAGCGCCTTGAGACCCTCCGGGTAAGTAGAGCGCTCTATAAATGTCTATGATTGATTGATTGATTGATTGATTGACCAGCCACGCCCTCGCCGCCGTCCCCCGCATCCGAAGAGCCACCACAGGGGGACGGTCCTTCTCCTACCTCGCCGCCAAGACATGGAACTCCCTCCCGATCCACCTCCGCCTGACTCAGGACCACCTCGCCTTCAGGAAGCAACTCAAGACCTGGCTGTTCGAGCAGTAGCGGACCCCCCCTCCCCCAGCGCCTTGAGACCCTCTGGGTGAGTAGTGCGCTATATAAATGCTTTGATTGATTGATTGATTAGTAAGACAAATTGTTAGCAACCCGCTTCATACTACACAAATAGTGTCAGTATTTTAAAATACTTTATGTTAATTGTTTTTGTCCTGACGAAGGCTCCATAGACCTTAGGGCCAAGCGAGCTGAAACATGTCGACGTTTGTGTTTAAAAAGTTATATGCCTGAGACTCATTCACTCGGTCCACATAGCATACCCATTTATTTTCCTTTTTAGCTGGTAGTCCAACAACTAAATAAACTACTGGAGTTGTTTGGAGACTATTTTAATTTTTGAAAAATCTGTTTGTGGGGTTACAATTGGAGATCTCTGGAGACTGCCACGTTTTACCAGAGACTGCCTCGGGTGAGACTGGCATGGTGCACGTTGTCGAACCCTATGAATAATGCCACAACGCTAGTGTGGGGCGGAGAATCAAGATGAACCGCTTTTCAAATACACAGCGTTTATGAGGGTTTTTCAACAGATCTCCTGGCAACGTGGTTACAAGTGTCCTATCTAACTCTGATTAATTATAGTGTCCAGTAATGTGACAGGTGTGTCCAGTCATGGGACAGGTGTGTCCAGCTATGGGACAGGTGTGTCCAGTAATGTGGCAGGTGTGTCCAGTCATGGGACAGGTGTGTCTAGTCATGTGACAAGTGTGTCATGCCATGGGACAGGTGTGTCTAGTTATGGGACAGGTGAGTCCAGCCATGGGACAGGTGTGTTCAGTAATGTGACAGGTGTGTCCAGTCATGGGACAGGTGTGCCCAGCCATGTGACAGGTGTCTCCAATCACCTGACAGGTGAGGCCAGCCATGGGACAGGTGTGTCCAGCCATTGGACAGGTGTGACCAGCCATGTGACAGGTGTGTCCAGTCATCGGACAGGTGTGTCCAGTCATCGGACAAGTGTGCCTAGCCATGAGACAGGTGTGTCCAGCCATGGGACAGGTGTGTCCAGTCATGGGACAGGTGGGGACAGTCCTGGTACAGGTGTGTCCAGCCATGGGACAGTGGTGTGTCCAGTCATGGGACAGGTGAGGACAGTCCTGGTACAGGTGTCTCCAGCCATGGGACCGGTGTGTGCAGCCATGGGACAGGTGTGTCCTGTGATAAAACACATGTGTCCAGTTATGGGACATGTGAGGACAGTCCTGGTATAGGTGTGTCCAGCCATGGGACCGGTGTGTCCAGCCATGGGACAGGTGTGTCCAGCCAAAAAACACGTGTGTCCAGTCATGGGACAGGTGTGTCCAGCCATGAGACTGCGCACCAGGTGTGTCCAGTCATGGGACAGGTGAGGACAGTCATGGGACAGGTGAGGAGAGTCATGGGACAAGTGTGTCCAGTCATGGGACAGGTGTGTCCAGCCATGGGACAGGTGTGTCCAGTAATGTGACAGGTGTGTCCAGTCATGGGACAGGTGTGTCTAGTCATGTGACAGGTGTGCCCTGCCATGGGACAGGTGTGTCCAGTCATGGGACAGGTGTGTCTAGTCATGTGACAGGTGTGCCCTGCCATGGGACAGGTGTGTCCAGTTATAGGACAGGTGTGTCCAGCCATGGGACAGGTGTGTCCAGTAATGTGACAGGTGTGTCCAGTCACGGGACAGGTGTGCCCAGCAATGAGACAGGTGATTGCAGTCATCGGACAGGTGAGGCCAGCCATGGGACAGGTGTGTCCAGCCATTGGACAGGTGTGTCCAGTCATGTGACAGGTGTGTCCAGTCATCGGACAGGTGTGCCCAGCCATGAGACAGGTGTGGTCAGCAATGGGACAGGTGTGTCCAGTCATGGGACAGGTGAGGACAGTCCTGGTACAGGTGTGTACAGCCATGGGACAGGTGTGTCGAGCCATGAGACAGGTGAGGACAGTCATGGGACAAGTGTGTCCAGTCATGGGACAGGTGTGTCCAGCCATGGGACAGGTGTGTCCAGTAATGTGACAGGTGTGTCCAGTCATGGGACAGGTGTGTCCAGTCTTGGGACAGGTGTGTCCAGCCATGGCACAGGTGTGTCCAGTCATGAGACAGGTGTTTCCAGCCATGGGACAGGTGTGTACAGTCATGGGACAGGTGTGTCCAGTCATGGGACAGGTGAGGACAGTCCTGGTATAGGTGTGTCCAGCCATGGGACAGGTGTGTCCAGTCATGGGACAGGTGAGGACAGTCCTGGTACAGGTATGTCCAGCCATGGGACAGGTGTGTCCAGTAATGTGACAGGTGTGTCCAGTCATGGGACAGGTGTGTCCAGTCTTGGGACAGGTGTGTCCAGCCATGGCACAGGTGTGTCAGTCATGGGACAGGTGTGTCCAGCCATGGGACATGTGTGTACAGTCATGGGACAGGTGTGTCCAGCCATGGGACAGGTGTGTCCAGCCATGGGACAAGTGTGTCTAGTCATGCAACAGGTGAGGACAGTCCTGGTACAGGTGTGTCCAGCCATGGGACAGGTGTGTCCAGTCATGGGACAGGTGAGGACAGTGCTGGTACAGGTGTGTCCAGTCATGGGACAGGTGTGTCCAGTAATGTGACAGGTGTGTCCAGTCATGGGACAGATGTGTCCTGCCATGGGACATGTGTGTCCAGTTATGGGACAGGTGTGTCCAGCCATGGGACAGGTTTGTCCAGCCATGGGACAGGTGTGTCCAGTTATGTGACAGGTGTTCTGCAATCTTAGGGGTCTTGTTATAAACACCTCGAAAACTAAGCTCCTTTATTTTAATCCTAGTAAGTCATATATATCCACCCTATCCCTAGACGGGGAGACACTGGAACGTGTAAAACAATTTGACTACTTGGGAATTAGAATCTCGGATAACCTAAAGTGGCGACCTCACATTGATAAAATGGTATTAAACCATAAAAGGGTTGTTGGAGCTCTAGGGCGGGAACACCGTACATCCATCTCTAAACCCATTGCTCCCGCATTGGATATCTACGCTGCAAAAGCTGTTGGATGCACCCTCTATGGTGCAGAGATGTGGGGTTTTGAGGATGTTGATGCCTTGGTCATCTCTGAGAATAAGTTTTTTAGGGAGCTGGTATCGCTTCCAAGGGGTACTCCCATCAAACCACTATTGAGTGACTTGGGTCGCCGCTCTATCAAGGAATTAGCCAGATTACGCCCTCTCTTATATTGGGCTCGGTTATGACGGACACCGGAGCTCTCAAGGTATTTAGATGGTTTGATAGAAGTTATGAATCTTTATGGTGCTCATAAAATTAGCTGGATTCATAATATTAAGAAGCTCTTGCGCGAATCTGGCTTGCCAACTGACTGGGAGCCTGGGGTCTCCTTATCCAAGACAGAAACTAAGCGAGCCTACTGGACATGGGTCGGTGACCAAGAACTAAGGGACCCAAACCAAGGTAGACTCACGGAGGCATTCAGACAGCATAAACTAAAGCCTCGCTTGAAGTTATACCTGGACTTTATCAAGAAACCTAGAGATAGGTCTCTTTTTATTCAGTTCAGGCTGGGAACACTCCCCCTCCGAGATTACACCTGCAAATGGAAGCCGCCGTACCAAACCTCTTCCGTATGCCCATTCTGTGAAGGTGTGACTGAAAACATCCCTCCTGTCTTCTTTGTATGCCCAGCCTATGCAAAACTTAGGCAGAGATGGCTCAAACCTGTGTGTCTGTTGCTTGGAACCAGAGACCACTCCTCTGCACTCAGAATACTCAAGGCCGACACTAGCACAACCTTAGTGTGTGGGGTGGCCACATTTCTTAGTTGGGCCTGGCTGATTAGATTGAAGGCCATTAGAGGTTCTTAGTCTTAGCTGTATCTTAAAAAAAAAGAAAATTTTCACAAAGCTGGTAAAAGTTTCATATGTATTTGAAAGTATTTATTGAATATGAATGGTTTTTATCACAATCTTTTTTAGAAAATGTCATGTCAATCTACTGTGGTTTTATACTTCTGTGCGCTTTTATGATATTTTGTATATCGAATAAAGCTTTGATGATGATGATAGGTGTGCCCAGCCACGAGACAGGTGTGCCCAGCCACGAGACAGGTGTGCCCAGCCACGAGACAGGTGTGCCCAGCCATGGGACAGGTGTGCCCAGCCATGGGACAGGTGTGCCCAGCCACGAGACAGGTGTGCCCAGCCACGAGACAGGTGTGCCCAGCCATGGGACAGGTGTGTCCAGCCACGGGACAGGTGTGCCCAGCCACGAGACAGGTGTGCCCAGCCACGAGACAGGTGTGCCCAGCCATGGGACAGGTGTGCCCAGCCACGAGACAGGTGTGCCCAGCCACGAGACAGGTGTGCCCAGCCACGAGACAGGTGTGCCCAGCCACGAGACAGGTGTGCCCAGCCACGAGACAGGTGTGCCCAGCCACGAGACAGGTGTGCCCAGCCACGAGACAGGTGTGCCCAGCCATGGGACAGGTGTGCCCAGCCACGAGACAGGTGTGCCCAGCCACGAGACAGGTGTGCCCAGCCATGGGACAGGTGTGTCCAGCCACGGGACAGGTGTGCCCAGCCACGAGACAGGTGTGCCCAGCCACGAGACAGGTGTGCCCAGCCATGGGACAGGTGTGCCCAGCCACGAGACAGGTGTGCCCAGCCACGAGACAGGTGTGCCCAGCCACGAGACAGGTGTGCCCAGCCATGGGACAGGTGTGCCCAGCCACGAGACAGGTGTGCCCAGCCACGAGACAGGTGTGTCCAGCAGTGAGACAGGTGTGTCCAGCCATGGGACAGGTGTGTCCAGCCACGAGACAGGTGTGTCCAGCAGTGAGACAGGTGTGCCCAGCCGTGAGACAGGTGTGTCCAGCAGTGAGACAGGTGTGTCCAGCCATGAGACAGGTGTGCCCAGCCACGAGACAGGTGTGTCCAGCAGTGAGACAGGTGTGCCCAGCCACGAGACAGGTGTGCCCAGCCACGAGACAGGTGTGCCCAGCCACGAGACAGGTGTGCCCAGCCACGAGACAGGTGTGTCCAGCCACGAGACAGGTGTGCCCAGCCACGAGACAGGTGTGTCCAGCCACGAGACAGGTGTGTCCAGCCATGGGACAGGTGTGTCCAGCCATGGGACAGGTGTGTCCAGCCACGAGACAGGTGTGTCCAGCCATGGGACAGGTGTGTCCAGCCATGGGACAGGTGTGTCCAGCCATGAGACAGGTGTGCCCAGCCACGAGACAGGTGTGCCCAGCCACGAGACAGGTGTGCCCAGCCACGAGACAGGTGTGTCCAGCCACGGGACAGGTGTGCCCAGCCACGAGACAGGTGTGCCCAGCCACGAGACAGGTGTGCCCAGCCACGAGACAGGTGTGTCCAGCCACGAGACAGGTGTGTCCAGCCACGGGACAGGTGTGCCCAGCCATGAGACAGGTGTGTCCAGCCATGAGACAGGTGTGTCCAGCCATGAGACAGGTGTGTCCAGCCACGAGACAGGTGTGTCCAGCCACGGGACAGGTGTGCCCAGCCATGAGACAGGTGTGTCCAGCCATGAGACAGGTGTGTCCAGCCATGAGACAGGTGTGTCCAGCCATGGGACAGGTGTGTCCAGCAGTGGGACAGGTGTGTCCAGCCATGAGACAGGTGTGTCCAGCCACGAGACAGGTGTGCCCAGCCACGAGACAGGTGTGCCCAGCCACGAGACAGGTGTGTCCAGCCACGAGACAGGTGTGTCCAGCCACGGGACAGGTGTGCCCAGCCACGAGACAGGTGTGCCCAGCCACGAGACAGGTGTGTCCAGCCATGGGACAGGTGTGTCCAGCCATGGGACAGGTGTGTCCAGCCATGAGACAGGTGTGCCCAGCCACGAGACAGGTGTGCCCAGCCACGAGACAGGTGTGCCCAGCCACGAGACAGGTGTGCCCAGCCACGAGACAGGTGTGCCCAGCCACGAGACAGGTGTGCCCAGCCACGAGACAGGTGTGTCCAGCCACGGGACAGGTGTGCCCAGCCATGAGACAGGTGTGCCCAGCCACGAGACAGGTGTGCCCAGCCACGAGACAGGTGTGTCCAGCCACGAGACAGGTGTGTCCAGCCACGGGACAGGTGTGCCCAGCCATGAGACAGGTGTGTCCAGCCATGAGACAGGTGTGTCCAGCCACGAGACAGGTGTGTCCAGCCACGAGACAGGTGTGTCCAGCCACGGGACAGGTGTGCCCAGCCATGAGACAGGTGTGTCCAGCCATGAGACAGGTGTGTCCAGCCATGAGACAGGTGTGTCCAGCCATGGGACAGGTGTGTCCAGCAGTGGGACAGGTGTGTCCAGCCATGAGACAGGTGTGTCCAGCCACGAGACAGGTGTGCCCAGCCACGAGACAGGTGTGCCCAGCCACGAGACAGGTGTGTCCAGCCACGAGACAGGTGTGTCCAGCCACGGGACAGGTGTGCCCAGCCATGAGACAGGTGTGTCCAGCCATGAGACAGGTGTGTCCAGCCACGAGACAGGTGTGTCCAGCCATGAGACAGGTGTGTCCAGCCACGAGACAGGTGTGCCCAGCCACGAGACAGGTGTGCCCAGCCACGAGACAGGTGTGCCCAGCCACGAGACAGGTGTGCCCAGCCACGAGACAGGTGTGCCCAGCCACGAGACAGGTGTGTCCAGCCACGGGACAGGTGTGCCCAGCCATGAGACAGGTGTGCCCAGCCACGAGACAGGTGTGCCCAGCCACGAGACAGGTGTGTCCAGCCACGAGACAGGTGTGTCCAGCCACGGGACAGGTGTGCCCAGCCATGAGACAGGTGTGTCCAGCCATGAGACAGGTGTGTCCAGCCATGAGACAGGTGTGTCCAGCCACGAGACAGGTGTGTCCAGCCACGGGACAGGTGTGCCCAGCCATGAGACAGGTGTGTCCAGCCATGAGACAGGTGTGTCCAGCCATGAGACAGGTGTGTCCAGCCATGGGACAGGTGTGTCCAGCAGTGGGACAGGTGTGTCCAGCCATGAGACAGGTGTGTCCAGCCACGAGACAGGTGTGCCCAGCCACGAGACAGGTGTGCCCAGCCACGAGACAGGTGTGTCCAGCCACGAGACAGGTGTGTCCAGCCACGGGACAGGTGTGCCCAGCCATGAGACAGGTGTGTCCAGCCATGAGACAGGTGTGTCCAGCCACGAGACAGGTGTGTCCAGCCACGAGACAGGTGTGCCCAGCCACGAGACAGGTGTGCCCAGCCACGAGACAGGTGTGCCCAGCCACGAGACAGGTGTGCCCAGCCACGAGACAGGTGTGCCCAGCCACGAGACAGGTGTGCCCAGCCACGAGACAGGTGTGTCCAGCCACGGGACAGGTGTGCCCAGCCATGAGACAGGTGTGCCCAGCCACGAGACAGGTGTGCCCAGCCACGAGACAGGTGTGTCCAGCCACGAGACAGGTGTGTCCAGCCACGGGACAGGTGTGCCCAGCCATGAGACAGGTGTGTCCAGCCATGAGACAGGTGTGTCCAGCCACGAGACAGGTGTGTCCAGCCATGGGACAGGTGTGTCCAGCCATGGGACAGGTGTGTCCAGCCATGGGACAGGTGTGTCCAGCCATGGGACAGGTGTGCCCAGCCATGAGACAGGTGTGTCCAGCCATGAGACAGGTGTGTCCAGCCACGAGACAGGTGTGTCCAGCCACGGGACAGGTGTGCCCAGCCATGAGACAGGTGTGTCCAGCCATGAGACAGGTGTGTCCAGCCACGAGACAGGTGTGTCCAGCCATGGGACAGGTGTGTCCAGCCATGGGACAGGTGTGTCCAGCCATGGGACAGGTGTGTCCAGCCATGGGACAGGTGTGCCCAGCCATGAGACAGGTGTGCCCAGCAGTGGGACAGGTGTGTCCAGCCATGGGACAGGTGTGTCCAGCCATGGGACAGGTGTGTCCAGCCATGGGACAGGTGTGTCCAGCCATGAGACAGGTGTGCCCAGCCATGAGACAGGTGTGCCCAGCAGTGGGACAGGTGTGTCCAGCCATGGGACAGGTGTGCCCAGCCATGAGACAGGTGTGCCCAGCAGTGGGACAGGTGTGTCCAGCCACGAGACAGGTGTGTCCAGCCATGGGACAGGTGTGTCCAGCCATGGGACAGGTGTGTCCAGCCATGGGACAGGTGTGTCCAGCCATGGGACAGGTGTGCCCAGCCATGAGACAGGTGTGCCCAGCAGTGGGACAGGTGTGTCCAGCCATGGGACAGGTGTGTCCAGCCATGGGACAGGTGTGTCCAGCCATGGGACAGGTGTGTCCAGCCATGAGACAGGTGTGCCCAGCCATGAGACAGGTGTGCCCAGCAGTGGGACAGGTGTGTCCAGCCATGAGACAGGTGTGTCCAGCCATGAGACAGGTGTGCCCAGCCATGAGACAGGTGTGTCCAGCCATGAGACAGGTGTGTCCAGCCACGAGACAGGTGTGTCCAGCCACGGGACAGGTGTGCCCAGCCATGAGACAGGTGTGTCCAGCCATGAGACAGGTGTGTCCAGCCACGAGACAGGTGTGTCCAGCCATGGGACAGGTGTGTCCAGCCATGGGACAGGTGTGTCCAGCCATGGGACAGGTGTGTCCAGCCATGGGACAGGTGTGCCCAGCCATGAGACAGGTGTGTCCAGCCATGAGACAGGTGTGTCCAGCCACGAGACAGGTGTGTCCAGCCACGGGACAGGTGTGCCCAGCCATGAGACAGGTGTGTCCAGCCATGAGACAGGTGTGTCCAGCCACGAGACAGGTGTGTCCAGCCATGGGACAGGTGTGTCCAGCTATGGGACAGGTGTGTCCAGCCATGGGTCAGGTGTGTCCAGCCATGGGACAGGTGTGTCCAGCCATGGGACAGGTGTGTCCAGCCATGAGACAGGTGTCTCCAATCACCTGACAGGTGAGGCCAGCCATGAGACAGGTGTGTCCAGCCATGGGACAGGTGTGTCCAGCCATGGGTCAGGTGTGTCCAGCCATGGGACAGGTGTGTCCAGCCATGGGACAGGTGTGTCCAGCCATGAGACAGGTGTGTCCAGCCATGGGACAGGTGTGTCCAGCCATGGGACAGGTGTGTCCAGCCACGAGACAGGTGTGTCCAGCAGTGGGACAGGTGTGTCCAGCCATGGGACAGGTGTGTCCAGCCATGGGTCAGGTGTGTCCAGCCATGGGACAGGTGTGTCCAGCCATGGGACAGGTGTGTCCAGCCATGAGACAGGTGTCTCCAATCACCTGACAGGTGAGGCCAGCCATGAGACAGGTGTGTCCAGCCATGGGACAGGTGTGTCCAGCCATGAGACAGGTGTGTCCAGCCATGGGACAGGTGTGTCCAGCCATGGGACAGGTGTGTCCAGCCATGAGACAGGTGTGTCCAGCCATGGGACAGGTGTGTCCAGCCATGGGACAGGTGTGTCCAGCCATGGGACAGGTGTGTCCAGCCATGAGACAGGTGTGCCCAGCCATGAGACAGGTGTGTCCAGCCATGGGACAGGTGTGTCCAGCCATGAGACAGGTGTGTCCAGCCATGGGACAGGTGTGTCCAGCCATGAGACAGGTGTGTCCAGCCATGGGACAGGTGTGTCCAGCCATGGGACAGGTGTGTCCAGCCATGGGACAGGTGTGTCCAGCCATGGGACAGGTGTGTCCAGCCATGGGACAGGTGTGTCCAGCCATGAGACAGGTGTGCCTAGCCATGAGACAGGTGTGTCCAGCCATGGGACAGGTGTGTCCAGCCATGAGACAGGTGTGTCCAGCCATGGGACAGGTGTGTCCAGCCATGGGACAGGTGTGTCCAGCCATGGGACAGGTGTGTCCAGCCATGGGACAGGTGTGTCCAGCCATGAGACAGGTGTGTCCAGCCATGGGACAGGTGTGTCCAGCCATGAGACAGGTGTGTCCAGCCATGGGACAGGTGTGTCCAGCCATGGGACAGGTGTGTCCAGCCATGAGACAGGTGTGTCCAGCCATGGGACAGGTGTGTCCAGCCATGGGACAGGTGTGTCCAGCCATGGGACAGGTGTGTCCAGCCATGAGACAGGTGTGCCCAGCCATGAGACAGGTGTGTCCAGCCATGGGTCAGGTGTGTCCAGCCATGGGACAGGTGTGTCCAGCCATGGGACAGGTGTGTCCAGCCATGAGACAGGTGTCTCCAATCACCTGACAGGTGAGGCCAGCCATGAGACAGGTGTGTCCAGCCATGGGACAGGTGTGTCCAGCCATGAGACAGGTGTGTCCAGCCATGGGACAGGTGTGTCCAGCCATGGGACAGGTGTGTCCAGCCATGAGACAGGTGTGTCCAGCCATGGGACAGGTGTGTCCAGCCATGGGACAGGTGTGTCCAGCCATGGGACAGGTGTGTCCAGCCATGAGACAGGTGTGCCCAGCCATGAGACAGGTGTGTCCAGCCATGGGACAGGTGTGTCCAGCCATGAGACAGGTGTGTCCAGCCATGGGACAGGTGTGTCCAGCCATGAGACAGGTGTGTCCAGCCATGGGACAGGTGTGTCCAGCCATGGGACAGGTGTGTCCAGCCATGGGACAGGTGTGTCCAGCCATGGGACAGGTGTGTCCAGCCATGGGACAGGTGTGTCCAGCCATGAGACAGGTGTGCCCAGCCATGAGACAGGTGTGTCCAGCCATGGGACAGGTGTGTCCAGCCATGAGACAGGTGTGTCCAGCCATGGGACAGGTGTGTCCAGCCATGAGACAGGTGTGTCCAGCCATGGGACAGGTGTGTCCAATCCGTGGGTCAGGTGTGTCCAGCCGTGGGTCAGGTGTGTCCAGCCATGGGTCAGGTGTGTCCAGTCATGGGACAGGTGGTAAGGCCTTAAATAGGACAGTGAGGCGGCCAGGTGTGTCCAGTCATGGGACAGGTATGTCCAGCCATGGGACAGGTGTGTCCTGTAATGTGACAGGTGTGTCCAGTCATGGGACAGATGTGTCTATTCATGTGACAGGTGTGTCCTGCCATGAGACAGGTGTGTCCAGCCATGAGACAAGTGTGTCCAGCCATGGGACAGGTGTGAGAAGCCATGGGACAGGTGTGTCCAGCCATGGGACAGGTGTTTCCAGCCATGGGACAGGTGTGTCCAGCCGTGGGACAGGTGTGTCCAGCCGTGGGACAGGTGTGTCCAGCCGTGGGTCAGGTGTGTCCAGCCATGGGTCAGGTGTGTCCTGTAATGTGACAGGTGTGTCCAGCCGTGGGACAGGTGTGTCCAGCCGTGGGACAGGTGTGCCCAGCCATGGGACAGGTGTGTCCAGCCATGGGACAGGTGTGTCCAGCCGTGGGACAGGTGTGCCCAGCCGTGGGACAGGTGTGTCCAGCCGTGGGTCAGGTGTGTCCAGCCGTGGGTCAGGTGTGTCCAGCCATGGGTCAGGTGTGTCCAGTCATGGGACAGGTGGTAAGGCCTTAAATAGGACAGTGAGGCGGCCAGGTGTGTCCAGTCATGGGACAGGTATGTCCAGCCATGGGACAGGTGTGTCCTGTAATGTGACAGGTGTGTCCAGTCATGGGACAGATGTGTCTATTCATGTGACAGGTGTGTCCTGCCATGAGACAGGTGTGTCCAGCCATGAGACAAGTGTGTCCAGCCATGGGACAGGTGTGTCCAGCCATGGGACAGGTGTGTCCAGCCGTGGGACAGGTGTGCCCAGCCGTGGGACAGGTGTGTCCAGCCGTGGGTCAGGTGTGTCCAGCCGTGGGTCAGGTGTGTCCAGCCATGGGTCAGGTGTGTCCAGTCATGGGACAGGTGGTAAGGCCTTAAATAGGACAGTGAGGCGGCCAGGTGTGTCCAGTCATGGGACAGGTATGTCCAGCCATGGGACAGGTGTGTCCTGTAATGTGACAGGTGTGTCCAGTCATGGGACAGATGTGTCTATTCATGTGACAGGTGTGTCCTGCCATGAGACAGGTGTGTCCAGCCATGAGACAAGTGTGTCCAGCCATGGGACAGGTGTGCCCAGCCGTGGGACAGGTGTGTCCAGCCGTGGGTCAGGTGTGCCCAGCCGTGGGACAGGTGTGTCCAGCCGTGGGTCAGGTGTGTCCAGCCATGGGTCAGGTGTGTCCAGCCATGAGACAGGTTAGGACAGTCATGGGACAGGTGGTAAGGCCTTAAATAGGACAGTGCGGCGACCAGGCGTGTCCAGTCATGGGACAGGAGTGTCCAGTCCTGGTACAGGTGTGTCCAGTCATGGGACAGGTGTGTCCAGTCCTGGTACAGGTGTGTCCAGTCATGGGACCGTGCGCAGGTGAGGCCTCTTCCCTGTCTGCACGTAGACAAGGCCCCTGCCAGAGTGGTGCACCTCGGCGAGGCCTCTAAGAGCACTGCTCACCAGGCCGGGGCCCCCGAGGGCCCGAGCAGTGTCCGGTTCACGCCCCCTCCGCACAATGCAGCGCCCTGGGCGGCCGCCGGGCGTTTGCTCTCGGGTCTGCGCTCGTGGGATGAGAGACTGGGCTTACACCAGGACCCCGCCCCCTCCCCCCCACCCCTCGCCCAAACAAGCATTGGAAATGCAATAGGTCTCGCAGCATTAGAGTTAGTGCTTTTAGAATTGTTTATGGGTTTTTTTTGTAAATCTTTAGCATTTTTGTTTCCTGTAGCCAATGCTAAAGAATTACAAATAAAAAAAGCCATAAACAATTCTAAGAGCTCTAACTCAAATGCTCCGAGACCTATTGCACTGTGTGAGGGTGAGGGGTTGAGGGTGAGTGAGGGTGAGGGTGGGTGAGGGTGGGTGAGGGTGAGTGAGGGTGAGTGAGGGTGAGTGAGGGGTTGAGGGTGAGTGAGGGTGAGGGTGAGTGAGGGTGAGTGAGGGTGAGGGTGAGTGAGGGTGAGTGAGGGTGAGGGTGAGTGAGGGTGAGGGTGAGTGTGAGTTAAGGTGAGGGGTTGAGGGTGAGTGAGGGTGAGGGTGAGGGGTTGAGGGTGAGTGAGGATGAGTGAGGGTGAGTGAGGGGTTGAGGGTGAGGGGTTGAGGGTGAGTGAGGGTGAGGGAGGGTGAGGGAGGGTGAGGGAGGGTGAGGGAGGGTGAGGGAGGGTGAGTGAGGGTGAGTGGAACTGAGTGGTATTTGAAATGTACGTTGCATTGAGTGCAGAATAATTATGTGGAGTTTAATTATGTGGCACTGAGTGGTATTTGGAGTGTATGTTGCATTGAGTGCAGTGGAATTATGTTGCATATAAATATGTGGCACTGAGTGGTATTATGGGGAGGTTATGTTGTCTTCCGTAGAGTGTAATTGTGTGGCGCGTAATTATGTGGCACTGAGTGGTATTGTTTGGAGTGTATGTTGCATTGAGTGCAGTGTGATTATGTAGCATATAATTACGTGGTATTGTGTGTAGTGTGTGTTGCATTCAGTAGAGTGTAATTATATGGTGTCTAATTATGTGGCACTGACTGGTATTTGGAGTGTATGTTGCATTGAGTGCATTGTAATTATGTGGCGTGTAATTATGTGGCACTGAGTGGTATTTGTAGTGTATGTTGCATTGAGTGCTGTGTAATTATGTGGCACTGAGTGGTATTTGGAGTGTATGTTGCGTTGAACACAGTGTAATTATGAAGCATATAATTATGTTGCATTGAGTGCAGTGTAATTATGTGGCGTGTAATTATGTGGAACTGAGCGGTATTTGGAATGTATTTTGCATTGATTGCAGTGTAATTATGTGGCACTGAGTGGTATTTGGAGTGTATGTTGCATTGAGTGCAGTGTAATTATGTGGCGTGTAATTATGAATAGTGGAAATTAATTCTCCTAAATTGTGTGTTTATTTACCTGGGAAGCATGAAATGTAGAATCAGTCTTGGCCACACTTCAAACTTCGCCCAGGTTAACATTTAAAAAGACTTGCTCTGTTTTTTTTATTTCAGCAAATACATGATTTCGCTTTAAAACAATGCAGCATGTCTCGTTCTTGTTTTTTTTCATCCTTTTTTCATCACACAGTTGTTCCTTTTCTATTACTTTTGTTAGTTTGTATTCATTAAAAGGCAGCATCAATTAGTGGAATAAAAGCGTGTTGCCTTTCTGTGAGTAATGTTGATAGGTCTCCTCTAAGGTCGTTACGGATAATAACGGCAGCTTTCGGCCCTGCGTGTTGCCTTCCCTGGACACTTAAGTAGCTGGCGATGAGATTGTTGGTAACCGAGCAAATGAAAGGCGTTTGTGCACAGCCCTGGGAGTTATCACAAACACACCTCTCCTCCCCCCAGCCTACCTCTCCCGACACCACACCCCAGCAGACACCCTCACACCACCGTGTTGATATGCAAGTAGAGGAGAGAAGCACTGAAGTGAAGCTTTCCAAACTGGGCAAACTGGTTTTGACGGTACCGGGACAGTGTCAGAGTGGGTAAAAGAGGAACAAGATGTGGCGTGGTGCAGCCTTGCTTCTGCAAGATTAAAAGAAGTCGCACAGGCAATGACTCGTAACGTTTTTGTCACGAAATGAACTAAACAAAATAGAAAATACATCTCAGTCGCTAGATTTAAAACACGGACTTCATGCAAGTATTTATTTATTTGATCGTTTTTTATAGCGCAAACTTGACGGGTATCAGAGCGCTTTATAAATTTGCAGAGAGCAACACAGTGATATAAACAAAGTCATATATGAAGAAGAAAAATACAGGATATAGCACTTAGCACCCATAGAAGAGAGGGTGCGATTTACAATGTTCAAGAGCAGAGGGGATAACTCAATAAAAGCCAAAAAACGTGTGTCTGGTCACAGAAAGCAAGCTAGACGCAGCTGGGACATCTGACTGTCGAAAGGTTTATTTTTTGTTGGCACTGTAGCTCCAGCAAGAGACTTACAATGACAGTCAAATGCTATTGTTTATATACATTGTGCGAGATAGATCGAGGCTGCCACGGTGCGCACAAGGGCATGTGCGTCGGATTAGGCCCCTAATAAAGTGCCGTGGCCAGGGGAGGGGTTGAAGCAGCGCGTGGGGGCAGGGATGCGAGGAGGAAGTCCTGGGAGGGGGGAGCCCGGGCGGGGCCGCATCTCTACCAAGTTAGCCGAGGGGACAGGTGGGGGTGGAGAAGGGGGTTGCTGAGGCCAGAGTACGGAGAGTGATGCGCGGGTGATAGTTTGTTTGTTGGTTTTGGTAGCGCGGACTTTGCAGTGGGTTGGCGGGGCACGTCTCGATGGGAGCATTAAGGATGCGTGAGGAGAAAATTACAGGTGAAGGAAGGCAACGTTGAGTTGCGTGAATGAATAGTGACAATGGTGAGCAGCAAAAATACATGAAGTAGCAATCGGTACATTATAGGAGGAAAAGTGATGTGTGCAGGTTTCAGAAGCGTACAAAGTGCAGGTAGAGGTACAATACTGCAATAAATGGCAGACACTTCAGAACAAAAATAGTGTAAATGAAATGGGCACCGCAATAAATTAAAACTAGTCAGTCACAACACGGGTAAAGGGTGGGCTGTAGTATTTCGCAACAGATTCGGGGAATTGAATTCACGGAACGTGTCACACAAAGCTGCGCGATTATAGGAGGATGGGTTGTGACTCGTACGAGTGGTATTGTACAGGGTCTGCGTTCACTCGAACAGAAAGAACGCTGCGGTCTTAAAGGTCTGATGCCTCGTGGTAGAGGAACAGTGGGGTCTCCTCACTTAGTGAGGTCTTGAATGTGTTTTAAAGTGGGCGGCAGAGCTCTTTAAGACGACCAATTTTCGCAGAAATCATGCAATCTCATAGTCCTGTTTCACCCGTTTCAGACGTCGAGAGTGTGAACATGTTTAGAAATAAGCCCCCGCGCTGAAAGTAAAAACAAGACGGAGGGAAGAGAGGGGAGGGGGGAGGAGAAATGCGACACGGCGGGGAGGGGGCGGAGCGGGTAAAATAAACAAGACGGAGGGAAGAGAGGGGAGGGGGGAGGAGAAATGCGACACGGCGGGAAGGGGAGGGGGCGGAGCGGGTAAACAAAGACGGACGTGCACGCGCTTTTAAGCTCAATGCGCATGCGCATTGAGCTTAAAAGTCACGGGCACTGCAAGGAATCGCCACGATTCCTTGCAGTGTGGATAAAGAGTGGATAAGTCCCAATACTCTCGCCTTGCTCGATGCGCATGCGCATCGACAGGCGAGACCTAAAAACAAACTTTGAGACATGCGCCGGGCGAGCTGCGCGTCGATGCATCCGCCACGGCCCGGATCATGCGCAGAGGAGGGGGCGGGGTGGGGGGGGGGGGGTGCTCGGGGGCGATGCATAATTCATGGCCCTGTCTTTCAGAATTAAACGGTGGAAAAAAAGAAATCTGGGGCTGTATAAAACGAGTCCAATCCGGCGGGGGGAGCAGGGAGGGGCGGCTGGAGGCAGCCCATTGGCGGAGCTGCTCCGAGGGGGATGAAAGAGCAGAGAGAGGCGGGGGGGGGGGCGCCCCCGCCCAACCTTTGAAGAGACCCCTTCAAACCTTGAGCCTTCCCCGGGCGGTGTCAGCCGAGGCCTGGGGACAGGATCTTTCCATCTATAGGCTACTTCAGGTGAACTGTGGGAGCCATCTATAGGCTACTTCAGGTGTGCTGTGGGAGCCATCTATAGGCTACTTCAGGTGTGCTGTGCAGCCATCTATAGGCTACTTCAGTTGAACTGTGGAGCCATCTATAGGCTACTTCAAGTGAACTGTGGAAGCCATCTATAGGCTACTTCAGGTGAACTGTGGCAGCCATCTATAGGCTACTTCAGGTGAACTGTGGAGCCATCTATAGGCTACTTCAGGTGTGCTGTGGGAGCCATCTATAGGCTACTTCAGGTGTGCTGTGGGAGCCATCTATAGGCTACTTCAGGTGAACTGTGGAGCCATCTATAGGCTACTTCAGGTGAACTGTGGAGCCATCTATAGGCTACTTCAGGTGAACTGTGGAAGCCATCTATAGGCTACTTCAGGTGTGCTGTGGGAGCCATCTATAGGCTACTTCAGGTGAACTGTGGAGCCATCTATAGGCTACTTCAGGTGAACTGTGGAAGCCATCTATAGGTTATTTCTAGTGACCTGGAGGGAACAAGGTGTTGTAATGCATGGACTATATCCAGCCAACACCTGCCAGAATCCAGGAGAAATGAAATGCAGAATGCGCAAAACCAATCACCTAAGATCCGCGACAGAGGATCAAAAGACAACCTCAGCTGAACCGCTCCTCATCCCGGAATCGAGGTCTGCAAAGAAGGCCTCCGCCCCCCCTGAGCAGCCACACAGGGTCTACTGGTGAGACCCGGTGCACACTCACGACCCTCAATGCACGGTGTGTAGAACAAACCGACTCGGCCCTTCACCAGCATGGCTGCCAGCGCATACAGATGAGATTCTGGTAAACTCTTCGCTAATCTGAAGACCCAGCAAACTCTTGCCAACGCTCTATACAACGCCTGTTTCATAGATACACTTAACAGTTCACATACATGAGTCTGTAAAGAGGACACAGGCCAGCACTGAGGAACCTGAGCAAAAGATCTATAGAGCAGAAGCCATCAACTATTGACCAACTCTAGAGAAGAGCCATTAAAATACCGACCACCCTTGGCACAAACTCCATACAGGAGAACCAATGACCAACCGCAAGGGAAGATGTCAAGACACATTCAGCCCAACCAATGACCACCCTTGACACAAACTCCATACAGGAGAATAAATGATCAACCACAAGGGAAGATATCAAGACACATTCAGCCCAACCAATGGCCACCCTTGACACAAACTCCATACAGGAGAATAAATGACCAACCACAAGGGAAGATATCTAGACTCATTCAGCACAACCAATGACCACCCTTGACACAAACTCCATACAGGAGAATAAATGATCAACCACAAGGGAAGATATCAAGACACATTCAGCCCAACCAATGGCCACCCTTGACACAAACTCCATACAGGAGAATAAATGACCAACCACAAGGGAAGATATCTAGACTCATTCAGCACAACCAATGACCACCCTTGACACAAACTCCATACAGGAGAATAAATGATCAACCACAAGGGAAGATATCTAGACTCATTCAGCACAACCAATGACCACCCTTGACACAAACTCCATACAGGAGAATAAATGATCAACCACAAGGGAAGATATCAAGACACATTCAGCCCAACCAATGGCCACCCTTGACACAAACTCCATACAGGAGAATAAATGACCAACCACAAGGGAAGATATCTAGACTCATTCAGCACAACCAATGACCACCCTTGACACAAACTCCATACAGGAGAATAAATGATCAACCACAAGGGAAGATATCTAGACTCATTCAGCACAACCAATGACCACCCTTGACACAAACTCCATACAGGAGAATAAATGATCAACCACAAGGGAAGATATCTAGACTCATTCAGCACAACCAATGACCACCCTTGACACAAACTCCATACAGGAGAATAAATGACCAACCACAAGGGAAGATATCTAGACTCATTCAGCACAACCAATGGCCACCCTTGACACAAAGCATATAGAGGAGAACCAATGACCAACCGCAAGGGAAGATATCCAGACACATTTGGCACAACCACTGATCAACCTTGGCAGAAAGTCTACAGAAGAGAACCAAGCGCAGACACATTCTCTTCAAACATTGAACATCTTTAGCAAAAGGTCTGTAGAAAAGACCAAATGAAAACTTCACCAACCTCAACCAAAACATCCATCAGCTCAGAGTGCCCTGATTACGCTTCATGGGCTTCCTATTGATCAACAGGTGAAGTTGAAGCCTCTATGAGGTGTGGCGCCGCGGCCAGGGCGACTGACGTCGGAATCTGGGGATCACGGTTCGATCCCCGGCACCAGAGGCAGGTCAGCCCAGCACCATGTGTCTCTGGGCAATAGCTTGCTTAATCTTCCTGACGGACCCTAGCGCCTAGAGACCCTTACCCGTGATTGTGCGCTTTACAAATGTGGATTATTATTATTATGCATTGCACATAAAGCACTTCATGTGAAAGCGCCTACTCTAGTACGGGCTCTTATGCCGCCATACTCTCCAAGTAGGGCCCCGAGGTCGACCAGTGCACGGCTCATGAACGTTCCTCCAATAAGTACGATGAGCTGTAGAGGGCACTTCTTTTCCGACATTGTCTCAAAGCTGTGGAGTTCTGTGCCTGTCAGTCTACGTCTGATGGGTAATGAACCCGATGAGCGTTAATTGTCAGCTGTGTGGTGGATGCTAGCGCGGAGAAGCCTCTGGGTCGCCATGCGCTTTATAAATCCCAATAGAATAGAATAGTCCACGGCATGTAGAAGAGTGCGAGTCAGGCACTCTCCAATCTGGCTATAGGGTTCCAGAGATAAGATCCAGTGAACTCTTAACCAACCTCAACACAAGGTCTTCTGAATAGATCGACTCAGCCATTTACCAACATAGGTACAGGGTCTATAGAAAAGATACATTCAGCTACTCACCAACCTCCACACACAGTCCAAGGAGCAGATCACCTAGCAACTGACCAACCCCTACACAAGATCTATAGAAGAGAACCAATCAACGATTGACAAACTATAGAGAAGAGTCACTGAAATGCTTACTAACCTTGACACAAGAGTGACCAACCGCAAGCCACGGTCTCAAAAGACATTTTCAGTTCAACTGCTAACCAACCTCGGCACATACTTAAGGGACAAGATCAAGAGAGCAACTAACCTACCTCAATCGAAGTCTAATCGAAGAAATGTATTCAACTCTTAACCGATCTTGGCTCAAGGTCTCTAGGCTAGAGGCATAGTCTGCAGTGGAGAATGGTCAACCACTGACCAACCTCGGAACAAGGTCTCAAGACAAAATCTTTGTAACTATTCACCGACCTTGACAAAAATGTAATGGTGAAGAGCTGCCCAACCATTCACTTTCCTCTGTACCAAGCCTGTGTACACGATCCATTTAACTATTTGCCCATATCAATATAAGGTCTTATTAGCGTAAAATCAGGATTCGCTAATAAGGAAGCGCAAATGCCTATGCATGTAGGAATCGCTGTGAAAATAGCGATTCCTACAAATTCCTTAATTGAGACTCGCACATTTCGAGTCACAATTAAGGAATGGCTCCCCATTCATTCCTATGTGCCTGCAGGCCCATAGGAATGAATAGGAGATTGCATGCGCAATTTGCGAGTACTCGCAATTTGTGCATGCAATTTCAAGGGTGCAGGGGTGTCAAATGACACCTTATAGCACCCCTTGGCTTAAATAGTGATGTGGACCCATGTTGCGCACACACATGCCTCAAGGGCATGTGTGTGTGCAACATGACACTTTGAAAAATGCACTAAAGTGCATTTTTCAAAGTATTTTGCAAATTACCATCAAGTTCAACTTCAAGTAAATTAGCGCCCCCTATTAGCGAAATCGCTATTCTAAAGTAGTTCTTGCATTGCATTTAAGGAATCGCAAATTGTGATTCCTTAAATGCAATTGCAATTTGAGAAATTGCAAATAATTGCGAATTCTCAAATTGCGATTGCTTTGAACCTTGATGCATTGCAAATGCCCTTTTTGCGGGTGCAAACAGACGATTTTTGCGAATTGCACCGTTTGCCCTCACAAAAATGGTTGATGAGTGCCTGGATAAGAAAGAGGTGCTCAGTTGTTCACAGGTTTCAATATTAGATCTACAAGAGGGCAGAAATCAGCTCCTGGTCGATTTTAATATAAGGTCTATAAGACAGAAGCACTCAACTGTATCTTGATCGCAAATATAAGTTCTATAAGAGAGAAGCATTCAACTATTCACTGATCGTAATGTAAGATCGATAAGAGAGAAGCATTCAACTATTCACTGATCGTAATGTATGGTTTATAGGGAAGAAACACTCAACTATTCACCAATCCTTATGTGAGGTCTGTAAGAGAGAAGCACTCAACTATCACCGAGCGTAATGTGAGTTCTGTAAGAGAGAAGCCATCAGCTATTCACTGATCATAATGTAAGGTCTACAGAGAAAAGTACTCAACTGTTCATTGATTGCAACTATCAAATCCATAAGGGAGAAGCACTCAACGATTCGCCGATCGCAATGTAAGGTTCTGTAAGAGAGAAGCACTCTATTAATCGATCGTAATGTAAAGCCTATCAGAAGAAGCACTCAACTATTCACCGATCGTAATGTAAGGTCTATATGAGAGAGGCCTTCAACTATTCACCGATCGTAATGTAAGGCCTATACGGGAGAGGCCTTCAACTATTCACTGATCGTAATGTAAGGTCTACATGAGAGAGGCCTTCAACTATTCATTGATCGTAATGTAAGGCCTATACGAGAGAGGCCTTCAACTATTCACCGATCGTAATGTAAGGTCTATACGAGAGAGGCCTTCAACTATTCACCGATCGTAATGTAAGGTCTATACGAGAGAGGCCTTCAACTATTCACCGATCGTAATGTAAGGTCTATACGAGAGATGCCTTCAACTATTCACCGATCGTAATGTAAGGTCTATACGAGAGAGGCCTTCAACTATTCACCGATCATAATGTAAGGTCTATACGAGAGAGGCCTTCAACTATTCACCGATCGTAATGTAAGGTCTATACAGGAGAGGCCTTCAACTATTCACTGATCGTAATGTAAGGTCTATATGAGAGAGGCCTTCAACTATTCACCGATCGTAATGTAAGGTCTATACGAGAGAGGCCTTCAACTATTCACCAATCGTAATGTAAGGTCTATACGAGAGACGCCCTAAACTATTGACAAATCGTAATGTAAGGTTTGTAAGAGAGAAGCACTTAACTATTCACCAAGTTTGTCAAAGTCTACAGACAGGATCCATGTTACTGTTCACCAAGCGCAACACAAAGTTTAACGAAGAGATCCACTCCACCCCTGATCAAGTTAAAAATATGATCTATAGATCTCACGCACTCAGCTATTCGTCAGATAGGAACCATTCAAAGAAGGCATCCTCACAAGGTATGTGCAGAACATCAGGTAAAACAATGATCAACTTCAAAACATTGGGGCAAGTCACAAACTGCATTTTGTAGTACGTAAAATGTACTTCAGTAGAACTAGTTAGGTACTACAAAATGTTACTCACAACTCCATGTCAAGAGACCTCCGCCTTTCCTATCTTTACTGTGCACAGACTTCTGCCATGGTGGAAAATGGGTAATACTTGTAGATGGAAGAGGGTTAGGGAAATACAAGAGGCGTTTAGGGAAGGACATGGAAATTAATACACACACACACACAAGATTAATACCATTATTATTCACAAACTACACTTCTATAGTTACCACAGCCTTAGAGATGTTAAAGTAGGCTCAAACATATCCCAGCCAAGCGTTGGAGGGAGTCCAGCACAGCCCATGGCCACTCACAGGAACTGCAGAACAGCCCCATAGAAAACAGTGGAGACAGGGAAATAAAATAACACCCCATAGGGACGAATAATAAAAAAGTAATTTTATATATATATATATATATATATATATATATATATATATATATATATATATATATATATATATATATATATATATATATATATATATATATATATATATATATATATATATATATCTCAAAACAAAACCCTTTCAGGCATAGAGTGACGCATAAATTATGCAAAAAAGAAGGAGAGTACTCTGGGTAGTTCTCAAGTTTAGGTGGAAAGCAGCTCCTGTTAGAGCACTCTCAACACCAGCGACACTCTAGATCTGCTCACCTCAGGTTAACTCTTCTCCACTGTTAAGATCCCCTGGTCTCTTTGTCTGGTTATCAATTATGGGTCGTGATTCTAATCTCCGCAGCTGGAGTAGCCTGTTCCCTCCTCTTACATCCGCGGATACCTGATCCATGCAGAAGAAACTTAATTGATCTCTGTTGCTCTGGTGAAACATCTCAAAATGTCTCGCCGCCGGGTAGGTAGGATCCTTGTTCTGAATAGCCCTGAGATGTTCCAAGATCCTGATCTTAGTGGGGTGTATAGTGCTTCCAATGTAGCACAAGCCACACGGACATACCAGACAGTACACCGTGTGGCTTGTGTTACAATTCATTAGACTCTTGATTTTCTTTGGTTCTTTTGTGCCTGGTACATTCTATTCAAACACCTTTTTGCTATTTTTACAGGCTTTGCACTTCAGACATGGGTAAAATCCCGCCAATTTCCCAAATGGCGAAATGTTCTCATCTTTCTCACTGTGGCTCTGAACTATACTACTTCGTAGAGATCTCGCTCTCCTAAAAGAAGTAATAAGGGGTGACTTTGAAAGATCCTTTCCAATATTTGGGTCGGATCTTAAGATGTGCCAATTCTTTGCAAACATCCGCCAAAATTTCTAAGGCGTCACATGAATAATCCATAATCATTCTCAAGCTATTAATTTCCACCTCCTTTATATATATATATATTTTTTTCCTCACCAAATGTAGAAACACGCAGCCCTCTTCCAGATTGTGAAAATAAACGGTTTATTTATTTTTCATTAGCAAGCCATTACTCCTACCACACCTTACCGTTTCACCCGGCTGGGCTTGATCACGGTACAAACAAACAGCAGTCCCTCTACAGTTTCTCTTTTTTATACCAAACACCAAGTTCACACATTATGATGTATTCTGGGATTGGTAGTTCAAGATGATTTTTTCACCTACATTGTGCAATTAAAACTTTATGTGTACAAATTGCAATTTACAATCACAAAGGAGGGGCGAGGGTCAAAATAAGTTTAAACTCTGCCACCCCAAACCCCCAGAGACCTATAGTGTACACACAAAAGGGGTGGGAAGAGTAAATAATAACACCGTATATACTAATACGGTGGGGAATAGAGCCAGCCCCAATAGGGCAAATCACTCTATTTGAAAAAACTGCCCTCACTCACATACCGAGGTATGTGACATGCTTCATCATTGGGCCTGCTTACAATACGCCCTGGTGTACCCCACACAGGGCGGAGCATAAGGGAGGGGGAAAAAATAATACATTTCTCTTAACACAACATATAGTCAAACAAACTGACCAAACACAACACTTAACACATCCAATGAGGTGAAGATAGTGCAAACACCAAGTGTTTCCAACCGAAAAGTGCGACAAAGAAATTGTGCAGTATAAGGTCGAAACATGTTGACTCTGGCAGTGGTAGGAGGGAAGCCTTGAGGTTCCTAATTATCTCCTGAAGGCATTTTCCCATCCTCTGTTCACAAATTTTTTAATCCTGGTAGAGGTGCCAAGTAAAGTCTAATAAAGTTTGTTTTCTGATTGACACCTTTAATCAGTTTTAAATCACCCCTTATATTGCACAATTTCTTTGTCGCACTTTTCGGTTTCAGATTGCACTGAAATAAAATATACACATGCATATTTATCTTTCTCTATAGCCCCAATGATGTAGAGAGGAGGCCCCTCAGCCACTGATCAACCTTAACATGAGCAAAGTAGAGATGACCAAGTCAACTCTTTGTCTAAGTTAAACCACCAGTCTAGGGAGTGAATCCACGTAAACATTCTCCGACTTCCACAACTGATCTTTATAGGAAACCCACTCATCCACTCAGCGACGTCAAGACAAGGACTAAAGGCGTGATACACTCAGCCTTCGACCAAATCCATTACACTATTGGCAAACAGTGACCCACAGTCTCTCAAAACACCAAATCCATTAGTGACACATTTCACTCTGTAATGCTTTGAAAAAAAGCTCCATTGAATGTTCCCCAAGCTCGACACAGGATGTGTTACCACTGACAACCCCAACCTTTGGTTCATTGACAAGATCCATTGAAGCATTCACCGACACAGACTCCTCATCGGTAGTGGAGAATGACAACCTCGGATAGACGTCGCACACGGCACGTATAAAAGATGTTTGAGCTACTCAAGAATCTCAATTCAAGGTTTATACAGATTAACAACTCAAGTGTGTATCAATCTCAACATAAGGGCTGTAGACAAATCCAGTGACCTATTCACTACGCTTGGCACAAAATCTGCAGAAGAGATCTGCATAACTAATCACCAAACTTGGCACAAGCTGTATGGAGGGCATTCACTCAACCCCTGACTAACATCGATGCAGGGTTTACAGACAGCATCCACTCAACTAGTTACCAACTACGACATAGGGTCCAAACACGCACAATCTACTTAATCTCCGGCCAACTGCAACACAAGGTCTATGGCCACCATCGACTGACTGACATCGATGCAAGGTCTACAGACATAGTCTACTCAACCTCTGCCCAACCCGAACACAATGTCTATGGGCAACATCCACTGAACTACTTACCAACCACTACATAGGCTTCACCCCAATACAATACTCTAAACCACTTACTGACCTAAAGAACACGTTACTTACCTTTGGTAACGACATATCTTTGACAGACCTATATAAGTTATGGTGTCCTCACCTTAGAATTACCCCCGGGCGTCAGACTGGATCCAGAGAATTTTTCTTCAGCAGTATCCCTGCGCGTCTGTAGGTGACGTTGGTCGACTCCCCGTTTGTCGTTGGCGTCATAATCACTGGAATGACGTTGCGGTATCTACTTAGACGCCGTCCCTGTGCGCTGATGTCAGTTCTTTACACGACATTCCACGCCAGAAGAGCAGAGCCATGCAAGACACTGACCACCGGTGCATTAAACTAGGGCCCTGAAAGGGAGTCGATTACCCTAGAAGTCAGTTAGCAAAACGGCGAGGATGGGTGGGGCGGTAAGGAATCTATAACTAATATATGTTTCTTACAGATATATCGTTACCGAAGGTAAGTAACTTGTTCCTTTGAAAGAGATTATTAGTTATGGATTTTTCACCTCAGAATAGATACCCCAGCAATACCAACCCCGGAGGTGGGTCTGCGAACCAAGTTCACACCAGGAAGTCTTGGAGAACAGAACGGCCAAAGAAGCCGTCTCTCCAGACTTGGCTGTCCAAGCAGTATGGCTTAGGGAACGTGTGCAGCGATGCCCACGTGGCTGCCTGGCAGATATCACACAGGGGGACTCCATGTCTCAAAGCAGTAGTGGCTGCCATCGCCCTGGTGGGATGGGCGTGTAATTCTATTGGAGGTTCCTTTTTCACTAAGGAATAGCAGATTTTAATGCAAAGAACGACCCACCTAGAGATGGTCAGGTATTCCATGGCCCGGCCTTTCATGGCGCCCACATAGCCAACAAAGAGCTGGTCATCCACCCGGAATTGTTTTGTGCGATCCAGATAAAATGAGAGCGCACGTTTTGGATGCAGACGGCGGAGCCGCTCCTCCTCTTTAGAAGGATGTGGGTGGGAAGAAGGTGGGCAACGTGATGGTCTGTCCTATGTGGAAAGAGGTAACCACTTTGGAAAGGAAAGAAGGCCTAGTGCGAAGGACAACCTTGTCCCGATGGATGAACAGCAAGGAAGGGAGGTTTAGAAGAAAGGGCTTGAAGCTCACTCACCCTGGGAGCAGAGGTGATCGCAACCAGAAAAGCAGTTTTGAGTGTCAAGAGGCTGAGAGGACGGTTATGTAGCGGCTCGAAAGGAGCGCACATAAGGTAGGTCAGAAGCAGGTTCAAATCCCACTGGGGCCTTACGACAGACATAGGAAGAAAGAGGTGAGTAATGCCCTTAACCCCTTCCGTGCTCACACGGTGCTCGTGTGCTCATGACGAGCTGAGCTCGTTATGACCACACCCACTAATATTATGGCCCAGCACAGCAGGGGACTATCAAGAGCAGCCAAGGTGTTAAGGAAGCGATTTACAATAGGGGACTTGAAAAGAAAAATTTGATCTGGAAGTGAAGAAAGGCCGAAATGGCTGAAAGATAGCCTTTGAGAGTGCCCAGAGCAGAGCCCTGCTGGTCCAAAGAAAGAATAAAAAGGAGAACCTCAGAAAGAGGGGCAGAGAGGGATCCACAGCCTTTGTGTGCACTGTGCCACAAAATTGTTCCATCTACAGACATATACCATTTTGGTGGAGGGACGCCTGGCTGCCAAGATAACGTTACAGACTTCGGGAGGGAGGTCGAAAGCTGTCAACTGCCGCCGCTCAATCTCCATTCAAGTAGTTGGAGGCTGGACGGGTTCAGGTGGAGGACCATCCCCTGCTGGTGCGACAGAAGATCCTCCTGAAGGGGCAGCCTGATCAGAGGATCGATGGCCATGCGCAAGAGCTTGGGATGCCAGACTCTTCGTGCCCAATCGGAGCCACAAGAATGACTTGTGCCTGGTTGTGCTTGATCTTCTTCAGCACTCTAGGTAGAAGTGGTATAGGCGGAAAGGCATATAGAAGACCGCAACTCCACTCACGACGAAAAGCTTTGCCGAGCGAGTGGCGCCTTGGAAATTCCAACGCGCAGAACTGATGATATGGCACATTCTCTTCGGTGGCAAATAGATCTAACCAGGGCTCTCCCCACCGCTGAAAAAGACCTTGCGCCACCTCAGAGTGAAGACGTCATTTGTGATCCATCATGCACCGGCGGCTGGGTTCGTCGGCCCTGCCGTTCAAAGAACCTGTCAGGTGTTAATCCATCAGGGACATTCCTGATGTTTCAGCCACTTCCAGAGACAAAGTGCCTCCTGACATAGGATCCATGCCTCACCCCACCCTGTTGCAGTACCACATGGCGGTGTTGTTGTCCGTGAACACCTGCAATACACTTCCCGGGACAGAGGGAGGAATGCCTTCAGTGCAAGCCGAATCGCCCGCAGCTCCAGAAGGTTGATGTGGAGCCCGGACTCAGCCGGAGACCAGAGGCCTCTGATCTCCGCCTCTCCCATGTGGTCCCCCACCCCAGCAGTGATGCAGCCGTCAAGGGAGAGGGATCTGCCGCTGACCCAATCCTGGATCGTTAGCCACCACTGTAGTTCGGTCGCAGTCCCCTCCGAGATCTGGACGCAGGTTCCCCTGATGCTGCGCCCACTGGAACTTCAGGTCCCACTACAGAGCCCGCATATGTCACCTGGCCTGATCGATCAGCAGGAGGCCATGAGGCCCAGCAGCCTCAGGGTCAGTTTGACCGAAACCCGTGATAGAGTCTGAAAGATCTGAATCAGAGCCTGAATATCCTGGACTTCCAGATTGGGAGGATAGGCCTGAAACTGCGTCGTATCCAGAACCGCTCCGATGAAGAGGAGCTTCTGAGAGGAAATCAGGTGTGACTTCGGCACGTTGATAGTGAACCCCAGTGAGTGCAGGAGGTTGGCCGTAGTCTGGAGGTGGGAGACGACAGCCTGGGGCGAGCCCGCCTTTAACAGCCAGTCGTCGAGATAGGGGAAGACTAGAACCCCTAATCTATGCAAATAAGCTGCAACCACTACCACCAACTTTGTGAACACTCGAGGGGCGCTGGTAAGGTCAAAGGGGAGCACAGTAACTGAAATTGCTCATGGCCTACCATGAACCGCAGGTAATGCCGGTGGGTCAGCAGGACGGGGATGTGAAAATAAGCATCCTGCAAGTCCAACGCTACCATTCAGTCTCCCGGGTCGAGGGCAAACAAGACCTGAGCTAGCGTCAACATTTTGAACTTCTCCTTATGGAGGAAGTGATTGACGTTCCTGAGATCCAAGATAGGACTCAGGCCCTTGTCCTTCTTGGGAACCAGAAAGTAGTGGGAGTAACAACCACAACCTACTTCTGGGGCGGGAAATCGTTTGATGGCTCCCTTGGCCAAGAGAGCTGTAACTTCCTTAGGGTGGAGGGCCCAGTGATCCCCGACATGCGATGGAATTGAGGAGGCATGGATGGAGAGGTAGTCTTGAAGGGGAGGGAGTAGCAAACCCCTCCTGTCTGATGTGATGTTGACCCAGTGGGGGGGGTGATAGCGGACCCTGCTGCCCATTGGCGAATGGTGGCCCTGAAAGGTCGGACTAGGAGGGCTTGGAGGCCGCTGCAGAGGGGTCGCTGGTGTACTGGCCCACCCGCTGGCCCCCAGACTCACGACGGTGGGTCCCACGTCCCCGGCCGAACAGAGGCTGGACAGCTTGCGTGGGCCTGTGGCTCTGTGCAGAACGTGGCAGGGCACCCCTTCCGTGGCCCAGAAAGGAGTGAAAATCAGACTGCGCTGGGCGAGAGATAGAAGCGAGGCCCAAGGACCTGGCCGTAGCCCAGGAGTGCTTAAAGTGCTCGAGCACGTTGTCTGACTTGTCGCCAAACAAGTGATGGTCATCAAAGGGCATGCAACATCATCAGCACCAGCTGCATCATTTACAAAGCCACCACGATCAGCACCCCTGCTCATCAAGCTGACAAATTCACCCGCAGCCAAGACGCCATCAGACGGCAGACTAAGAGGTATAAAACCTGAACTAACAAGAGAGCAGGCTCTTTCCATCTCTGCACCCAGGTTCAGGAACAGCATCCCAGTGTCCACCAGGCCCGCCCCAACACTGCTCCCATGTAGGGATGGGTTGAATATTCACTTCTTTAAAGAACACTACATCACAGTGCATTAACCGTCCATAACCAGCGACCTCTCCTGTCAATCGTTGGCTCTGTGATTGTCGTTGACCAGGTACAGCGCGGACGCTGCCTTTGAGCGAGGTTTGTGCTACAGAAATACCAGGTACACACACACACAGGTGTTAGCGCTGCCATGCAACTCATGTTCAATCAACCTGAACACAAGACCTGTAGTGGCACACGGCTCACTCAATCAACAACCTCAGAGCTAACTCAGGAGCTGCCATTTACCAACCACCCTCCCTTCATGCCAGCGGAGGGCACGGGTCTCTTTCCTCCGCTGCTGCAGTGATGGTGGCCACACGGCTCCTGCTGTGACAGGCCTGTCTCATCCTGCAGAGACAGGGCTCCTTGTTTCTTGCAGTGACAGGGCTCCTTGTTTCTTGCAGTGACAGAGTTCCTTGTTTCCTGCAGGGACCAAAGACCTCAGGTCCTAAAGTGAGACCACTAAGACCCTACAGTGATATAGCTCCTAGTTTCCTGCAGTGACAGAGCTCACTGTTCCCCTGCAGTGACAGGGCCCACTGCTCCTGTGGTGACTGGGCACCGCAGGTCCTGCAGTGACAGGGTTCCTTGTTTCCTGCAGTCAAAGAGTTCCTTGTTTCCCGCAGTGACAGGGCTCCTTGTTTCCTGCAGTGACAGAGCTCCTTGTTTCCTGAAGTGACAGCGTTCCTTGTTTTCCGCAGTGACAGGGTTCTGTTTCCTGCAGTGTCAGGGCTCGTCATTTCCTGCAGTGACAGGGCTCCTTGTTTCTTGCAGTGACAGAGCTCCTTGTTTCCAACAGTGATAGAGCTCCTTCTTTCCAGCAGTGACAGAGCTCCTTGTTTACCGCAGTGACGGTGCTCCTTGTATCCCGCAGTGACAGAGCTCCTTGTTTACCACGTAATAAAGCTCCTTGTTTCCTGCAGTGACAGAGCTCCTTGTTTATCGCAGTGACGGTGCTCCTTGTATCCCGCAGTGATAAGGCTCCTGGTATCCCGCAGTGACAGGGCTCCTTGTTTCCCACAGTAACAGAGCTACTTGTTTCTGCAGTAACAGAGCTCCTTATTTCCTGCGGTGACAGGGCACCTTGTTTCCCGCAGTGACAGTGTTCCTTGTTTCCTGCAGTGATAAGGCTCATTGTTTCTTGCAGTGACAGGGATCCCTGTTTTTTGCAGTGAAAGAGCTCCTTGTTTTCTGCAGTGACAGAGCTCCCTGTTCCCCTGCAGTGACAGGGCCCACTGCTCCTGTAGGGACCGGGCACCTCAGGTCCTGCAGTGACAGGGATCCTTGTTTCTTGCAGTGACAGGGCTCCTCTGTCCCCTGCAGTGACAGGGCTCCTTCTTTCTTGCAGTGACAGGGCTTCCTGTTTCTTGGCGTGACAGAGTTCCCTGTTTCCTGCAGTGACAGGGTTCATTGTTTCCTGAAGTGACAGTGCTCCTTCTTTCCTGCAGTGACAGGGCTCCTTATTTCATGCAGTGACAGGGCTCCTTGTTTCATGCAGTGACAAGGCTCCTTGTTTCCCACAGTAAAAGAGCTCCTTGTTTCCCACAGTAACAGAGTTACTTGTTTCTGCAGTGACAGAGTTCCTTGTTTCCTGCAGTGACAGGGCTCCTTATTTTCTGCAGTGACAGGGCACCTTATTTCCCGCAGTGACAGAGCTCCTTGTTTCCCGCTGTGACAGGACTCCTTGTTTACTGCAGTGACAGAGTTCCTTGTTTCCTGCAGTGATAAGGATCATTGTTTCTTGCCGTGACAGGGATCCTTGTTTCTTGCAGTGAAAGAGCTCCTTGTTTTCTGCAGTGACAGAGCTCCCTGTTCCCCTGCAGTGACAGGGCCCACTGCTCCATTAGGGACCGGGCACCTCAGGTCCTGCAGTGACAGGGATCCTTGTTTCTTGCAGTGACAGGGCTCTTCCGTCCCCTGCAGTGACAGGGCTCCTTGTTTCTTGCAGTGACAGGCCTTCTTGTTTCTTGACGTGACAGAGTTCCTTGTTTCCTGCAGTGACAGGGTTCATTGTTTCCTGAAGTGACAGGGCTCCTTGTTTCATGCAGTGACAGGGCTCCTTGTTTCTTGCAGTGAGAGGGCTCCTTGTTTCTTGCAGTGACAGAGCTCCTTGTTTCTTGCAGTGAGAGGGTTCCTTGTTTCTTGCAGTGACAGAGTTCCTTGTTTCCCACAGTGACAGGGCTCCTTGTTTACCACAGTGACAGTGCTCCTTGTATCCCGCAGTGACAGAGCTCCTTGTTTCCTGCTGTAACAGGACTCCTTGTTTACTGCAGTGACACAGTTCCTTGTTTCCTGCGGTGATGAGGCTCATTGTTTCTTGCAGTGACAGGGATCATTGTTTCTTGCAGTGAAAGAGCTCCTTGGTCCCCTGCAGTGAGATGGCTCCTTGTTTCTTGCAGTGACACAATTCCTTGTTTCCTGCAGTGATAAGGCTAATTGTTTCTTGCAGTAAGAGGGTTCCTTCTTTCTTGCAGTGACAGAGCTCCTTGTTTCCCACAGTGACAGGGCTCCTTGTTTACCACAGTGACAGTGCTCCTTCTTTCCTGCAGTGACACGGCTCCTTGGTCCCCTGCAGTGACAGGGCTCCTTGTTTCTTGCAGTAAGAGGGCCCCTTGTTTCTTGCAGTGAGAGGGCTCCTTGTTTCTTGCAGTGACAGAGCTCCTTGTTTCCCACAGTGACAGGGCTCCTTGTTTACCACAGTGACAGTGCTCCTTGTACCCCGCAGTGACAGAGCTCCTTGTTTCCCGCTGTGACAGGACTCCTTGTTTACTGCAGTGACACAGTTCCTTGTTTCCAGCAGTGAGAGGGCTCCTTGCTTCTTGCAGTGACAGAGCTCCTTGTTTCCCACAGTGACAGGGCCCCTTGTTTACCACAGTGACAGTGCTCCTTGTTTTCCGAAGTGACAGGGCTCCTTGTTTTCTGCAGTGACAGAGCTCCCTGTTCCCCTGCAGTGACAGGGCCCACTGCTCCTGTAGGGACCGGGCACCTCAGGTCCTGCAGTGACAGGGCTCCTTGTTTCTTGCAGGGAGAGGGCTCCTTGTTTCTTGCAGTGACAGGGCTCCTTGTTTCTTGCAGTTAGAGGGCTCCTTGTTTCTTGCAGTGACAGAGCTCCTTGTTTCCCACAGTGACAGGGCTCCTTGTTTACCACAGTGACAGTGCTCCTTGTATCCTGCAGTGACACAGTTCCTTGTTTCCTGCAGTGATAAGGCTCCTTGTTTCTTGCAGTGACAGGACTCCTTCTTTCCTGCAGTGACAGGGCTCCTTGTTTCCTGCAGTGACAGGGATTCTTGTTTCCTGAAGTGACACGGCTCCTTGTTTCTTGCAGTGAGAGGGCTCCTTGTTTCTTGCAGTGACAGGGCTCCTTGTTTCTTGCAGGGAGAGGGCTCCTTGTTTCTTGCAGTGACAGGTCTCCTTGTTTCTTGCAGTTAGAGGGCTCCTTGTTTCTTGCAGTGACAGAGCTCCTTGTTTCCCACAGTGACAGGGCTCCTTGTTTACCACAGTGACAGTGCTCCTTGTATCCCGCAGTGACCGAGCTCCTTGTTTCCCGCTGTGACAGCACTCCTTGTTTACTGCAGTTACACAGTTCCTTGTTTCCTGCAGTGATAAGGCTCCTTGTTTCTTGCAGTGACCGGGCTCCTTGTTTCATGCAGTGACAGGGCTCCTTGGTCCCCTGCAGTGACAGGGCTCTTTGCAGTGACAGGGCTTCTTATTTCTTGCAGTGACAGAGTTCCTTGTATCCTGCAGTGACAGGGCTCCTTGTTTCCTGAAGTGATAGGGCTCCTTGTTTCTTGCAGTGACAGGGCTCCTTGTCTCTTGCAGTAACAGGGCTCCTTGTCTCTTGCAGTGACAGGGCTCCTTGTTTCTTGCAGTGACAGGGCTCCTTGTTTCTTGCAGTGACAGGGTCCCTTGTTTCCTGCAGTAACAGGGCTCCTTCTTTCTTGCAGTGACAGAGCTCCTTGTTTCCCACAGTGACAGTGATCCTTGTTTCCTGCAATAACAGGGCTCCTTGTTTCTTGCAGTGACAGGGCTCCTAGTTTCCTGCAATACCAGGGCTCCTTGTTTCTTGAAGTGACATGGCTCCTTATTTCTTGCAGTGACAGGGCTCCTTGTTTCATGCAGTGAGAGGGCTCCTTGTTTCTTGCAGTGACAGGGCTCCTTGTTTCTTGCAGTGAGAGGTCTCCTTGTTTCTTGCAGTGACAGAGCTCCTTGTTTCCCACAGTGACAGGACTCCTTGTTTCCCACAGTGACAGGGCTCCTTGTTTTCTGCAGTGACAGGGCTCCTTGTATCCCGCAGTGACAGAGCTCCTTGCTTCCCGCTGTGATAGGACTCCTTGTTTACTGCAGTGACAGTTTCTTGTTTCCTGCAGTGATAAGGCTCATTGTTTCTTGCAGTGAAAGAGCTCCTTGTTTTCTGCAGTGACAGAGCTCCCTTTTCCCCTGCAGTGACAGGGCCCACTGCTCCTGTAGGGACCGGGCGCCTCAGGTCCTGCAGTGACAGGGCTCCTTGTTTCCAGCAGTGACAGGGCTCCTTGGTCCCCTGCAGTGACAGAGCTCCTTGGTCCCCTGCAGTGACAGGGCTCCTTGTTTCTTGCAGTGGCAGAGTTCCTTGTTTCCTGCAGTGAGAGGGTTCCTTGTTTCTTGCTGTGAGAGGGCTCCTTGTTTCTTGCAGTGACAGAGCTCCGTGTTTCCCACAGTGGCAGGGCTCCCTGTTCCCCTGCAATGACAGGGCCCCCTGCTCCTGTAGGGACCGGGCACCTCAGGTCCTGCAGTGAGAGGGCTCCTTGTTTCCTGCAGTGACAGGGCTCATTGTTTCTTGCAGTGACAGGGATCATTGTTTCTTGCAGTGAGAGGGCTCCTTGTTTACCACAGTGACAGGGCTCCTTGTTTACCACAGTGACAGTGCTCCTTGTATGCCGCAGTGACAGGGCTCCTTCTTTCCTGCAGTGACAGGGCTCCTTGTTTCTTGCAGTGACAGGGCTCCTTGTTTCCTGCAGTGATGGGGTCCCTTTCTCCTGTAGGGTCCGGGCACCTCAGGTCCTGCAGTGGCCCCTGCGGTGACAGGGGCCATGTGCATTTGCAGACCCTTTAGAGAGAGGGTCCCTCTGAGCCTTCACTGCATTCAGAACCCTCACCTGCACTGACAGGGCCCCTCACCGGCAGTGACAGGGCCCCTCACCTGCACTGACAGGGCCCCTCACCTGAACTGACAGGGCCCCTCACCTGCAGTGACAGGGCCCCTCACCTGCAGTGAAGGGGCCCCTCACCAGCAGTGACAGGGCCCTCACCAGCAGTGACAGGGCCCCTCACCAGCAGTGACAGGGCCCTCACCGGCAGTGACAGGGACCCTCACCTGCAGTGACAGGGCCCCTCACCTGCAGTGACAGGGCCCTCACCGGCAGTGACAGGGCCCCTCACCAGCAGTGACAGGGCCCCTCACCTGCAGTGACAGGGCCCTCACCGGCAGTGACAGGGCCCCTCACCTGCAGTGACAGGGCCCCTCACCAGCAGTGACAGGGCCCCTCACTTGCAGTGACAGGGCCCCTCGCCTGCAGTGACAGGGCCCTCACCGGCAGTGACAGGGCCCCTCACCTGCAGTGACAGGACCCCTCACCTGCAGTGACAGGGCCCTCACCGGCAGTGACAGGGCCCCTCACCTGCAGTGACAGGGCCCCTCACTAGCAGTGAAAGGCCCCTCACCTGCAGTGACAGGGCCCTCACCGGCAGTGACAGGGCCCCTCACCTGCAGTGACGGGGCCCCTCACCTGCAGTGACAGGGCCCTTCTCCTTCAGTGTTAGGGCCCCTCACCTGCAGTGACAGGGCCCCTCACCAGAGCTGACAGGGCCCCTCACCTGCAGTCAGTGGCCCTTACCTGCAGTGACAGGACCCTCACCGGCAGTGACAGGGCCCCTCACCTGCAGTGACAGGGCCCCTCACCTGCAGTCAGTGGCCCTTACCTGCAGTGAAGGGGCCCCTCACCAGCAGTGACAGGGCCCCTCACCTGCAGTGACAGGGCCCCTCACCTGCAGTGACGGGCCCCTCACCAGCAGTGACAGGGGCCCTCACCTGCAGTGACAGGGCCCCTCACCTGCAGTGACAGGGCCCCTCACCTGCAGTGACAGGGCCCTCACCGGCAGTGACAGGGCCCCTCACCTGCAGTGACAGGGCCCCTCACCGGCAGTGACAGGGCCCCTCACCTGCAGTGACAGGGCCCCTCACCAGCAGTGACAGGGCCCCTCACCAGCAGTGACAGGGCCCCTCACCTGCAGTGACAGGGCCCCTCACCTGCAGTGACAGGGCCCCTCACCTGCAGTGGCAGGGCCCCTCACCAGCAGTGACAGGGCCCCTCACCTGCAGTGACGGGGCCCCTCACCAGCAGTGATGGGGCCCCTCACCTGCAGTGACAAGGCCCCTCACCTGCAGTGACAGGGCCCCCTCACCTGCAGTCAGTGACCCTCACCGGCAGTGACAGGGCCCCTCACCTGCAGTGACAGGGCCCCTCACCTGCAGTGACAGGGCCCCTCACCTGCAGTGACAGGGCCCCTCACTTGCAGTGACAGGGCTCCTCACCTGCAGTGACAGGGCCCCTCACCTGCAGTGACAGGGCCCCTCACCTGCAGTGACAGGGCCCCTCACCTGCAGTGACATAGCTCCCTGTTTCCCGCAGTGGAAGGGCTCCTTGTTTCCCACAGTGACAGAGCTCCTTGTTTCCCACAGTGACAGAGCTCCTTGTTTCCCATAGTGACAGAGCTCCTTGTTTCCCATAGTGATAGGACTCCTTGTTTACCACAGTGACAGTGCTTCTTGTATCCGCAGTGACAGAGCTCCTTGTTTACCACGTAAGAGAGCTCCTTGTTTCCTGCAGTCACAGAGTTCCTTGTTTACTGCAGTGACAGGGCTCCTTGTTTCGCACAGTGACAGAGCTCCTTCTTTCCCACAGTAACAGAGCTCCTTGTTTCCCATGGTAACAGAGTTCCTTGTTTCCTGCAGTGACAGAGTTCCTTGTTTCCTGCAGTGACAGCACTCCTAATTTCCCGCTGTGACAGTGCTCCTTGTTTTCTGCAGTGACAGGGCTCCTTGTTTCCCGCAGTGACAGAGCTCCTTGTTTCCCGCTGAGACAGGACTCCTTGTTTGCCTCAGTGACAGACTTCCTTGTTTCCTGCAGTGATAAGGCTCATTGTTTCTTGCAGTGACAGGGATCCTTGTTTCTTGCAGTGAAAGAGCTCCTTGTTTTCTGCAGTGACAGAGCTCCCTGTTCCCCTGCAATGACAGGGCCCACTGCTCCTGTAGGGACCGGGCGCCTCAGGTCCTGCAGTGACAGGGCTCCTTGTTTCCCGCAGAGACAGGGCTCCTTGGTCCCCTGTAGTGACAGGGCTCTCTGTTTCTTGCAGTGACAGGGCTCCTTGTTTCTTGCAGTGACAGAGTTCCTTATTTCCTGCAGTGACAGGGCTCCATGTTTCTTGCAGTGACAGGGCTCCTTGTTTCTTGCAGTGACAGGGCTCCTTGTTTCTTGCAGTGACAGGGCTCCTTGTTTCTTGCAGTGACAGGGCTCCTTGTTTCCTGCAGTGACAGGGCTCCTTGTTTCCTGAAGTGACAGGTCTCCTTGTTTCTTGCAGTGACAGAGTTCCTTGTTTCCTCCAATGACAGCTCCCTGTTCCACTGCAGTGACGGGGCCCCTCACCTGCAGTGACAGGGCCCTTCTCCTTCAGTGTTAGGGCCCCTCACCTGCAGTGACAGGGCCCCTCACCAGAGCTGACAGGGCCCCTCACCTGCAGTCAGTGGCCCTTACCTGCAGTGACAGGACCCTCACCGGCAGTGACAGGGCCCCTCACCTGCAGTGACAGGGCCCCTCACCTGCAGTCAGTGGCCCTTACCTGCGGTGAAGGGGCCCCTCACCAGCAGTGACAGGGCCCCTCACCTGCAGTGACAGGGCCCCTCACCTGCAGTGACGGGCCCCTCACCAGCAGTGACAGGGGCCCTCACCTGCAGTGACAGGGCCCCTCACCTGCAGTGACAGGGCCCCTCACCTGCAGTGACAGGGCCCTCACCGGCAGTGACAGGGCCCCTCACCTGCAGTGACAGGGCCCCTCACCGGCAGTGACAGGGCCCCTCACCTGCAGTGACAGGGCCCCTCACCAGCAGTGACAGGGCCCCTCACCAGCAGTGACAGGGCCCCTCACCTGCAGTGACAGGGCCCCTCACCTGCAGTGACAGGGCCCCTCACCTGCAGTGGCAGGGCCCCTCACCAGCAGTGACAGGGCCCCTCACCTGCAGTGACGGGGCCCCTCACCAGCAGTGATGGGGCCCCTCACCTGCAGTGACAAGGCCCCTCACCTGCAGTGACAGGGCCCCCTCACCTGCAGTCAGTGACCCTCACCGGCAGTGACAGGGCCCCTCACCTGCAGTGACAGGGCCCCTCACCTGCAGTGACAGGGCCCCTCACCTGCAGTGACAGGGCCCCTCACTTGCAGTGACAGGGCTCCTCACCTGCAGTGACAGGGCCCCTCACCTGCAGTGACAGGGCCCCTCACCTGCAGTGACAGGGCCCCTCACCTGCAGTGACATAGCTCCCTGTTTCCCGCAGTGGAAGGGCTCCTTGTTTCCCACAGTGACAGAGCTCCTTGTTTCCCACAGTGACAGAGCTCCTTGTTTCCCATAGTGACAGAGCTCCTTGTTTCCCATAGTGATAGGACTCCTTGTTTACCACAGTGACAGTGCTTCTTGTATCCGCAGTGACAGAGCTCCTTGTTTACCACGTAAGAGAGCTCCTTGTTTCCTGCAGTCACAGAGTTCCTTGTTTACTGCAGTGACAGGGCTCCTTGTTTCGCACAGTGACAGAGCTCCTTCTTTCCCACAGTAACAGAGCTCCTTGTTTCCCATGGTAACAGAGTTCCTTGTTTCCTGCAGTGACAGAGTTCCTTGTTTCCTGCAGTGACAGCACTCCTAATTTCCCGCTGTGACAGTGCTCCTTGTTTTCTGCAGTGACAGGGCTCCTTGTTTCCCGCAGTGACAGAGCTCCTTGTTTCCCGCTGAGACAGGACTCCTTGTTTGCCTCAGTGACAGACTTCCTTGTTTCCTGCAGTGATAAGGCTCATTGTTTCTTGCAGTGACAGGGATCCTTGTTTCTTGCAGTGAAAGAGCTCCTTGTTTTCTGCAGTGACAGAGCTCCCTGTTCCCCTGCAATGACAGGGCCCACTGCTCCTGTAGGGACCGGGCGCCTCAGGTCCTGCAGTGACAGGGCTCCTTGTTTCCCGCAGAGACAGGGCTCCTTGGTCCCCTGTAGTGACAGGGCTCTCTGTTTCTTGCAGTGACAGGGCTCCTTGTTTCTTGCAGTGACAGAGTTCCTTATTTCCTGCAGTGACAGGGCTCCATGTTTCTTGCAGTGACAGGGCTCCTTGTTTCTTGCAGTGACAGGGCTCCTTGTTTCTTGCAGTGACAGGGCTCCTTGTTTCTTGCAGTGACAGGGCTCCTTGTTTCCTGCAGTGACAGGGCTCCTTGTTTCCTGAAGTGACAGGTCTCCTTGTTTCTTGCAGTGACAGAGTTCCTTGTTTCCTCCAATGACAGCTCCCTGTTCCACTGCAGTGACGGGGCCCCTCACCTGCAGTGACAGGGCCCTTCTCCTTCAGTGTTAGGGCCCCTCACCTGCAGTGACAGGGCCCCTCACCAGAGCTGACAGGGCCCCTCACCTGCAGTCAGTGGCCCTTACCTGCAGTGACAGGACCCTCACCGGCAGTGACAGGGCCCCTCACCTGCAGTGACAGGGCCCCTCACCTGCAGTCAGTGGCCCTTACCTGCAGTGAAGGGGCCCCTCACCAGCAGTGACAGGGCCCCTCACCTGCAGTGACAGGGCCCCTCACCTGCAGTGACGGGCCCCTCACCAGCAGTGACAGGGGCCCTCACCTGCAGTGACAGGGCCCCTCACCTGCAGTGA
Source organism: Lissotriton vulgaris (assembly GCF_964263255.1). NCBI lineage: Eukaryota > Metazoa > Chordata > Amphibia > Caudata > Salamandridae > Lissotriton > Lissotriton vulgaris. The sequence continues at coordinate 4,516,951 of NC_141700.1, forward strand.
CAGGGCCCCTCACCTGCAGTGACAGGGCCCTCACCGGCAGTGACAGGGCCCCTCACCTGCAGTGACAGGGCCCCTCACCGGCAGTGACAGGGCCCCTCACCTGCAGTGACAGGGCCCCTCACCAGCAGTGACAGGGCCCCTCACCAGCAGTGACAGGGCCCCTCACCTGCAGTGACAGGGCCCCTCACCTGCAGTGACAGGGCCCCTCACCTGCAGTGGCAGGGCCCCTCACCAGCAGTGACAGGGCCCCTCACCTGCAGTGACGGGGCCCCTCACCAGCAGTGATGGGGCCCCTCACCTGCAGTGACAAGGCCCCTCACCTGCAGTGACAGGGCCCCCTCACCTGCAGTCAGTGACCCTCACCGGCAGTGACAGGGCCCCTCACCTGCAGTGACAGGGCCCCTCACCTGCAGTGACAGGGCCCCTCACCTGCAGTGACAGGGCCCCTCACTTGCAGTGACAGGGCTCCTCACCTGCAGTGACAGGGCCCCTCACCTGCAGTGACAGGGCCCCTCACCTGCAGTGACAGGGCCCCTCACCTGCAGTGACATAGCTCCCTGTTTCCCGCAGTGGAAGGGCTCCTTGTTTCCCACAGTGACAGAGCTCCTTGTTTCCCACAGTGACAGAGCTCCTTGTTTCCCATAGTGACAGAGCTCCTTGTTTCCCATAGTGATAGGACTCCTTGTTTACCACAGTGACAGTGCTTCTTGTATCCGCAGTGACAGAGCTCCTTGTTTACCACGTAAGAGAGCTCCTTGTTTCCTGCAGTCACAGAGTTCCTTGTTTACTGCAGTGACAGGGCTCCTTGTTTCGCACAGTGACAGAGCTCCTTCTTTCCCACAGTAACAGAGCTCCTTGTTTCCCATGGTAACAGAGTTCCTTGTTTCCTGCAGTGACAGAGTTCCTTGTTTCCTGCAGTGACAGCACTCCTAATTTCCCGCTGTGACAGTGCTCCTTGTTTTCTGCAGTGACAGGGCTCCTTGTTTCCCGCAGTGACAGAGCTCCTTGTTTCCCGCTGAGACAGGACTCCTTGTTTGCCTCAGTGACAGACTTCCTTGTTTCCTGCAGTGATAAGGCTCATTGTTTCTTGCAGTGACAGGGATCCTTGTTTCTTGCAGTGAAAGAGCTCCTTGTTTTCTGCAGTGACAGAGCTCCCTGTTCCCCTGCAATGACAGGGCCCACTGCTCCTGTAGGGACCGGGCGCCTCAGGTCCTGCAGTGACAGGGCTCCTTGTTTCCCGCAGAGACAGGGCTCCTTGGTCCCCTGTAGTGACAGGGCTCTCTGTTTCTTGCAGTGACAGGGCTCCTTGTTTCTTGCAGTGACAGAGTTCCTTATTTCCTGCAGTGACAGGGCTCCATGTTTCTTGCAGTGACAGGGCTCCTTGTTTCTTGCAGTGACAGGGCTCCTTGTTTCTTGCAGTGACAGGGCTCCTTGTTTCTTGCAGTGACAGGGCTCCTTGTTTCCTGCAGTGACAGGGCTCCTTGTTTCCTGAAGTGACAGGTCTCCTTGTTTCTTGCAGTGACAGAGTTCCTTGTTTCCTCCAATGACAGCTCCCTGTTCCACTGCAGTGACAGGGTCCCTTTCTCCTGTAGGGTCCGGGCACCTCAGGTCCTGCAGTGGCCCCTGCGGTGACAGGGGCCATGTGCATTTGCAGACCCTTTAGAGAGAGGGTCCCTCTGAGCCTTCACTGCATTCAGTGGCCCTCACCTGCACTGACAGGGCCCCTCCCCTGAACTGACAGGGCCCCTCACCTGCAGTGAAGGGGCCCCTCACCAGCAGTGACAGGGCCCTCACCAGCAGTGACAGGGCCCCTCACCAGCAGTGACAGGGCCCTCACCGGCAGTGACAGGGCCCCTCACCTGCAGTGACAGGGCCCTCACCGGCAGTGACAGGGCCCCTCACCTGCAGTGACAGGGCCCCTCACCAGCAGTGACAGGGCCCTCACCGGCAGTGACAGGGCCCCTCACCTGCAGTGACAGGGCCCCTCACCTGCAGTGACAGGGCCCCTCACCTGCAGTGACAGGGTCTTCACCGGCAGTGACAGGGCCCCTCACCTGCAGTGACAGGGCCCCTCACCTGCAGTGACAGGGCCCCTCGCCTGCAGTGACAGGGCCCCTCACCTGCAGTGACAGGGTCCTCACCGGCAGTGACAGGGCCCCTCACCTGCAGTGACAGGGCCCCTCACCTGCAGTGACAGGGCCCTCACCGGCAGTGACAGGGCCCCTCACCTGCAGTGACAGGGCCCCTCACCGGCAGTGACAGGGCCCCTCACCTGCAGTGACAGGGCCCCTCACCTTCACTGACAGGGCCCCTCACCTGAACTGACAGGGCCCCTCACCTGAACTGACAGGGCCCCTCACCTGCAGTGACAGGGCCCCTCACCAGCAGTGACAGGGCCCCTCACCAGCAGTGACAGGGCCCCTCACCAGCAGTGACAGGGCCCCTCACCAGCAGTGACAGGGCCCACACCGGCAGTGACAGGGCCCCTCACCTGCAGTGACAGGGCCCCTCACCTGCACTGACAGGGCCCCTCACCTGAACTGACAGGGCCCCTCACCTGCAGTGACAGGGCCCCTCACCTGCAGTGAAGGGGCCCCTCACCAGCAGTGACAGGGCCCCTCACCTGCAGTGACGGGGCCCCTCACCTGCAGAGACAGGGCCCCTCACCTGCAGTGACAGGGCCCCTCACCTGCAGAGACAGGGCCCCTCACCAGCAGTGACAGGGCCCTCACCGGCAGTGACAGGGCCCCTCACCGGCAGTGACAGGGCCCTCACCGGCAGTGACAGGGCCCCTCACCTGCATTGAAAGGGCCCCTCACCTGCAGTGACAGGGCCCTCACCGGCAGTGACAGGGCCCCTCACCTGCAGTGACAGGGCCCCTCACCAGCAGTGACAGGGCCCCTCACCTGCAGTGACAGGGCCCCTCACCTGCAGTGACAGGGTCCTCACCGGCAGTGACAGGGCCCCTCACCTGCAGTGACCCGGGCCCCTCACCTACAGTGACAGGGCCCTCACCGGCAGTGACAGGGCCCCTCACCTGCAGTGACAGGGCCCCTCACCGGCAGTGACAGGGCCCCTCACCTGCAGTGACAGGGCCCCTCACCTTCACTGACAGGGCCCCTCACCTGAACTGACAGGGCCCCTCACCTGAACTGACAGGGCCCCTCACCTGCAGTGACAGGGCCCCTCACCAGCAGTGACAGGGCCCCTCACCAGCAGTGACAGGGCCCCTCACCAGCAGTGACAGGGCCCTCACCGGCAGTGACAGGGCCCCTCACCTGCAGTGACATGGCCCCTCACCTGCAGTGACAGGGCCTTCACCGGCAGTGACAGGGCCCCTCACCAGCAGTGACAGGGCCCCTCACCTGCAGTGACAGGGCCCTCACCGGCAGTGACAGAGCCCCTCACCTGCAGTGACAGGGCCCCTCACCAGCAGTGACAGGGCCCCTCACCTGCAGTGACAGGGCCCCTCACCTGCAGTGACAGGGCCCTCACCGGCAGTGACAGGGCCCCTCACCTGCAGTGACAGGGCCCCTCACCTGCAGTGACAGGGCCCTCACCGGCAGTGACAGGGCCCCTCACCTGCAGTGACAGGGCTCCTCACCGGCAGTGACAGGGCCCCTCACCTGCAGTGACAGGGCCCCTCACCTGCAGTGACAGGGCCCTTCTCCTTCAGTGTTAGGGCCCCTCACCTGCAGTGACAGGGCCCCTCACCAGAGCTGACAGGGCCCCTCACCTGCAGTCAGTGGCCCTTACTTGCAGTGACAGGGCCCCTCACCTGCAGTGACGGGGCCCTCACCGGCAGTGACAGGGCCCCTCACCTGCAGTGACAGGGCCCCTCACCTGCAGTGACAGGGCCCCTCACCAGAGCTGACAAGGCCCCTCACCTGCAGTCAGTGGCCCTTACCTGCAGTGACAATACCCTCACCGGCAGTGACAGGGCCCTCACCTGCAGTGACATGGCCCCTCACCTGCAGTCAGTGGCCCTTACCTGCAGTGACAGGACCCTCACCGGCAGTGACAGGGCCCCTCACCTGCCGTGACAGGGCCCCTCACCTGCAGTGAAGGGGCCCCTCACCAGCAGTGACAGGGCCCCTCACCTGCAGTGACAGGGCCCCTCACCTGCAGTCAGTGACCCTCACCGGCAGTGACAGGGCCCCTCACTTGCAGTGACAGGGCCCCTCACCTGCAGTGACAGGGCCCCTCACTTGCAGTGACAGGGCCCCTCACCTGCAGTGACAGGGCCCCTCACCTGCAGTGACAGGGCCCCTCACCTGCAGTGACAGGGCCCCTCACCTGCAGTGACAGGGCCCCTCACCTGCAGTGACAGGGACCCTCACCTGCAGTGACAGGGCCCTCACCTGCAGTGACAGGGCCCCTCACCTGCAGTGACAGGGCCCCTCGCCGGCAGTGACAGGGCCCCTCACTTGCAGTGACAGGGCCCCTCACCTGCAGTGACAGGGCCCCTCACCGGCAGTGACAGGGCCCCTCACCTGTAGTGACAGGGCCCCTCACCTGCAGTGACAGGGCCCCTCACCTGCAGTCAGTGACCCTCACCGGCAGTGACAGGGCCCCTCACTTGCAGTGACAGGGCCCCTCACCTGCAGTGACAGGGCCCCTCACTTGCAGTGACAGGGCCCCTCACCTGCAGTGACAGGGCCCCTCACCTGCAGTGACGGGGCCCCTCACCTGCAGTGACAGGGCCCCTCACCTGCAGTGACAGGGCCCCTCACCTGCAGTGGCGGGGCCCCTCACCTGCAGTGACAGGGCCCTCACCTGCAGTGACAGGGCCCCTCACCTGCAGTGACAGGGCCCCTCACCTGCAGTGACGGGGCCCCTCACCTGAACAGACAGGGCCCCTCACCTGCAGTAACAGGGCCCCTCACCTGAACAGACAGGGCCCCTCACCTGCAGTGACATGCCCCTCAGGGCCCCTCACCTGCAGTGACAGGGCCCCTCACCTGCAGTGACAGGGCCCCTCACCTGCAGTGACCGGGCCCCTCACCTGCAGTGATCGGGCCCCTCACCTGCAGTGACAGGGCCCCTCACCTGAACAGACATGGCCCCTCACCTGCAGTGACAGGGCCCTCACCTGCAGTGACAGGCCCCTCAGGGCCCCTCACTTGCAGTGTCAGGGCCCCTCACCTGCAGTGACAGGGCCCCTCACCTGCAGTGACGGGGCCCCTCAGACTGCGCAGTTCTGCGGATGGGGGCTCTCTCTACGGTGAAGTTGGGGCTCCCGGAGGGGCTGTGGGTCGGTGGCAGAGCAAAGACTTTGTGATTTTGCAATTTAAAAATAAAAATAAGAGCGTCTTTGAAAAGCTGGCGGTCCCAGCGGAGAGGCCCGTCCCGCCTTCAAAGGCGCCTTTCTTCTGCCTGCGCCGGAGAGGCCCGCAGCTGAGATCTGACATGTCTGCAAAGACCTTGGCAGCCTGTGCCAGGGGGCAAAGAGGGGGGGGGGGGTTCCATGCCCCGGGTAGGGGTGGAGGCAGGGGGGTCCATGCCAGGGGGCGGGGGGAGGGGGGGGGGGGGGACTCCATGCCCCGGGTAGGGGAGGAGGGAGGGCAGTCCATGCCAGGGGGTGGGGGGGGGCACTCCATGCCCCGGGTAGGGGTGGAGGCAGGGGAGTCCATGCCAGGGGGCAGGGGGAGGGGGACTCCATGCCCCGGGTAGGGGAGGAGGGAGGGCATTCCATGCCAGGGGGTGGGGGGGGCACTCCATGCCCCGGGTAGGGGTGGAGGCAGGGGAGTCCATGCCAGGGGGCTGGGCAGGGGGGGACACTCCATGCCCCGGGTAGGGGTGGAGGCAGGGGGGTCCATGCCAGGGGGCGGGGGGAGGGGGGGACTCCAGGCCCCGGGTAGGGGTGGAGGCAGGGGGGTCCATGCCAGGGGGCGGGGGGAGGGGGGGGGGACTCCATGCCCCGGGTAGGGGTGGAGGCAGGGGGGTCCATGCCAGGGGGAGGGGGGGGGACTCCATGCCCCGGGTAGGGGTGGAGGCAGGGGGGTCCATGCCAGGGGGCGGGGGGAGGGGGGGGACTCCATGCCCCGGGTAGGGGAGGAGGGAGGGCAGTCCATGCCAGGGGGTGGAGGGGGGGGGGGGCACTCCATGCCCCGAGTAGGGGAGGAGGGAGGGTAGTCCATGCCAGGGGGCGGGGGGAGGGGGGGACTCCATGCCCCGGGTAGGGGTGGAGGCAGGGGGGTCCATGCCAGGGGGCGGGGGGAGGGGGGGGGACTCCATGCCCCGGGTAGGGGAGGAGGGAGGGCAGTCCATGCCAGGGGGTGGGGGGGGGGGGCACTCCATGCCCCGAGTAGGGGAGGAAGGAGGGTAGTCCATGCCAGGGGGCAGGGCTGGGTAAAATATTCCATGCCCCGAGTTGGGAAGGAGGAGGCCCGGTACTCGCTGCCAGGGGAAGGGCTGGCACAACATGTCCTGTGTTGAGATGGGAGCTGGCAGCACTCTAATCCAAGTGAAAGAATGGGGCTACCTGCGGCCCCCGCAGGGGGCCACCTTAAACGGGCAGCCCCTTCAGTGGCATTTGGGCACTTCCCCACCCCCCTTACTACTGCGGGACTCCGGGAGGAGTCCCCTTACCTGGCGTTCCAAGCACGTCATTTGCGGCGCACCGTGGAGTGGGGAGGGTATTTAGGCCTCCCCCTCCATTTTGGGTCCTCTTTGGTGCCTGGCACGCCGTCGGTGTGGTCACCCTTGACGCCGTGGTGACTGTCCCTGAGCTGCTATAGTTTGGGGTGAGTGCATACCCGCCCCCTCCTCGCCCGGTCTCCCCATCCTGGGCACGATTGTGGGAGGGACCTAGAACAATTACGTCAGCGCCCCGTTAGTCTTTCGAGCGGTTGTGGGCCTGACCAACCGGGGGCTTGCCTTGCTACGCTCCGCCCTGAAAGGGCCGTGAGTAATAAGGGACCAATGTGTCACGTGATCCAGTAAGGGGATCACTCCCACAAGGGTAGTGCTGATTGCTTTCTACACAGTGCTTGGCTCATCAGGTGGGCGGGCAGCATAGGTTGATACAGCTGCCTGCCCTTCGATCGCCTGTAAGATAACCCACCATTTTTGCATACTTTTGTATGGAATAAACCTGCAGCAATATTTTCTCCAAACAATAGTTGTGTTGTATATTTATTTATAAATATCTACTCTGTTGTGGTGTGGGTGGGGGGTTGCCTATAATGGGACTATGCATTCCCCCAGTCTGGAGCGGGTAGTTAAACGAGGTTTGTTTTGTTGGGGTTACTTTGCATGTAATTTTATCTTTTCTGCTCAAGATATGAGCTTGTTTTAAGCCAAAACATGTCCACCCCACTGAACTTCTGCAAGATCATCAATGTCAGACAAGTTGTTCATCATATGCTTGGACAACAACAGGCTCAACACAGCATCCAGAAAAACCTAAATGCTCCATATGGGGTTTTTAAAGCTGAAAGATTTCTGAACTTAGGGTGCAGTCTGAGCTATTAACATGTTGATGCTTGGCCCTCCATAATTAACAAATTGGCTTCCCTCGGCACCATTCATCTTAGGCAATCAATCTATAATCAGACTTATTTCGTCTCCACAAATCTATACAAAATAGTATATCACCAAATGGTTTCCATGCAACAGTGACTAGTGCCAACAATTCCATGTTCCCCACCACAAAAAGACATTCAAGAGCACTGTTAATAGGGTCCCACTGCTGATGAAATTGAGGCAGAAGACATCACTGGAAAATAAATCATGCCATAACACAACATGCACAAACATCTCTCACTTGAGCCACTCATTGCTGAATCCCCCAAAGATACCATCCATTTACAATGTCTACAGGTGCTCCCAGAGCAGCCCTTGCCTTGTGGTTGTAAGTTGGGGCTACTCAATAGACAAAAAGGGCCACTTACTCCACAAACTGGATGAAGACACCAACCTCACAAGGACATCGTTCAAAGCCCAACAATCTTAATGGGCCTGAATCTTAGAACTGGCTGGCCATGGTCAGGATGGTACACAACCCAGGAGCATAGGGGGTCAGAGGGACCAGTTGTGTTGGGGAAACAATAAGGGCTAGTAACTTGGAAACCACCAATCATGGTCATGCATTTTTGGATCTATTCTTACACGCCTGGCGCATGATGTGTGATTTGCTCGGTATCGCCAATGGTAAGTTAACCTTGAAATACGTCATGGGACAAAGAATCTAGGGGCATATTAGCAAGAAGTTGCGATATTTATCGCAAAACGCGCCTAGCACGTTTATTATTATTTTAGTGGAAAAAACATGCAATTAGCAACATTTATTTCTACTGTGATAAAATATCCAGCGATGGCGGCGAAATGCCTGAATATCGCTGGAAATCCAGCGATATTCACGCTTTAATGCATGGTGGACTTAGCCTGATAATCCACCTCCCATTGGGGAATACAGGTAAGTCAGGTTTCAAGCAGGTGTTAATTAATAGAGATAATTGCGCTAACGCAACTTTTTTTATCGCTTCGCCTCCGTTGCTAATAGGCGATAGCTGTGTTAGCGACTGCCTTCAGTCGCTACCAGTTTGGGTACACATACTTTGCATGTCATTAGCAATAAATATCGCTGACATGCAAAGCGGGCCCTAAACCGGTCGCTATCGCCTGGATGCTGTCGCTAACTGCTGTTAGCGACAGCTTGCTGATAGGCTGATACAAATATTGCCGCTTTAGCGGCAAAAAGTGCTGCTAAAGTGGCGATACTGCCCTTGCTAATATGCCCCCTAGAGTTCTGGCTCTTATGTGCCCTCCGGTTTTCGACTACCTGTGCTTTGCCAGGTGGAGGCCATGAGGAAACTGCAGATGTTTCTGGAACCAGATATAGGGCTCTAGGTGGAACTCGGCCTCAGGCTCGACATCAAATATGATGAATGCCAGAGTGGGCTGCGATTCAAGATTGTGGCATTGATATTTATGTTGACGTATGTGAATTCTGCTCTTTTAAGTTTATTGGTAGTTTTTTGTGAGCAATACAGATTGTATTTATATGTATTGCAGCCCTGAAGAAGTCTGTCTCGGGTGAAACGCTTTGGCTGCATTTGCTTTTCGCATAAATATTTGAACTAAAGGATCAGAAATTCAAAGACCTCCTCTCGTTCAAAGTGTTTGTGCTTGGCGTTTGTGCTGTATATACTCTGATTGCTTGTTTATGTTGCCTCTTAGAGCTTTCTCTTTTACAAGTAAAAATATGTATATATATATATATATATAACGGAAGGTCAGGATTGTATAAACACGGTGATTTACTTGTTTCACAATTAAATGTAAAATATTTCTTAATCAAGCTCGAATAACATGAAGCAAATGTGGAATGACTGATGTAATAAGTCAAAAGTGCAAGTCATGCACGTCTCTATGTCTATGAACCTAATGCCACAATGTAACCATGGCAACATCTGGTTCTACCTGGTAACACTAATTGAGTGACACACCCATGTTTCTGTATGTATATATGTATGTGCTTAGCACAATGGCAGATGTAGTGAACAAGGCGGCAACGCCGAAACGCGTCTAAGCAGAAACTGATCCAGTAATAAACGTTTGGATTAAGATTCACGGAGTCAGCGCCTTCTTTTAACACGAAGTATGGAATTAGGCAATATATATATATATATATAAATATATATACTGTTCCCAACATCCCCAGGCACACAACCTGATAAGGAACGCAGCACTCGCGGGGGTGGTTTTCACTCCGATTTTAATGGAAAACCCTCAGCACATCAAGACGCGTTTCAGCATAGGCTTTCGTCAGTTGTTGTACAGAAACGCGCGGCGGCCATTTGTATTTTATAAACATTGAGCATGGAACAAATCATAGACATCAACAAAGGACTAACATGCATTCGCCAGCAAAGTATGCCGCCAACGGTTCAGGAAAAGAGGGTACAGTGAGGGCATTCTCACACAAGCTTTGAAAAAAGTGAATAATATCAAGAGAGAGGATATACTGATCACGAAAAGTAAAGATAAAAAGAATAGCGAGACATTTCGTATGATCACTACGTTTTCTGAGAATGGTGGTCATTTAAAAAGGATATTACGAAAAAACTGGAACATCCTACTCACTGACACTGTTGAAAAGAAGGATTTACCTACTAACCCCTTAGTCACTTTTAGAATAGCAAGGGCACTTAAGGACCACCTTGTGAGGAGCCATTATGAAGGACATTCTGTCAAACCCACTTTGCAACAAATGAATGGATTTTATCCCTGTGGCCGGTGCAAGGCTTGTAAATACAGTAAGCGTACTCTAACTTATAAAGTACCAGGATTAGTGACACCTAGACGCATACACAAATTTCTGACATGCTCGACTCCTTATGCAGTATACTGCTTAATGTGTCCATATGGGCTCAGATATATTGGAAGCATCACCCATCCAGTAAAGATACGCATACTGGAGCATATGAGAGCCATCAACAACGTTGATGAAGCCTACCCCATTGCTAGACACTTTGAGAAGGCTCATAATCGCAATAGGGACCTGTTGCATATTTTTGCCTGGATAGTGTCCCCACAAGCATAAGAGGGTGTGACCCATGAGGAACTGGAGGTACATTTGGGATAAGAGAAATTTCTACCTGTTCCTTCATGTAATCCTCTAGGTAATGCATAATATGTAGAAACCACTGCATTATATGTGTGTATATATAAGGTGAAATGGACTTTCTTGACAGTATTATAGAAAGTTGAATTGCACCTGAGATCGTAAAAATAGAAAACATAATTTAAAATCATGACGAAGGAATTGGTTTGGCCCATACAGGGCGTGATTTTAACAAGGAGGCATTACCTAGGACGTGGTGCATAGCAATGCCCATTCAGGGCGGTATTACTCAAGATACCTATTCAAATAAGGGATCTTTTTTGCCATTATATGGCAGTTAATGTTTAAATGCATGCATATTTGAATTGGCATATGATATCTATTCTCATTATAAAATGCATGTTCCAATATGGCGGTATACTTTGCTGGCGAATGCATGTTAGTCCTTTGTTGATGTCTATGATTTGTTCCATGCTCAATGTTTATAAAATACAAATGGCCACCACGCGTTTCTGTACAACAACTGACGAAAGCCTATGCTGAAACGCGTCTTGATGTACTGAGGGTTTTCCATTAAAATCGGAGTGAAAATCACCCCCGCGAGTGCTGCGTTCCTTATCAGGTTGTGTGCCTGGGGATGTTGGGAGCAGTATATAGTTGACGGGTACACCCCTGTTACGTGTGCACCCGCTCTGGAGTGCGGCAGGCTGGTGTTTTGGAGCGTCGATATATATATATATATATATATATATATATATATATATATATATATATATTCTATAACAATAATGTTGGATATTTTCACCTAGAGTTAACTGGTAATAGAAAATAAGGCCTAGTCAAATGAAAAACAAATGCAAGTTAAACTTGTCTTCTCAAAACAGGAGACGCCCTCCTTTCCCTTTAAGCCTGAGCAACTCAACATCGTCAATTAACTGTGCAGGAAGAAGTAACTAAAAGTATGGGAATTGCTTTGATAAAATTACCAAACAACTTTGGTACATCTTTCCCAATAGATCCCGCCCACTTCGACCTCTGCCCCCAAGTCACAGTGGCTTGAGACACACAGCACCAGCCCTCTCCATCGGCAGGTGCCTGTGTACGGTGCGCGTTAGGGGAGCAGTCTGCCGCCGTGGTGAAACCGTCCCAAAGGAGCAGCCAGAATGTTTTTTTAAACCTCTTTCAACCGGACCTTTAATGACACTGAAGTGCATATTTACAAGCCCCTATCGCCACCACAACGTCACTTTCTGTGATGTTGTGATGGCAATACGGGCTTCAACTTATTCACAAGGCAGCGTTAAGCCACTTAACGTGGATTAACGCTGCCTTGAAAATAAGGCAGCCTTTCACGCTGCACTTAGCGTGAAAGGGGAGGGCAATCGGTGTTGTGGTGGGCGTTCCAGCGCAACACCCATTGATGTTGACACTACCCCCTATTTACAAGGGCAACGTAAATGGGAGGCAGCGCCAGAATTAAGACAGGGGTGGACATTGGCCAGTATGACCGTGTAGGGGGTTACTTCGGGAGGGCGGTGCAAATGACTGCGGTCAGCCAGGTTCTCCCTAGTTCGGTTTCGATGTCTTGAATCACTTAGGGTCTGGACACCTTGTTTCTAAAAATCCCTGGCGGGAAGAGTCTCTCTTTGTGTGTTCAGTGACCGCTCGCTGCTTCCGTTCATGCCCTGTACATGCTGTGGTTGGTAATTGATGCAAAGCTGTTCTCTTGGGTGGAGTGGGCCAGGCCCAGCCGGAGCCTTGAATATACGGGGGGAATCTTGGTGGTACTGGGGGCCCGGCCCCCTCCCCCGGTTACTAATCTCCTTGTGGTTTAGCCCCCCGGATCTGCTGGTTCAAGTGTCCATTGTCAGACACTGACAGGTCCCTTGCGGGGCTTGGGGGAAAGTTCCCACCCGCTTTTCCAATTTTGAACCAGCCGCCTCCAGAGCAGATAGTTTGAGCATGAGTGGAGTCAAGAGGGCTGACACTACTGTTTCTAACTTCATCCAGAACTCCCATGGGGCATATTACCAAGCAATAGCGATAATTATCGTTATGCATGGTTAGCGGCTAAATTATATCGCCGCGCTCCGATGATTTTTATCGCTGAGATACCTTGATATTATCAAGGTTTATCTCAAAAGCAGTAAAAATCCTGCAAAATGCATGAATATCGCTGAAAACTCAGCGATATTCATGCATTATCGTGACAATGCTCTTAGCCATGTTACCCACCTTCCATTGGATAACATGGCTAAGAACTGCTCTGGGCAGGCGTTAGCTTTTGGAGATATTCGAGCTTAGTGCGAATATTTCCAAAAGTAAGGCTTTGTTGATAATTGGAGATAGCGATATTAGCGACTGTTTTCAGTCGCTAACATCTTGGCACGCCCACTTTGCATGTCATTAGCGATAAATATCGCTGACATGCAAAGTGGGGCCCAAGATGATCGCTATCTCCTACTAGCTGTCGCTAACTGGTGTTAGCGGCAGCTAGGTAATAGGGCGATAAAATTATCGCCGCTTTAGCGGGAAAAAGTCCAGCTAAGGCGGCGCTAATGGCCATTGGTAAAATGCCCCCATATTATCACCCTCCTGACTTAAACTATGGGCTGTTTGAATCTGATGCCGATATCGGGGGTTACGGATGAGATTGATGGTTTCAGAGGGAGCATTTCCACTTGCGGCGCAAGAGGATTATGAGAGGTTTAAATGCTAAATTATTGTAAATTAAGGTGGACAGTTTCAAACAATACATAGAAATGCTTATTTAGCGGAATCTCCAGTCAATCTGATGGCGATTTTTTTCCAGAGTAGAAAAAAGTTCTTCGGCGATCCTAAATAAGCCGATTCTTAACGGATCACAGGTTTTCCGGCCCTGCGTAACTTCCGAGATCAGACGCGATCCGGTGCTTTCAGGGCGGCTCGGCCACTTCAGCTCGAGACGCCCCTCGAAACGCCAAAACCAGTCAAAAGGGGGACGCAATCCCCGGCCTTCAAGTCTCACAGCAAAACTATTGAATTATATGTTAAGCGTGAAATTCCCATACTCAAATTGCACATGCGTGTGTGTATATGTATATGTGTGTGTATATATATATAATAAATTAAATATCTGGGGGCTTTTATGGCACAATATGCAGCACTATAATAGCCTTTTTTTCACAGCGGTGTGAAACATGAAAAATATTGAACAAGCTCCAGAGAAATCTGCGCGTCACCATCTTGACAGCTGCCAAACCGCTCTGCGCAGCTTCGCCATCACCCATTGTTTTTTCAACGTTGTTGTACCCATGAGAGAAACAAACCCTGCATCTTCCAGCTCCCGTCCGCGACCATCCCCGGCTGCACCCTGAGGGCTTCGCCAATCTCGCCCTGCCTCAGACGCAAGGATTTCTAAAAAACGCAAAAAGCATTTCTTCTAAATTTCTACACTCCTAACTACAGATTTTTTTGTCTTTTGTGTTCTACAGACAACTAAGAGTACATACAGTCCAGTGTCCACCATAACTGAAAATAAACACATGTACAAAGCCAAATGCCTCAAAATAAACATGTGATATAAATATGGATACCATGTGATATGATCCTATGAGACCACTTTGAGGTTCTGCTGACATCTGCAAAGTGCATTGTGTAGTAACGACAGTAGTGCCACAATAGAACCACGTACTTACAAAAAAGACCCATTCACAAACCTGTGAGTGGAAATCTCCCCTCTCATATCTTTCCTACCGGGAGATCTTTGCAATGCGCTACCCTATTTCTCAGCCTATACCTCTCTCAATATATCTTCTAGCCCAACTTTCTGACTCATCTCGAACTTCTTTCTACTACTCCTTCCAATGCACTACCCTATCTCTCATCCTATACATCTATCAATATATCATCTACATCCACTCTCTCATTTATCCCAAACCCCATACCACTACCATGATCCCCAAAATAACCCTTTCTAGACTCTCTCCTACTCTACCCCTCCTTGCATCATCTGACCCCGATCCCCTAAAACAGACCTCTCTAAATCCTTCCCTCTGACTCCTCCCCCTCCAAACACCCTTTTTACTCATCCAAAAGCCTCCTCCTACTCTTGTGACCTACAAAAAGAAACCCTACCCTCTTCTGTCCCTCCACTATCCTTTACAATCAAAATAACACAGTAGCATGTTCACTTCTCAAATTCCATATTCCACTAGACTAACTCACCACTAATCCTTTATGGGTTCCATGGTGGCGTGCTACTCGCCAATAAAGCGTTTCAAAACCCCATCAGGGGTTGCAAGCGCTATATAAATGCAAACCTTTTTCCCTCTTCTATCCAAATAATAAGACAGCATCTTAAAATAGCAACATTTAAAAAAATACTAATGCTGAATCTTGGGAATGGGACCATCCAAAAAAATAATCAAAACAGCTATTTTAAGAGTAATTAAAAGTCCAATCAAGTGATTAAGTCAGATTTTCAATTAATATTAAGGAAAAGTAGCTTTCATCAATTACCTTTTTCCTGCATCCATTTCCTGGTGACTAATTTGGGATTGATCTCCAGTTTTTCCAGCCAATAATTAGCCCTGAATAGGTGCGAAATGCCACCTACCTTCTCTATTCAAAGAACTGAATAACAGATCCATCACTCAAATGACTTCATGTTTCACTTTACTAATTCAACACTAATCCTCTATGGGTTCTGGAGTAGCGTGCTACTTACTGAAAAAGCGCTTCGACGCCTCGTCGGAGTTACTGAGCGCTTTACAAATGCAATTACAATACAATACACTACAATATACTACAATACACTTTCTCGAATTCTGGGTGTTGAAGTCAGGTGTCTTCACACCGGGGCCTCCAGCCCACCACGGCCCCTCGTATGTCGTTTTCCACATACACTTCTTTATGGAAACATCGTGTCTTTCAAATCCTCTTCCCAGCGCTGCAAACCTGCGAGCACTACACAACGGCGACCCCTGTCAGGGTGTGAGGGAGCCCCCTCGAAAGACGGCGACCCCTGTCAGGGTGTGAGGGAGCCCCCTCGAAAGACGGGAAATAAAGAAATAGGAAACAAGAAAAAGACATTTACAACAAACAGCTTAACATTAGTAGTATGGCTACCATTTCGCTCCCAGACACGTTTTCGGAATATCTTCTTTTAGTAGAAATTAAGGCCCATTCTGGCGGATGTTGGAGGTTTTCGTTCCATTTATTTCAGATTCGTCGCTGCAGCGTCGCCGTTTCCAAAAGACCTCTTTGCCGAAAACGGAGGCGGAAGAAAACCCGCAGTTGTGAAAGAAACGCCCGGCCTCAAGCAGCCAGGGGGGGGGACACACAATAAAAGCGCCCTGATGCGGATTCGAAGCTCCTCCCGATGCAGAATAAAACGGAGGCGCTTAAAGCATCGGAAAGCGAGGATTGTAAACAAAGAGAGAACGAACGGCGGTAGCGCAGTTTTGAAATTAAAACCAATACAAAAGAATGGGCGGACCGCGGGGGAGCGCGGGATTCAAAAGGGAGAAATGGGCTTAAATATCAGTTAAAATCGGAGAATTAAAGACGTATTCACGGGAGCGGCTTCGAGCAGCTGGACCGGAGTCCACGAGGAAGGGACGGGCGGGGGCAGCTTTGGGAGTTCACATCAAGGCGCTTGAAAATGCTGATTCAGAAATAAAATCAGATTCATTTCACATCTGCATTTGGACTTCGTCAAGATAGCGCCCAGACTAATGGTGCGAGGCCTCTGGCGCTCTCGGCTTGTATATGACTATTTATGCCTATTACATTCCTTTCATGGTGCTGCGCCTTGTATAGCGCCTCTTGCAGCGCTAGGCCTCGTTGAAGAGCCGCACGGCGAGAGCGCTACAAGCAGAGTAAGGCGCTAGGCGAAGAGCCCCTCATATCTATACTTTGTATAGCGCCTTAGGCAGCGCAGTGCACCGCAAAGCTCCGCGCTTGGGGCCCCCATCTGTCATATTTATATTTTTGTATAGCGCTACTTGCAGCATTAGAACTCGTATAGCGTCAAGGGGAATACAAGGCCTCCTAACGAGGCGCTTGGCGAGGAGCCCCCAGTATTTCCTTGCTTGTATAGTGCCACGTGCAGCTCACAACATTCTAAGAAGGCGCTTGAAGAGCCGCGCATATTCCAGTTCTTGTGTAGCGCCTCTTCCATCCACGGCTTCCCTCGCAGCGCTACGCGAGAACCCGTCTCTATTGTATTTTTCATCTAGCGCCGCCAACACTCTCCAGCTGCTACCGCCTCCTCCCCCCTCACAGGGGCCATTGGGCTGAAAGGGCTCAAGCCCCCCCTAAACCCCCCTTCCCCCGCAGAGACAGCTACCCGGACACACACACACAGTACTTTACAGGTCTTTCAAAGACCATTCACTTGTTAATGAGGCTTTGGTGTTTCTTCACCCCCTCTTAGAGCCCCCGCATCTCCACTCCGAAGATTGCTGGAAAAATCCCCCCCCCCCGAAATTTGCCTCTAGTTGCGCCTCTGGATAGAGCTGTAAATCACTGTGCACGCCGCAGTGCACATCCCCGTGTGCACGTCCCAATGGACGACCACACAACACTGCCCGTCCCCGTGTGCTATCACACAACATTCTGCGCTTCACTTCAGATAGAATACTGGGGGGCAGATTTACAAGCCCCTTGTGACACTTTTACGCTGCCGTTATGTCACTTTTGTGACGCAGCGGCGGTGTAAACAATGCGCCACGTTGCGACTTATTTACAACGTGACGCATCTACGCAGATGCGTCACGTTGTAAAGCCCTGCGCCACATGAAACCTGCGTCTGGTTTCATGTGGGCGTTCTGTCGCAGGGTGGGCGTTCCCTCGCAGGAAAGCCCCGTAAAACTGACGCAGTGAAATCTACAAGATTTCAGGGAGTCAGTTTTACGACGCTGCTGCGTCAAATCCTTACGTCTGCTTGAAGCAGGCGTAAGGAGTGACGCAGCACGTTGAGTATGGGTGGCCCCTGTGCATTGCAGGAGTTGCGTCACGCTTGCGACGTGACTCCAGCAATGCGCCACCCATACGCCACAAGATGCGTCACGCATCTTTCCTTCCTTGCACCGTGGTGCGCCGCATTGTAAATGCGACGCATCTTTGGTGGCGGAAGGAGGGGATTGCATGACGCATCTGTTCTGGCGTATCCCTGCTGATTTGCAGAGATGCGCCAGAACATGTAAATATGCCCCTGGGTGTTTAGCCACACCCTGGGAGTGCGGTTTTTCGGACCTCCACAAGCTAGCTACGCAGAGCAGAGTGGGAAATACTCCGTAAACTCCACGGGTGGGGCGGAATTTCATGCCCAGGCCTGGTGTAAACACGGCTTCCCTCCCACAGCTGCTGCCTGAGTGAAGCGAGGTAAAAACTGCAACTCAACCGCTCAGCATAGAAGTGTTTGACAAGTCAAAACCTCCCTTTTAAAGACTAATAACTCACCCCTATGTAGGTCGTGTCACCCACAAGGCGGGGTGCATGGTGTTTAAAGGTAGGACATGTAGAAATTGATTTGCAGACACTTAGCTGCGAGGCAAAGACCGACTCACTCTCGACACCAGCGTTAGCCCGAGGAGATTGCTTTTTTTTAATGGGTGAAGCCTTGCTTACTCCCACTCTGCTTCCCGTCTTGCCCACGGGCATCTCACCACCTATATTTGCAGCGCTGCCTCTGTAGGTGCTGCCGGCAATGCAGCAAATCACCCTTCAGCATGAACGAAGCGCCTTAAAGTTCAATTACCATAGACATTTAATGTTAAGACATGCCTACAGTCACTGGCTCTCAAAAGCTACATTCCACTGGGGAAGGCCGAGGTTTATTAAAATAATAACACAGTATCTTAGAATGATAACATTTAAAAAATACTAATGCTGTATCTTGGGAATAGGAAATGCAAAAACAACAATTGATGGACGGAATGTTGCACAATGGCAGAACATTCACCCCCAGTCACAAACCTGGGTTTAATCCATTGTTATTTTGCTCACTACGCCACCCCAGTTCAGACATGGCCATATGCAAATCAGTCTTGACCCTGTGCCTCATGGGAACAGTCCAGCCCTAACTGCCAAGCCATGCCTTTCCTGGCCTGGAACCAAGCATCAGCCTTCTTCAGCCTGGATAGCCTGGATAGCTTGACTCCAGTGGTGTGGAGAGCATGGGACTCACGTCTGAGCATACCCGTCCCACTCGGGGGACAAATGCAAAAACAACAATTGATGGACGGAATGTTGCACAATGGCAGAACATTCACCCCCAGTCACAGATCTGGGAATAGGACAATCCCCCCAAAAATCAAACAGCTATTTTTAATAGTAATTAAAAGTCCAATTCAGTGGTTAAGTCAGATTTTCAATTATTATTAAAGAAAAGGAACTTTCAGAAATTACCTTTTTCCTGCATCCATTTCCTGGTGACTAATTTGGGATTGCTCTCCAGCTTTTCCCAGCCAATAATTAGCCCTGAATAGGTGCGAAATGCCACCAAGAAGCAAACAATAGGCTGACCTGAACAGGCAGAGACGACTCCTCTGAACTCTGCAGAATATGCACAGGGGAGGCTGTGAGCGTCCATTTTGACACTACAGTGTCAAGTCCTGCTAGAGGGTAAAACCCTACTTGACAGGTCTGCTGGGTTTACATATACACCCTGGGGCACACTTGAAAGTGGAGAAAACAGGATGCCAAGACAGTTCTTGTTGCTCCACTCTCTGTTTGCCGAAGGACTCTGCTTGTCTCCTACCAGACTTCTGTCTCTGGGTTTATCTTGGGGACAGTGGCTGCCTCAAATGGTATTTTAGTGTCAGATGCTTGAAAGACACTAGGGGTACCAAAGTATACTCACTGCACACACCCCAGCCCTCAGAGCTTTAGATTAGTGTGTCTGAAGACTTTCACCAAATGCAAAAAGAACTGTTAATGGACAGAATGCAGAACAGTTCACCCCTCTTCAGCCAGGATAGCTTGATTCTAGTGGCATGGAGAGCACGGGACTCACGCCTGAGCACACCCGTCCCACTCGGGGTGACAAATGCAAAAAGAACAATTGAAGGGCAGAATGCAGAACAATGTCGTACATTCACCCCAGCACAGAGATCCGGGCCTACATCCATCGCGTTTTTCCTCACCATGCCATTTCAGTTTGAACCCAGCCATATGCAAATCAGTCTTGACCCTGCGCCCAATGGGAACAGTCCAGCCCGAACTGCCAGGCCAGGCCCTCCCTGGACCAGAAACAAGCATCCTGGGACCGGTTTCAGGATTGTGGCACACCAGAGGCGGTACCATGGTCTGCTTTTCGTGAAAGAGAATACTTTATAGTATCTGCTTGAAAGAGTCTTCCCTGGACTGAAACAAGCATCCTAGCACCGGTTTTGCCATCCTGGAAATGCCTAAAGTGGATAGGGTTGGCACTGGGAACTTTTACCCCATTAGTAAGGGCATGCCAGGAATAAATGTGGCATCTCTAGGCACCCACTTCAGAACCTTTCCAGGGACTGCAGATGATCAGAAGAGGGCTGGACCTGCTCTCTGTGACCTGCGGGGAGCCCTGGAGGACTGGACTGCCCCCCCCTTGTACCCAGGACAAAGAAGTGGACTCCAAGGGATATAGGCTGACCTCCTGTGAGGGCACAGGGACACAACAAGCTACAACAGGCATTTTCCTGGAAGTACCCAGCTGACCAGTGACAACTGGACTCAGATTGGTCCCTTCTGCCGACCTCTGCCTGGCGCTGTGGGTGTCTTTAAGTGCCTCCCCTGAGGTCCAGCCTCAATCTGCGCCTAGGTCCCGGTCTACAGCAACCGTTGACTAGCAATGATTCTTTGTGCGCTTCAGCACTTTTTTTTACTTAAAATGTTATAAAATTCATATCTCCGGTTTCCCATATTGAATTTCTGCCATCTTGGTGTCATTTTGTGTATTAAATTGTACTCTATTTTTCAATTTGGTTTGGTATTATTGTTTTGAGTTTATTGTTCTTTTGTTACTGCATAAATACTTCACATACTGCCCTAAGTTAAGTCTGTCTCTTCTGTGCCAAAGCTACTACGGGTTTGAGCTAACGGTAATGAAGTGACTTTGGGGGTTCACCCTGACAAGGGGTGTGATTATTCCTTGAGTGGGAAGACATCCGCCCCAAACAATAATTACATTTTTTACAAGCACGTAATGACAGAACTGGCAGAACATATCCCACGCAGCCCAAATATGCCGTAAACGGTCTATTACAACACCAACACCCCTCATCGCCACTGATAGACACACACTCTTGGATTGTAACGTGCTTAAATACAATCCTCGAAGGTGTGTAAGAGAATGGGTCAAGCACCCAAACAGCAAGAACATTCACCCACAGCTCACTGAAGCCGACACTTTCACTACTCGTGGGTGGGAACGCCTGCACCCTACCAAGACCTCTTTTTCACAATCCAAGATTAGGCAAATTACTTCTACACAACACTTCTAAAAACCTAACAGGCCAGGTACAACGAATGCAGGAGCAGGCGACCGCCGGGCCTCAGAGCCTCCGCTGGCTACTAGCAGGCAGGAGAATCTCTTGTGCCCAGCATCCAGGGCAGGACTGGGAACCACAACCGGCCCTGGCAAAGTGCTGAGCCGAGTAAACAGCAGCCCTGGACTGCTGTTGAGGAGAAAGGTTCGGAGGGCAGCATGTGGCCCCCAGGTTGTACCTTGAGCATCACTGCTTTAAAGGAATGTTGTATGGTAATGTGAAGCCTTGCACATCAATAGCATCTGTACTTGTGTGGCAGCAAAGAACTGTAGAATAATATTTCTGTAGGTTAAAAGGTCGGGTTACAGTTGCACTGTCAGGCCAGACCAAAACATCCATTTAGGTTAATGGCTGCCCTCCCTCCCGCATCTGTGCGGCTGCCAGATAAAGACAAGCACCATCAATTATCTAGTTATCTAAGACACTTTAATAGCATTACAGTGTCATGTGCCTGCCCCTGAAACTTCAAGGTTACCCAGCAGGGTAAATAAACAAAGTGATCACAGCTAATGGAGGGCAAGCACTTTTTTGTGGAACAACACACTCTCTGACCAATCAAAACATGTACTCCTGGTTCCAAACATGTGGGCAGAGCCAAAGCCCCTCTCTAGTGGTACTCACAAAATTGTACGGCAAAAGCTGAATATGCCAGCTAGATGTGTTTGGAATATGCCGGCTGGATATATTCAATATATGTCGGCTGGATATATTCAAGATATGCTGGCTGGATATATCCTAGTGAAGCTGGCTGGATATATCAAGTTATGCCGGCTGGATATATTCGGGATATGCCGGCTGGATATATTCAATATATGTCGGCTGGATATATTCAAGATATGCTGGCTGGATATATCCTAGTTAAGCTGGCTGGATATATCAAGTTATGCCGGCTGGATATATTTGGGATATGCCGGCTGGATATATTCAATATATGTCGGCTGGATATATTCAAGATATGCTGGCTGGATATATCCTAGTTAAGCTGGCTGGATATATCAAGTTATGCCGGCTGGATATATTCGGGATATGCCGGCTGGATATATTCAATATATGTCGGCTGGATATATTCAAGATATGCTGGCTGGATATATCCTACTTAAGCTGGCTGGATATATCAAGTTATGCCGGCTGGATATATTTGGGATATGCCAGCTGGATATATTCGAGATAAGCCGGCTGGATATATACAGGATATGTCGGCTAGAGATATTCTGGATATGCCGGCTGGATAGGGTTGTGATGTGCCCGCTGGATATATTTGGCGTATGCTGATTGAACATATTTGACGAATGCCAACTGGAGGTATTCACAATATGCCAATGGGAGATAATCACGATATGCCAGCCAGAGATATTCAGAATATGCCGACTGAAGATATTTGCCATATGCCGACTGGAGATATTTACAATATGCTGACTGAAGATATTTACGATATGCCGACTTGAGATATTTACGATATGCCGACTAGAGATATTTATGATATGCCGACTGGAGATATTTACTATATGCCGACTGGAGCTATTTCCAATATGCCGACTGGAGATATTTACGATATGCTGACTGGAGATATTGACGATATGCCGACTGTAGATATTCACATTATGCTGAATATATTTGGTGTATGCCGACTGGAGGTATTCACAATATGCCGATGGAGATATTCATGATATGCCATCCAGAGATATTCAGAATATGCTGACTGAAGATATTTACAATATGCCGACTAGAGATATTTACGATATGCTGAATGGAGATATTTACAATATGCTGGCCAGAGCTATTCAGAATATGCTGACTGAAGATATTTATTATTATTATTATAGAGGCTTTTGTAACGCGCTCTGTTACTAAATAGTATAGTATCCTGGCGCGGAAGAGAAGGGGACAGATCACAGTATATGCAAAAGAGAGACAGCCGTTAGGCAGTGGTGTTAAAAAGGTGGGTTTTTAAGCCTTTCCTGAATGCCATGATGGAAGGGGCTGTTCTCAGCTGCAGAGGCAGGGTATTCCAAGCTCTCGCTGCTCTAACAGAGATGGATTGTCCACCAAGCCTGCTATATTTGAACTTTGGTACCGTCATTTGGTGAAGATTGCTTGATCTGAGAGGGCGGTTTACGATATGCCGACTGGACATATTTATGATATGCCGACTAGAGATATTTACTTTATGCCGATTGAAGATATTTGCGATATGCCGTCTGGAGATATTCACGATATGCCGGCCGGAGATATTCAGAATATGCAGACCAGAGATATTTACGATATGCCGACTGGAGAAAGTTACGATATGCCGACTGGAGATATTTACGATATGCCAACTGGAGATATTTACAATATGCAGACTTGAGATATTTATGATGGTAACTACACAAAATATCGAATACAAAATATAGACTTACATCAATATCGAAGTAAAAATATAAAATGGACAAAATATCGAATGAACAATATATAGTCAAAAAAATATCGAATTTAAGGTAAGCAATTTAATATCGATTTTTATAAATATAGAAAGTCAAAATATCGAAGTATATAATATAGGTATTAAAAGATATCAATTTTTTTATAATTGTAATTTTTTTAAAGTGTTTTGTATGTTAGTATATGTGTGAAAAGTGTATATTTTTAGTATAATTTATTTTAAGTAATGAATTTTATGTTATTTAATTTTTGGGTAATTTAATTCTGTAGCGGGTTGTGGGTTTATAGCGGAATAGGGTGCGAAGTAATTTAATTGTAATAAATTAAATATTTTAATTTATTTATTGGTATTTATTTTGAATTAATTGTTAATTAATTTTTAATTGCTAATTAAATAATTGTTAATTGGTAATTCAGTTGTATTAATTGATCAATTGATAATTATGTTAATTTTATTAATTTATGTTCCATAGCAGGTTGAGGGTTTATAGGGAATAGGGTGGGAAGTCATTTAATTGTAATTAATTAAATATTGTAATTTATTAATTGGTATTTATTTTGAATTAATTGTTAATTAATTTTTAATTGCAAATTAATTGTTAATTGGTAATTAATTTGTATTAATAGGCAATGAATTTGAATAATAAATATTTATTTGTATTTTTAATTGATTAATTATTATATTAAATTGGTAATTACTTTAAATTAATTTTTTAATCGTATTGATATTTAATTTATTTTTATTAATATATTAAACATTTACTTTCCCTACTGTTGCACTCACTGGAGTGGGAATAGTAATTTTTACCCCTTCGCTATCCAACGCTTTCCCTACTGTTGCACTCATTGGAGTGGGAATAGTAATTTTTACCCCTACGCTATCCAACGCTTTTCCTACTGTTGCACTCTCTGGAGTGGGAATAGTAATTTTTCCTCTACGCTATCCAGCGCCTTTGCTACTATTGCACTCTCTGGAGTGGGAATAGTAATTTTAACCTCTAACCTATCCAACGCTTTACATACTGTTGCACTCTCTGGAGTGGGAATAGTAATTTTTACCCCTACGCTATCCAACGCTTTCCCTACTGTTGCACTCACTGGAGAGGGAATAGTAATTTTGACCCCTAGGCTATTCAACACTTTTTTGTACTTACCTGTTTGTAGATAGGAATTCGATATTTTTGTATTCGATATTTTATCCTCGATATTTTTGTAATTCTCTATTAGTGTAACCAACATGATGTCAGTGATCCATTTATGATATGCAGACTGGAGATATTTACGATATGCCGACTGGAGATATTCACGATATGACGACTGGAGATCTTTGCGATATGCCGACTGGAGATATTCACCATATGCCGACCAGAGATATTCAGAATATTCCGACTGGAGATATTTACAATATGCCGACTGGAGATATTTACATTATGCCGACTGGAGATATTCACGATATGCCGACTGGAGATCTTTACGATATGCTGACTGGAGATATTCACAATATGCCGGCCAGAGATATTCAGAATATTCCGACTGGAGATATTTACGATATGCCGAATGAAGATATTTACGTTATGCTGACTGGAGATATTCACGATATGCCGACTGGAGATCTTTACGATATGCCGACTGGAGATATTCACCAAATGCCGACCAGAGATATTCAGAATATTCCGACTGGAGATATTTACAATATGCCGACTGGACATATTTATGATATGCCAACTAGAGATATTTACTTTATGCCGATTGAAGATATATGCGATATGCCGTCTGGAGATATTCACGATATGCCGGCCGGAGATATTCAGAATATGCAGACCAGAGATATATGCGATATGCCGTCTGGAGATATTCACGATATGCCGGCCGGAGATATTCAGAATATGCAGACCAGAGATATTTACGATATGCCGACTGGAGAAAGTTACGATATGCCGACTGGAGATATTTACGATATGCCAACTGGAGATATTTACAATATGCAGACTTGAGATATTTATGATGGTAACTACACAAAATATCGAATACAAAATATAGACTTACATCAATATCGAAGTAAAAATATAAAATGGACAAAATATCGAATGAACAATATATAGTCAAAAAAATATCGAATTTAAGGTAAGCAATTTAATATCGATTTTTATAAATATAGAAAGTCAAAATATCGAAGTATATAATATAGGTATTAAAAGATATCAATTTTTTTATAATTGTAATTTTTTTAAAGTGTTTTGTATGTTAGTATATGTGTGAAAAGTGTATATTTTTAGTATAATTTATTTTAAGTAATGAATTTTATGTTATTTAATTTTTGCGTAATTTAATTCTGTAGCGGGTTGTGGGTTTATAGCGCAATAGGGTGCGAAGTAATTTAATTGTAATAAATTAAATATTTTAATTTATTTATTGGTATTTATTTTGAATTAATTGTTAATTAATTTTTAATTGCTAATTAAATAATTGTTAATTGGTAATTCAGTTGTATTAATTGATCAATTGATAATTATGTTAATTTTATTAATTTATGTTCCATAGCAGGTTGAGGGTTTATAGGGAATAGGGTGGGAAGTCATTTAATTGTAATTAATTAAATATTGTAATTTATTTATTGGTATTTATTTTGAATTAATTGTTAATTAATTTTTAATTGCAAATTAATTGTTAATTGGTAATTAATTTGTATTAATAGGCAATGAATTTGAATAATAAATATTTATTTGTATTTTTAATTGATTAATTATTATATTAAATTGGTAATTACTTTAAATAAATTTTTTAATCGTATTGATATTTAATTTATTTTTATTAATATATTAAACATTTACTTTCCCTACTGTTGCACTCACTGGAGTGGGAATAGTAATTTTTACCCCTTCGCTATCCAACGCTTTCCCTACTGTTGCACTCATTGGAGTGGGAATAGTAATTTTTACCCCTACGCTATCCAACGCTTTTCCTACTGTTGCACTCTCTGGAGTGGGAATAGTAATTTTTCCTCTACGCTATCCAGCGCTTTTGCTACTATTGCACTCTCTGGAGTGGGAATAGTAATTTTAACCTCTAACCTATCCAACGCTTTACATACTGTTGCACTCTCTGGAGTGGGAATAGTAATTTTTACCCCTACGCTATCCAACGCTTTCCCTACTGTTGCACTCACTGGAGAGGGAATAGTAATTTTGACCCCTAGGCTATTCAACACTTTTTTGTACTTACCTGTTTGTAGATAGGAATTCGATATTTTTGTATTCGATATTTTATCCTCGATATTTTTGTAATTCTCTATTAGTGTAACCAACATGATGTCAGTGATCCATTTATGATATGCAGACTGGAGATATTTACGATATGCCGACTGGAGATATTCACGATATGACGACTGGAGATCTTTGCGATATGCCGACTGGAGATATTCACCATATGCCGACCAGAGATATTCAGAATATTCCGACTGGAGATATTTACAATATGCCGACTGGAGATATTTACATTATGCCGACTGGAGATATTCACGATATGCCGACTGGAGATCTTTACGATATGCTGACTGGAGATATTCACAATATGCCGGCCAGAGATATTCAGAATATTCCGACTGGAGATATTTACGATATGCCGAATGAAGATATTTACGTTATGCTGACTGGAGATATTCACGATATGCCGACTGGAGATCTTTACGATATGCCGACTGGAGATATTCACCAAATGCCGACCAGAGATATTCAGAATATTCCGACTGGAGATATTTACAATATGCCGACTGGACATATTTATGATATGCCAACTAGAGATATTTACTTTATGCCGATTGAAGATATATGCGATATGCCGTCTGGAGATATTCACGATATGCCGGCCGGAGATATTCAGAATATGCAGACCAGAGATATATGCGATATGCCGTCTGGAGATATTCACGATATGCCGGCCGGAGATATTCAGAATATGCAGACCAGAGATATTTACGATATGCCGACTGGAGAAAGTTACGATATGCCGACTGGAGATATTTACGATATGCCAACTGGAGATATTTACAATATGCAGACTTGAGATATTTATGATGGTAACTACACAAAATATCGAATACAAAATATAGACTTACATCAATATCGAAGTAAAAATATAAAATGGACAAAATATCGAATGAACAATATATAGTCAAAAAAATATCGAATTTAAGGTAAGCAATTTAATATCGATTTTTATAAATATAGAAAGTCAAAATATCGAAGTATATAATATAGGTATTAAAAGATATCAATTTATTTATAATTGTAATTTTTTTAAAGTGTTTTGTATGTTAGTATATGTGTGAAAAGTGTATATTTTTAGTATAATTTATTTTAAGTAATGAATTTTATGTTATTTAATTTTTGCGTAATTTAATTCTGTAGCGGGTTGTGGGTTTATAGCGGAATAGGGTGTGAAGTAATTTAATTGTAATAAATTAAATATTTTAATTTATTTATTGGTATTTATTTTGAATTAATTGTTAATTAATTTTTAATTGCTAATTAAATAATTGTTAATTGGTAATTCAGTTGTATTAATTGATCAATTGATAATTATGTTAATTTTATTAATTTATGTTGCATAGCAGGTTGAGGGTTTATAGGGAATAGGGTGGGAAGTCATTTAATTGTAATTAATTAAATATTTTAATGTATTTATTGGTATTTATTTTGAATTAATTGTTAATTAATTTTTAATTGCGAATTAATTGTTAATTGTTAATTAATTTGTATTAATAGGCAATGAATTTGAATAATTAATATTTATTTGTATTTTTAATTGATTAATTATCATATTAAATTGGTAATTACTTTAAATTAAATTTTTAATCGTATTGATATTTAATTTATTTTTATTAATATATTAAACATTTACTTTCCCTACTGTTGCACTCACTGGAGTGGGAATAGTAAATGTTACCCTCCCGCTATCCAACGCTTTCCCTACTGTTGCACTCATTGGAGTGGGAATAGTAATTTTTACCCCTACGCTATCCAACGCTTTTCCTACTGTTGCAGTCTCTGGAGTGGGAATAGTAATTTTTACCCCTACGCTATCCAACGCTTTTCCTACTGTTGCACTCACTGGAGTGGGAATAGTAATTTTTACCCCTTCGCTATCCAACGCTTTCCCTACTGTTGCACTCATTGGAGTGGGAATAGTAATTTTTACCCCTACGCTATCCAACGCTTTTCCTACTGTTGCAGTCTCTGGAGTGGGAATAGTAATTTTTCCCCTACGCTATCCAGCGCCTTCGCTACTATTGCACTCTCTGGAGTGGGAATAGTAATTTTAACCTCTAACCTATCCAACGCTTTCCCTTCTGTTGCACTCACTGGAGTGGGAATAGTAATTTTTACCTCTATGCTATCCAACGCTTTCCCTTCTGTTGCACTCACTGGAGTGGGAATAGTAATTTTGACCCCTAGGCTATTCAACACTTTTTTGTACTTACCTGTTTGTAGATAGGAATTCGATATTTTTGTATTCGATATTTTATCCTCGATATTTTTGTAATTCTCTATTAGTGTAACCAACATGATGTCAGTGATCCATTTATGATATGCAGACTGGAGATATTTACGATATGCCGACTGGAGATATTCACGATATGCCGACTGGAGATCTTTACGATATGCTGACTGGAGATATTCACAATATGCCAGCCAGAGATATTCAGAATATTCCGACTGGAGATATTTACGATATGCCGACTGGAGATATTCACCAAATGCCGACCAGAGATATTCAGAATATTCCGACTGGAGATATTTACAATATGCCGACTGGAGATATTTACGTTATGCCGACTGGAGATATTCACGATATGCCGACTGGAGATCTTTACGATATGCTGACTGGAGATATTCACAATATGCCGGCCAGAGATATTCAGAATATTCCGACTGGAGATATTTACGATATGCCGAATGAAGATATTTATGTTATGCTGACTGGAGATATTCACGATATGCCGACTGGAGATCTTTACGATATGCCGACTGGAGATATTCACCAAATGCCGACCAGAGATATTCTGAATATTCCGACTGGAGATATTTACAATATGCCGACTGGACATATTTATGATATGCCGTCTAGAGATATTTACAATAAGCCGACTGGAGATATTTACGATAAGCCGACTGGAGATATTCACAACATGCCGACCGGAGATATTTACGATATGCCGAGTGGAGATATTCACGATATGGCGACTGGAGATATCGACGATATGCCGACTGGAGATATTCACGATATGCCAACTGGAGATATTGATGATATGCCGGCTGGCGATATTCACAATATGCCGGCCAGAGATATTCAGAATATTCCGACTGGAGATATTTACTATATGCCGACTGGAGATATTTACGTTATGCCGACTGGAGATATTCACGATATGCCGACTGGAGATCTTTACGATATGCTGACTGGAGATATTCACAATATGCCGGCCAGAGATATTCAGAATATTCCGACTGGAGATATTTACTATATGCCGACTGGAGATACTCATGATATGCCGACTGGAGATATTCACAAATTGCCGACTGGAGATATTCACAATGTGCAGACTGGAGATATTCACGATATGCCGACTGGAGATATTCATGATATGCCTGCCAGAGATATTCAGAATATGCCCACTGGAGATATTCACGATATGCCAGCCAGAGATATTCAGAATAAATAGACCAGAGATATTTACGATATGCCGACTGGAGATATTTACGATATGCTGACTGGAGATATTCACGATATGCCGACTGGAGATATTTACGATATGCGAACTGGAGATATTTAAGATATGCCGACGGGAGATATTCAAGATATGCCGACTGGAGATATTCATGATATGCCTGCCAGAGATATTCAGAATATGCCGACTGGAGATATTCACGATATGCCAGCCAGAGATATTCAGAATATATAGACCAGAGATATTTACGATATGCCGACTGGAGATATTTACGATATGCTGACTGGAGATATTCACAATATGCAGACTGGAGATATTTCCGATATGCGAACTGGAGATATTTAAGATATGCCGACTGGAGATATTCACGATATGCCGACTGGAGATATTCACGATATGCCGACTGGAGATATTTACAATAAGCCGACTGGAGATATTTACGATAAGACGACTGGAGATATTCACAACATGCCGACCGGAGATATTCACGATATGGCGACTGGAGATATCGACGATATGCCGACTGGAGATATTCACGATATGCCAACTGGAGATATTGACGATATGCCGGCTGGCGATATTCACGATATGCCGACTGGAGGTATTCACGATATACCGCCTGGAGATATTCACGATATGCCGACTGGAGATATTTACGATATACCGGCTGGAGATATTCACGATATGCCGACTGGAGATATTTACGATATGCCAACTGGAGATATTTACGATATGCCGACTGGAGATATTCATGATATGCCAACTGGAGATATTTACGATATGCCGACTGGAGATATTCACAATATGCCGACTGGAGATATTCATGATATGCTGACTGGAAATATTTACGATATGCCGACCAGGGATATTCAGAATATGCAGACTGAACATATTCAGCACTCTATTCCGTTTTTAAGTGGATCCTCAAAGAACCAACAAATAAGAGATCAGCATGCGGTGCATGTGTATTGAATCCATCTCTGGAGGCCTCACCTGAAGTATTGAGTCCAGGTCAGAAGGACCCATATGAAGTTCATTTGGAGAGACAGCTCTGTCGCTCACACTCGTAAATGGAATAACGGAGGAAGAGGGCTGTATGAAGGACATTGTGGGGAAGAGGTGCCAGGCTTCTTCTCTAGATCCCGGCAGATGGGCAGTATGGGGCAGTATCAGCGATGACGTCACTGTCCTGGATCCCGGGACACCTCTTGCGAGTTTGCAAGACTGTCCCTTTGTTTCTGGTGCATCCCAGTGACAGCGGCAGGAGAGCATTGATGTCTGTCTCGAGTGTCAGAGAGTGAAGGTTAAAGAGAGTCTCTGAGTGTCCGTCAGTCACTCAATATAGAGTAAACGACACACACACTGTCCCTTCCAAGCCGGCCCATCTGGCAGCATTGAACTGCCCAAGAAGCCAGTCCAGCAGAGGGCGCAGTGGGGTTATGGCCACCTCATCCTGCCCTGGAAGCAGCCCCCCAGCTTGCAGCCCACCGGAGGGATGTCAGAGTACCAGAATGGCTGACAAGTCCAGTCCTGAGCAGAAGGGATGGCCAGGTCAGTTTAGACGAGCCTCTTTGGCTTGTGGCAGCTGTGGGGTGATATATACACCTAACAAGTGGTTCAAGAGGCAAATTGCTTTGAGCATACACTATAACACATAAATCCCAAATCAAACAATTGAGCAAAAATGAAAAAAGAAAAGTAAATAAGAGAAGAAGCCCCTTACACAAAAAATGTTTTATATATCAAAAATGATGGGTTATTTAATACATATAGTAAAATCAGTTAAGACAATTACAGTTAAGACAATTACGCTCACGACAAAGTGCTGGTATACAAACAATACATATCACAAACCAGACAGGTGGCAAACGAAGAAATACACATTACAATAAAGGAACAACATATACAAAGATAATGTGTCCTCCTACAATTTTTAGCCACATAAGCGTCAACGGCGTTTCGACCATTGTACAATTACACGGTCATCATCAGGACTCTGATTTCCCTTGAGCGTCACAAGCAGTTCTGTTTAAAAACAATCCAACCGTCTTTCAATTGAGTTGGCCCACAAGAAATTTTAAGATTAAAATAGCGGCGAGTGTTACTTCAACTCGTCTCAATATAGTATTTGCAGTTAATTCCATCTATCCATTACACTGGGGGATAGATTCGGTAGGCACCTCACTAAGATACTTCCGGTGATAGTCCACGCGCAGGTTCATGTCCAGAGTGCAGGCGCCAGATCTGCAGAAGCCAAGCTCTGCACCCTTCTCACCCAATCAGCAGCGGAGACTCTTTCAAACGCCACGGACCAGCCATCCAATGAGAGAGCATCTCTATGGGCGTCCTGCCCTGGCGAGCTCAGACGAACGGCCTGGAGGTGGGACGGGCGTGGATTGCAGCTTCGTCCAGACCGCAAAACACGTTTGGGGCATATTTACAAGCCACTTGAGCCATTCCCATGTTAAAACTAACGCAAAAGTGACGCAGGGGGCTTGTAATAAGCCCCTTCATATTCACACATAGAGGATGCAGGGAGCAGGTGAGGGCCGCTGGAGCGGTCCACTAGAACCGCGGGCAGGGGGTGATGGAGGAGTTAGTGGGGAAGAGGGTGTGGGAAGGAGAGGAGAAGCCGCACACGAGGGCGAGAGCAATGTTATGTTGTGTTGATTTGTATAGCGCGCGGGTGTGTGGGTGTGTGGTCCCCGAGGTGCTGATGCAAAGAGCCAAGTCTAGCTTCCGGCGGAGCTCAGGAAGTGAGCAGGCCGCCCTGATGTGTGGAGGGGGGCCGTCCCATGCCTTGGGGGTGATGTACAAGAGGGAGTGACCTCCAGTTTTGCTTTTGTGGATGCGGGGAATGTGTATGAGTGTGGCAGAGCCTAGGTGTTTGGTGGGTTGGATAACAGTATTTGGCTGTTCAGGTATTCTGGCCCTGTGTTGTGTAGGGCTTTGTATGTGTGCGTGAGAAGGTTGAGATGGCAGCGCTTGTGCGCATGGGGGCAGCGGAGAAGACACAATAGAGAGAACAACACAGAGCACAATGACAGAAGGGGAAGTACACAAGAATGGGTACAGCACACATGAGAGCAACAGATAGGAGGAGTAGAAACCCATGAGGGAGAGAGCAAACTGGAGAGCAGATTGGGAGAAAAGGCGCTTGAGAGCGAGCACGCAGCCGGCCAGGGAAAGAACAACATGGGGGTAAGTATTGGGTGGAAGAAAAGCACACAAGGAAGAGAGCTGGAAAACACATGCGCTTTCATGGAGTGCTAAATTAAAAAGAAAAAAGTAATTCCTTAAAAGCGAGCAGTGGAGGAATACTAGTCAACCAATCATAAAGAGGGCATGCTCCAGGTGAGGGACAAACACAAGAAGCAAATGAGATTGACAACAGAGGCAACCAATGGGAGGGTTGTGAGCCCACCAAGAACACAATAGGTAGTCTGTAGCACTGTCTAGTAGGAGAGACCAGAAAAGATGCTCCAAGAAACGGATCAATCGCTGCGCGGGTCTTATCTACTGTCACATATGTGTCCTGCGTGACACTACAGCCAACACACTACAGCTGATATACAAGTGCTAACACACTGCAGCAATGGTTAGAGCGGCAGACCCTGATGCAGAGGTCTGGCCCGGGACCAGGGTTCAATTCCCTGCCTCGGCGGGTCTTGGGCTCAAAATTCCACGGACTTGATAATTCTCGCCTCGGTGCCTATTCCAATCATGGAGTCCCACTCTGCAACTCTGGGCAATAGCTTGCTTAATCTCCACAACGGCCCCCACAACGCTAAGGATGCCTGGCCTCCACCTTGGAGGTGCCCAGGAGTGGACGCCTCACAGGGAAAGCCAGGATGGGTTCCACAGCGGTATTCGTACAAGCGCCTTGAGACCCTTGCGGGTGAGTAGCGCGCTATACAAGTATCAATTTATATTTACATTACATTTACTGCAGCTGATATACGAGTGCTGATACAACACAGCCAACACGCTGCATCCGACACACTGCATTGTACTGTATTCCATTGTTATCTATATAGTGCTATTCATCACCCCTGTGGCAGTTAACGCGCGTTATATCCACACATTCCATTCCATACGTTGTACTCCAGCCGCACAGCTCGTCTGCCTCACTGCAGCGACGCCTCACCCAGCACACTACATCTGTCCTGCTACAGATGACACACCCAAGCCAACACTCCACAAACGACACACTACAGCAGACATACAGCGGTGGACAAACTACTCTACAGAGGACAACACAGCGGACACCCTAACAGAGGCACTACAGCGGATAAATGCAACCAGCACGGTGTATCAGACACACAGTTTCATCACACTACAGCCAGAACACTACTTACGTTCAACACTACATCTGGAATATTACAATCACAGGGCGCTTACTATAACTGTATCAGGAGCACAGCATCTGACACGACACACAAGCAGCGGCACACTAAAGCCGAGACACTATATCCAGAAACCAACAGCCAACACACCGAATCCAACACAACAGCCGAAGCGCAGCAGCGGACACGTCGTATCCAGCGCTCTGCAGCGGACACTAAAGGGGACACAACTAAAGATCCAACGATCACATTCAACACACTGCAGCTGACGTGCTAGAGTGTGCGCACTACACCCGAAACACAACAACAACATTCTTCACCTGCCTCCCTCGCCCACACTCTACACCAGGGGTCTTCAAACTGTGGGGCGCGACCCCCAGGGGGGCCGTGGAGCGATGCAAAGGGGGTCGCGCCTTCACAGTGTCACTTCTGCCCTGGGCTCCAGGGCTTCAGCCCCCCTCCTCCCCCATCCTGTGTCTCAGCCCGGCCCGGGCTGCTGCAGAGCAACTCGCGCTCCTGGGGCCTCGGCTGGGCAGTGTCTGGAGTCTTATCTCCGCCCGAGTTTTTCACAGGTCTTTAAAGACCATTTGCATATTTACATGCCTTTGTTAACTGATTACCAAAGGTTAGTTTTTTATGGTTCCAGGGCCCAGGGGGTACTGGAACCATAAAAAAACTAAGCTTTGGTAATCGGTTAACAAAGGCATGTAAATATGCTAATGGTCTTTAAAGACCTGCTGAAGCGTTTGAAGAGCAGCGCCTTTCTTTTTTTTAAACACAGAACAGCCACCTTACAAGCAGTGATGGGTGGGGAAGGCATAGCGAGGCGCCGAAGCTAAACACGCTCAAATTAAACTATGCTTTAGGGGAGATGGCGTTAAATTGACCAGCAGGAAGTGGTGGTGAGGGGATGGCTAGGAGCAGACCAAGAAATGCGATTTCGGGGGATAGTTTTTTAAAGAAGAAATGACTGCATGTATTTCTGCATTCTAAATGAAGATCGAGTTTGGGGTGAAACAAAAGTGCACATGATCTATGAGTGGAAACTCAGGAAGTGATATCACAGTCTGTTTATGTACCACTAATGCTTGTTGATTGAATCCTGCATTGGAGCCATCCACAGCCTGCATGCGTGGGGGCGAAGTGTTAATAAATGAGTGGCACACATTGACTCCAGCTGTGCGGCGACCGCTGTTATCTGAGAGCTGAAAAGTGCCTCACCTGCATTGGGAATTAAGTTCTATCATGATCGCTTTTAAGACGGCAGACACTCATTAAATGTGATCCCCCTGGTCCCCCACTCTGCCTATTCCTTACATTTGTATTTTTACACTTCCTGCTGTAGTGTGAGAATGCATTTAATGAAAAGAAATATAAAGTTGGGTTGCCAAAAGAAACATCCCTGCTATGTGTTGTTTAAAGATCCTGCAGAGACCTGCTCTTGACACTAAATTGAGTTATAAATAAAAAAGTATGTATTAGTTATGTGACTTTTCTGTCTTTATTCTCTTTAATTATTAGTCATGGATCATTGAGGCATCCCTAGAACACAATTAAAAGTGCTTTCTATTTATATTTGCTGTTCTAAGTATTCACAGATAAGTGAAAAAAATACAGCTGTAGGTGACTGTTTACTTCTGGGCCATCAAAATAATGAGCTGGTAACCCTAATCATTAGCCTGGAAGTTTGTTGCAGGATCAGCACATTCTTTATTTCCTCCACCCTCGAACCCTGATTAATGCCATTATAGCAATAGTTTAACTTGTATCTGAAACCCTACGCTTCAAGTTTCTGGGAATGCACCCTGCTTTTAGACTACTCACTTCCATTCTCGCCTTCACTTTCACGTTCACCTGCACTCCCAGCGATCACAATACACTCACACTGATCACAATGCACTCACACTGATCGCCATGCACTCACATCATTCACTCGCTCACCCTGCACTCACACCAATCACCATGCACTCACACCAATCACCCGCTCACTCTGCTCTCATAGTGATCACTGCACTAAAAATTCGCTTGCATTGTTCACTCTGTACCTCACCCTGCAGTCACACGAGCACACTTCTTACCCTGCACTCATGTGACACTTCTCTCACCTGTCCCCCCTTACTGCTCAATCTGTAGCTAACTCAAACAAGGCCATCACTAACCATGCACTAATTTGTCCCACTCTGCACTTACCGCTGAACCCAAATTCATATGGTCACCTCACTCACCCTGCAGTCACTCCTTTTACCCTACTCTCACACTGTTGCATTGCTCACCGTGCAGTCACATGGGCCCTCTTGTCACCCACACAGTGCAGAAGGTTAAAGTGCCTGGTACAAAGAAGATGTACCATGCACATCACAGAACTGAGTGCGAGTAAACTATGAGTAGCGCTATAAAAAAATGAAATGTTTGTCAGACAGGTGCTATAGAGAGATGAGGTGTATTGTTGGTGAGTGGTAGTGAGGGAATTCATGGAGAAGGTGGAAAGACTGTTGCACCGTATGCTAACAGTGCTTGGACAAGCCCTGGCTGGGAGTGTTAAGCCCCCCCCCCCCCCTGAATTTCGGGTCTAGTGGATACCCTGCTTCTGCTTATTATTTACATTGTAGTGCGCTACTGTTACCAAAAGGTGTCCTGGGGCTAATAACCATCTGCCTGCAATGTGAGAGAGGGATCCGGGGCCGGGAGAGGAGAGAAGAGAGGGATGGAAGGAAGGGGGTGAGAGGAAAGGGGCATTGGTAAACTGCTTAACTCTGCACAAGACCGCCACGGTTTGAATGCACCCTTGCTGCTCCCGGCCATGGCCAGGTGAGCTTCTAATGTGGCAGCGCGTATTCCTGCGGATTGGGAGGCCCTTCACAGAGGTTGACTAGACATCTTTCTGATGTTAATTGCTGTATTTTGGTTATAAACTGGTACTTGTGGGGTGAAATCTTTCCTCAGTATTACTGTGTTTAAAAATATTCTAAATAATAAAGCAATGCTACCCCAAAATATGCAGCATCACAGAACATTATTTACATTTTCTACTCACACAATTTAGTCAAGCCTGTCGCATAATTTGGTCCTCACCATCCTCACAACCTAGACGTTTAGAAATTTTTGTCAGGAGGGGGTCCTTACGCTTGAAAATGTTGACAGGGGGGTCTCGGCATCCAAAAGTTTGAAGACCTCTGCTCTACACCTTAGATACTACCGTTTACACACTACAGACTGACACTACGGCCAGTTAACACTCTCACTGTCACAGTACAGATGATATCCTACAACTAACACACTACACAGTATATCTGTCACAGAATACACGACACACTACCGTCGACACCGTATATCCGACACACTACATCCCACACACTTCCGCCGCCACACAATATCAAAGAGACACTACAGGCGACACACTTCAGCCAAGACGGGGTCTCTGACTGACTACATCTGACATACTACACAAAACAGACACACTACTCCCAGCCCCGTAAGCACCGCCAGTAGGCATGGCACAGCCTGTGGACTCCACAGCGGCCGCCTTTGCACCCCCACGGCCCCTACACACACACCTGCTGCCCGGGGGGCTTCGAACCTACGAGCGGCTCCAAGACCGGGGAGCTCTGCCCTGAGACCCCGCGCCACAGCGCCCATCAAGGATGAAGAGCAGGGACAGCCCTCACCATAATGCCATATTTATAAAATTCCTTCAACAAACCAACATGATTTTCTTTCAATAATCGCTTTTTCGGGGCTTACGACGGTCTCAAAGTGGATATTTTCTCAAAAGGGAGAGTGTAATATTTCGGGCCACGACGCACCCAGGAGGCTTTGCCATTTGTGAAGTTGAAGGGCGCGTCGTGAACCGAGAAGAAGCCATTCATTCCGAAATGTGGATTTATGAGGCTGGCTCCATCACGGCAAGCAGGAATCTAAAGTGAGCAACGGACGGCTTGAACAAACGGAATTTAATAAATGTTGAAGAAGAAATAAAAAGTAATATCAACGACTGAACTTGATTTCCATCGTTCGGATTTGTGGGGTGGGCAGGTGCGCCCACTCACCCCGCATTAACCCCTCAGATGCCGCGTGTACACTCTGGGCCGGTGTTTCATGCCAGTGCGATGGGACCACGAGGTTGAGTCGCGTCGCCATGAAGCGCCAACCAGGAGAGCATACGAGGAACAGTGCATTTAATGAACGAAACCATAGGGATTCTGTGCAAAAGCCTTGATAAGTCAGTTTATTGGACACAACACGTGTTGTCCAGAAAATAAATCCTGGGTGAGCCAATTAAAATAATTTATTGCAATAAAACAGCGCTCACCGCCTGAGACAGCGAGGTCACGGAGAAGGAAGACGATATTTCACCTTGGCTCCGGCTCAATATTCCCTTTGAATTTTGTGATATCGATGAAGGAGCGAGCACTCTCTGAGCACAGACCGCACAGAAGTTAATCACAGCATTGAACACAATGAGTATTACCAATACTGACAACCTTCATCGACAGAGATCGTACTCTGAAGTTACCCATAACGAAGGAAAAGACCAATGCTCCAAGTCTTCATCGAGAGATCATAAACACTGAAGCGATCAATGACGAAGGGCACAGTCAATACTCCTAGTCTTCATCAAGAGATCATACACACTGAAGCGATCAATGACGAAGGGCACGGCCAATACTCCTAGTCTTCATCAAGAGATCATACACACAAGCAATCAATGACGAAGGGCACGGCCAATACTCCTAGTCTTCATCAAGAGATCATACACACAAGCAATCAATGACGAAGGGCACGGCCAATACTCCTAGTCTTCATCAAGAGATCATACACACAAGCAATCAATGATGAAGGGCACGGCCAATACTCCTAGTCTTCATCAAGAGATCATACACACAAGCAATCAATGAAGAAGGGCAAGGCCAATGCTCCTAGTCTTCATTGAGAGATCAAACACACAAGCAATCGATGACGAAGGGCACGGCCAATACTCCTAGTCTTCATTGAGAGATCAAACACACAAGCAATCGATGATGAAGGGCACGGCCAATACTCCTAGGCTTCATTGAAAGATCAAACACACAAGCAATCGATGACGAAGGGCACGGCCAATACTCCTAGTCTTCATTGAGAGATCATACACACAAGCAATCGATGACGAAGGGCAAGGCCAATGCTCCTAGTCTTCATCGAGAGATCATACACACAAGCAATCGATGACGAAGGGCATGGCCAATACTTCTAGTCTTCATCGAGAGATCTTACACACTGACACGATTGATGATGAAGGGCACGGCCAATGCTCCTATTCTTAATCGAGAGATCTTACACACAAGCAATCGATGATAAAGGGCACGGCCAATACTCCTAGTCTTCATCGAGAGATCTTACACACTGACGCGATTGATGATGAAGGGCACGGCCAATACTCCTAGTCTTAATCGAGAGATCATACACACAAGCAATCGATGACGAAGGGTACGGCCAATACTCCTAGTCTTCATCAAGAGATCATACACACTGAAGCGATCGATGACGAAGGGCCAATACTACCAGTCTTCATCGAAAGAGTAATCGATGATGTAGGTCATTCCCAATATTACTAGACTTTATTGAGAGACATCAATGCAGAAACTTTATTGATGATGATGGGTGTGGCCAATATTGCCCCTTTGTAGCACTATATAAAATAAAAAATAAATAAACATTGCAAAACACAAAAAAAGTTGACTGAAAAAGAGCATGGTGGGGCACTGTCTAGCTTCATCCGCACAGAATGCACAAAAGAAAGTTGGCCACAGTGGTGAAGATTGTGATAACATCCAACCAATGTTCACCAGCACAACACACAGGCACTAAAGCTGACAGCGAGGACGAAGAGCATGAGGAAACATCACCGCTCTTCAGACGCATCACTTCAACAGAAGAGCCGGTACTCGCGACAGTGGACTACCACAAACAAGAGCGAAAAGTGATGAAGCGCGTCTTCACTGGCGTGGCATCCACACAGGAAGTTTCACCTTTATAATGAAGGCCACGATGACCCTCTATCACTCCCCAGTGGCACAATCCGAAGACACTTCAGCTGTCAGTGCAGATAAAGAGCTCACGAGATATCGATGAAGTGCCCAAGACGCTGAGCACTGAGGCAAGGGCACTGAGGCTTGTCCATCGGCTTGTCCGATCACACCTTCCCCATCCACACGGGTTGTACACAGCTCACCAGAAGGCTGTGGTAAAGACGTGAGACAGTGGCACAGCCTGTAGACACTGGCACACTGACGCCTACGTTGGCACCCTGCCAGGCTGTTCTAGAACATTCCCCAGACACTCAAGTTGACTTTGATGATGAAAGAACAATCATCATCCAGGACAAACACCAAGGTGGGCTGTGATGGCAAAGATGATGACCAACACCATGACCTTCCCCTGCGATGATCACAAGCATGGTGCAAACCACCGGTCTTCACCTACGTAGATCACAAGCATGGTGCAAACCACCGGTCTTCACCTGCGATGATCACAAGCATGGTGCAAACCAATGGGCTCAACCTTCGTCGATCACAAGCAAGGGGCAAACCACCAATCTTCACTTGCGAAGATCACATGCATGGTGCAAACCACCGGTCTTCACCTGCGATGATCACAAGCATGGTGCAAACCACCGGTCTTCTCCTGCGATGATCACAAGCATGGTGCAAACCATCAGTCTTCGCCTGCGATGATCACAAGCATGGTACAAACCACCGGTCTTCACCTGCGATGATCACAAGCATGGTGCAAACCACCGGTCTTCACCTGTGGTGATGACAAGCATGATGCAAACCACCGGTCTTCACCTGCGATGATCACAAGCATGGTGCAAACCACCGGT
Organism: Lissotriton vulgaris; assembly: GCF_964263255.1. Taxonomy (NCBI): domain Eukaryota; kingdom Metazoa; phylum Chordata; class Amphibia; order Caudata; family Salamandridae; genus Lissotriton; species Lissotriton vulgaris. The sequence goes on from NC_141700.1 coordinate 4,558,391, forward strand.
CTTCACCTGCGATGATCACAAGCATGGTGCAAACCACCGGTCTTCACCTGTGGTGATGACAAGCATGATGCAAACCACCGGTCTTCACCTGCGTAGATCACAAGCATGGTGCAAACCATCTGTCTTCACCTGCGATGATCACAAGCATGGTGCAAACCATCGGTCTTCGCCTGCGATGATCACAAGCATGGTGCAAACCACCGGTCTTCGCCTGCGATGATCACAAGCATTGTGCAAACCACCGGCCTTCACCTGCAATGATCACAAGCATGGTGCAAACCATCGGTCTTCACCTGCAATGATCACAAGCATGGTGTAAACCATCGGTCTTCACCTGCTTAGATCACAAGCATGGTGCAAACCACCGGTCTTCACCTGCGATGATCACAAGCATGGTACAAACCACCGGTCTTCACCTGCGTAGATCACAAGCATGGTACAAACCACCGGTCTTCACCTGCGTAGATCACAAGTATGGTGCAACCCATCGATCTTCACCTACGTAGATCACAAGCATGGTGCAAACCATCGGTCTTCACCTGCGATGATCACAAGCATGGTACAAACCACCGGTCTTCACCTGCGATGATCACAAGCATGGTACAAACCACCGGTCTTCACCTGCGTAGATCACAAGCATGGTAAAACCACCGGTCTTCACCTGCTTAGATCACAAGCATGGTGCAACCCATCGATCTTCACCTACGTAGATCACAAGCATGGTGCAAACCATCGGTCTTCACCTGCGATGATCACAAGCATGGTACAAACCACCGGTCTTCACCTGCGATGATCACAAGCATGGTGCAAACCACCGGTCTTCACCTGCGTAGATCACAAGCATGATGCAAACCACCGGCCTTCACCTGCGATGATCACACGTATGGTGCAAACCACCGGCCTTCACCTGCGATGATCACACGTATGGTGCAAACCACCGGTCTTCACCTGCGATGATCACAAGCATGGTGCAAACCATCGGTCTTCACCTGCGTAGATCACAAGCATGATGCAAACGACTGGTCTTCCCCTACGTAGATCACAAGCATGGTGCAAACCGCCGGTCTTTACCTGCGATGATCACAAGCATGGTGCAAACCACTGGTCTTCACCTGCGATGATCACAAGCATGGTGCAAACCGCCGGTCTTTACCTGCGATGATCACAAGCATGGTGCAAACCATCGGTCTTCACCTGCGTAGATCACAAGCATGGTGCAAACCACCAGTCTTCATCTGCGATGATCACAAGCATGGTGCAAACCACCGGTCTTCACCTACATAGATCACAAGCATGGTGCAAACCACCGGTCTTCACCTGCGATGATCACAAGCATGGTGCAAACCACCGGTCTTCACCTGCGATGATCACAAACATGGTGTAAACCATCGGTCTTCACCTGCGATGGTCACAAGCATGGTGCAAACCACCGGTCTTCACCTGCGATGATCACAAGCATGGTGCAAACCATCGGTCTTCACCTGCGATGGTCACAAGCATGGTGCAAACCACTGGGCTCAACCTGTGGTGATCACAAGCATGGTGAAAGCCATCGGTCTTCGCCGGCGTAGATCACAAGTATGGTGCAAACCTTCAGTCTTCACCTGCGTAGATCACAAGCATGGTGCAAACCTTCGGTCTTCACCTGCGTAGATCACAAGCATGGTGCGAACCATCGGTCCTCACCTGCATAGATCACAAGCATGGTGAAAACCATCGGTCTTCACCTGCGATGGTCACAAGCATGGTGCAAACCACTGGGCTCAACCTGTGGTGATCACAAGCATGGTGAAAGCCATCGGTCTTCGCCAGCGTAGATCACAAGTATGGTGCAAACCTTCGGTCTTCACCTGCGTAGATCACAAGCATGGTGCAAACCTTCGGTCTTCACCTGCGTAGATCACAAGCATGGTGCGAACCATCGGTCCTCACCTGCGTAGATCACAAGCATGGTGAAAACCATCGGTCTTCACCTGCGTAGATCACAAGCATGGTGCAAACCATCGGTCTTCACCTGCGATGGTCACAAGCATGGTGCAAACCACTGGGCTCAACCTGTGGTGATCACAAGCATGGTGAAAGCCATCAGTCTTCGCCGGCTTAGATCACAAGCATGGTGCAAACCACCAGTCTTGGCCGTGAGCGCCAGCACACCATCCATAAGGAGAGGATTCCCGGTGACCATCAGCGCTGCAAGTGTCTTGGCAGTAAGCAGAGTAGGACTGGCAGGATGGCGAGCACAGACCCTCCAGGGCCCGTCTCCCTCTGGGGGGCTACAGCTCTGGTGGACTGCGTGACCCCCAGAACTCACCTGTAGAAACTTCTTTAAGCCCCCCTGCAACACAGGGGCCCTCCCACAATGCCCTGGGCCCCTCAAAGCCAGTCCCAGCACCCCTCAGAGCCTGTCCCAGCACCCCTCGAAGCCTGTCCCAGCACCCCTCGGAGCCTGTCCCAGCACCCCTCGGAGACTGTCCCAGCACCCCTCGGAGACTGTCCCCGCACCCCTCGGAGCCTGTCCCAGCACCCCTCGGAGCCTGTCCCAGCACCCCTGGAAGCCTGTCCCAGCACCCCTCGGAGTCTGTCCCTATACCCCCCCCACCCCCTTCCCCCCTGCACATACCTGGGGTTGCTGCGGTTCCAGTACACCGCGTACCGGTCCGAGACGAGCTTGCTGGGGTCGTCCGTCCAGACGGAGGCCCAGAGCAGGACCCCCAGCAGCAGCACGAGGGGCTGGGGCCGCTCCATGCCAGGCGGGGGCTTCAAGGCGGGCTGGGCTCCATGGGCACCCTGCGGCGGGGGGCTCCGCTGCCGTCCGCGCCCATCAGAGCCCCTCGGGGGGTCCACGGCTCTGCTCCAAGTACGGGGGTCCGTGGGAGGGGATCAGACCGCTGCCCCTGTCCGGGAGGGGGCTCAGTCCGGGAAGGGGCACTGCCACTGACTTCCTGCAGCTGGGCATGGGTGGGCACCTTCACTCTATCGTGCACTCTCTACCTGCGCCCCCACCCCTCCACAGTGACCCCCCACCCTCGGTGCACCATGGCCTGACTCTGCCTCTTACTTCTGCCCCCTCCTTTCTGCACCCTGCCCCCCTCTGAACTTTCCCTTTCAGTGCACCCTCTGCAAAAGCGCCCCCTCACCAGCCGAGACACCCCTCACCTGCTCTGCACCCCCCTACTGTAACTCAGTTCCACTTTCCTCTGCACCCTGCATCCAGCCCCCTCCCCCTGCTCTCCAGCCCTCAGGTGCCCTGTCCTAAGCCTCTCTGTCCACTCCCGTCTGTCAGCACTCTGCACCGAGGGGGCTCCCCTCCCCGGGCCCCCAGAACCCTCAGCCCCCAACATCGGCGCTCTGCCCCATCTGCCCTCCCCACCTACATCTGAGCCCCTGTCTGCACCCCCCACTTACCTCTGACCCCCTGTCTGCACTCCCCTCCTACCTCTGACCCCCTATCTGCCCTCCCACCTACCTCTGACCCCCTGTCTGCCCTCCCACCTACCTCTGAGCCACTGTCTGCACCCCCACCTACCTCTGACCCCCTGTCTGCCCTCCCACCTACCTCTGACCCCCTGTCTGCACCCCCACCTACCTCTGACCACCTGTTTGCACCCTCCACCTACCTCTGACCCCCTGTCTGCACTCCCCACCTACCTCTGACCCCCTGTCTGCCCTCCCACCTACCTCTGAGCCCCTGTCTGCCCTCCCACCTACCTCTGAGCCCCTGTCTGCACCCCACCTACCTCTGACCCCCTGTCTGCCCTCCCACCTACCTCTGACCCCCTGTCTGCACCCCCACCTACCTCTGAGCCCCTGTCTGCACCCCCCACCCTCTGAGCCCCTGTTTGCACCCCCACCTACCTCTGACCCCTGTCTGCCCTCCCACCTACCTCTGAGCCCCTGTCTGCCCTCCCACCTACCTCTGACCCCTTGTCTGCACCCCCACCTACCTCTGAGCCCCGGTCTGCCCTCCCACCTACCTCTGAGCCCCTGTCTGCACCCCCACCTACCTCTGAGCCCCTGTCTGCACCCCCACCTACCTCTGACCCCCTGTCTGCACCCCCACCCTCTGAGCCCCTGTCTGCACCCCCACCTACCTCTGAGCCCCTGTCTGCATCCCCCACCTACCTCTGAGCCCCTGTCTGCACTCCCACCTACCTCTGAGCCCCTGTCTGCACCCCCACCTACCTCTGAGCCCCTGTCTGCACTCTCTCACCTATCCCAGTGCACGGTGCTATGCACGGGTCCATAGGTGTCAGTGCACGGAACTATGCACGGGTCCAGAGGTGTCAGTGCACGGAACTATGCACGGGTCCAGATGTGTCAGTGCACGGAACTATGCACGGGTCCAGAGGTGTCAGTGCACGGTGCTATGCACGGGTCCAGAGGTGTCAGTGCACGGGTCCAGAGGTGTCAGTGCACGGAACTATGCACGGGTCCAGAGGTGTCAGTGCATGGAACTATGCACGGGTCCAGAGGTGTCAGTGCACGGAACTATGCACGGGTCCAGAGGTGTCAGTGCACGGAACTATGCACAGGTCCAGAGGTGTCAGTGCACGGAACTATGCACGGGTCCAGAGGTGTCAGTGCACGGAACTATGCACAGGTCCAGAGGTGTCAGTGCACGGAACTATGCACGGGTCCAGAGGTGTCAGTGCACGGAACTATGCACAGGTCCAGAGGTGTCAGTGCACGGAACTATGCACAGGTCCAGAGGTGTCAGTGCACGGAACTATGCACGGGTCCAGAGGTGTCAGTGCATGGAACTATGCACGGGTCCAGAGGTGTCAGTGCACGGAACTATGCACGGGTCCAGAGGTGTCAGTGCACGGAACTATGCACAGGTCCAGAGGTGTCAGTGCACGGAACTATGCACAGGTCCAGAGGTGTCAGTGCACGGAACTGTGCACGAGTTCAGAGGTGTCAGTGCACGGAACTATGCACAGGTCCAGAGGTGTCAGTGCACGGAACTGTGCACGAGTTCAGAGGTGTCAGTGCACGGAACTATGCACGGGTCCAGAGGATGTGAGTGCCCGGTACCGGTCCAGGGTGCTGGTACGGGCTGTGGGTCCCTCCTGATGGCCCCGGTTGCTGGGTCCAGCCGGGGGCAGGGAAGTTGGGGTGATGCCTCGGTGATCTCGGGGTGGTGCCTCGGTTCTCCCGGGCTGATGCTGCGGTGCTCCCGGGCTGATGCTGCGGTGCTCCCGGGCTGATGCTGCGGTGCTCCCGGGGTGCCCCTGCTCCGGGTCGGGGGTGCTTCAGCTGCTCTTATTTCTCGGGTCTGATCTCCACTCCCCCGGGCTCCGCTCCGGCAGCACATGTGCCCCCCCCCCCCCCCCCCCCCCCTACAGGAGGGGCCCCAGCAGTCTCCGCGCTTGAATATATTCCCAGGCAAGACCCTCATTGGTCGCTTCCTGCTGCTAAAACGGCGACGATTGGCCCTTTTTAAGGTGGAAATGCTTAAGGTGGAGAAAGAAACAGCGTCTGGAGTGAGGTGCCCAGGATGGCGAGGGGGGGAGGTACTCGGAGGTACACCTGTGCCCTACATCCTGCCCTACACATCCCCTGCATCCTACACCCTGCCCTGCACCTCCCCTGCATCCTGCCCAGAACCTCCCCTGCATCTTACACCCTGCATCCTGCCCTGCATCCTACACCCTGCATCCTGCCCTGCACCTCCCCTGCATCCTACACCCAGCATCCTGCTCTGCATCCTACACCCTGCATCCTGCCTTGCGCATCCCCTGCATCCTAAACCCTGCATCCTGCCCTGCATCCTACACCCTGCATCCCACATCCTGTCCTACACATCCCCTGCATCCTACACCCTGCCCTGCACCTCCCCTGCATCCTGCCCAGAACCTCCCCTGCATCTTACACCCGCATCCTGCCCTGCATCCTACACCCGGCATCCTGCCCTGCATCCTACACCCTGCATCCTGCCCTGCACCTCCCCTGCATCCTACACCCTGCATCCTGCCCTACATCCTACACCCTGCATCCTGCCTTGCACCTCCCCTGCATCCTAAACCCTGCATCCTGCCCTGCATCCTACACCCTACACCCCACATCTTGCCCTTTACCTCCTCTGCATTCTACACCCTGCATCCCACATCTTGCCCTGTACCTCCTACAACCTGCATCCTGCCCTACACCTCCCCTGCATCCTGCCCTGCACCTCCCCTGCATACTGCCCTGCACCTCCCCTGCATCCTGCCCTGCATCCTACACCCTGCATCCGGCCCTGCACCTCCCCTGCATCCTACACCCTGCATCCTGCCCTACACCTCCCCTGCATCCTGCCCTGCACCTCCCCTGCATCCTGCCCCGCACCTTCCCTGCACCATGCCCTACATCCTACACCCTGCATCCGGCCCTGCACCTCCCCTGCATACTGCCCTACACCCCCCTGAATCCTGCCCTGCATCCTACACCCTGCATCCTGCCCTGCACCTCCCCTTCACCCTGCCCTGTACCTCCCCTGCATCCTGCCCTGCATCCTACATCCTGCCCTGCACCCCCCTGCATCCTGCCCTGTGCCTCCCCTGCATCCTGCCCTGCACCTTCTCTGCATCCTACACCCTGCATCCTGCCCTGCACCTCCTGTGAATCCTACACCATGCATCCTGCCCTACACCCCCTGCATCCTGCCCTGCATCCTACACCCTGCATCCTGCCCTGCACCTCCCCTGCGTCCTAAACCCTGCATCCTACACCCTGTATCCTGCCCTGAGCCTCCCCTGCCCTACACCTTCCCTGCATCCTGCTCTGCACTTCCTCTGCATCCTGGCCTGCACCTCCCCTGCATCCTACACCCTGCATCCTGCTCTGCACCTCCTGTGAATCCTACACCCTGCATCCTGCCCTGCATCCTACACCCTGCATCCTGCTCTGCACCCCCTCTGCATCCTACACCCTGCACTGTACCTCCCCTGCATCCTGCCCTACAACTCCTGTGCATCCTACACCCTGCATCCTACATCCTCCTCTGCACCCTGCGCCATACACCCTACTCTGCTTCATGCCTCCTATTCTGCCCATGTACTCTACTTTGCCCCATACACCCTACCCTGCATCCTGCCCCCTAAAAACAAAGACAATAAGATGATGGACGGAGCACTGAAACTTTTCAGACGCTCACCCCCGTCACAGATCTGGGTTGAATCCATCATCGTGTTCACACCCAGCTATATGCAAATCAGTCTGACCCTGTGCCTCATGGGAACAGTCCAGCCCGAACTGCCAAGCCATGCCTTCGCTGGACCGGAAACAAGCTTCCCCGGTTTCTGGCATTTCATCCGTCTTCAGCCCGGCTTGCTTGAATCCAGTGGCAAAGGGAGCAAGGGACCCATGTCTGTGCAAACCCTGCCAACTTATGGCGAACAAAACGGTACAAAAGGGGCGCTGAACCTTTTCAGACACTCACCCCGAGTCACAGATCTGGGTTGAATCCATCATCGTTCTTTAGCTCACTCTGCCACCCCAGTACAGACCTACCCCCTACATTGCACCTTGCTACCAAACTCTACTCTACACCCCACAACCTACCCTACACCTTGTCCCCTCTGGCTCTGCACCCCTTGTTCTACCCTACCCCGGGACTACTGCTTTGCACCCGATGTTCATCTTCTTACCTCACGAAGTTTGTCCGACCCCAAGGAACGCCTACTATTTAGCTGCTCCCGTTTAGATGTGTCTCGGATTCATTACACATGACCCTCTCTGATCACCTGTGTTTACGGACCACCATCTGCCCCTTCCATGATGCTTTCGAGCACAAAAGATGTTGGGGGAACATTACCCCCTGCACTATGGGACAGAATGAAGTAACAGGATTATAATGACTTACTTACTTCCAATCATCATCTGTGTAAGCCCTTAGCACAACCCCCAAACAGCGACTCCGAACCACAACCTCATACAGCACGTGTATACAGAGCCTTACAGCATCTCCCTGAAACACCCCTCTACAGACCCCACACAACACGCCCTGGGTACCATATACATACCTACATGTACTACCTAACACCCATCCGTTTACAGCCACCCCTTACTGCACCACTTTACTCATCACCTTACTGCACCCTGTATAGACTTCTACAGAGCCCTCACCGCACCACGGTACGAACCCTTACTGTACCACGGTACGAACCCTTACCACACCACGGTACGAACCCTTACCGCACCACAGCACGAGCCCTCACCGCACCACGGTACGAACCCTTACTGCACCACGGTACGAACTCTTACTGCACCACAGTACGAACCCTTACCTCACCACGGTACGAGCCCTCACCGCACCACGGTACGAACCCTCACTGCACCACGTAACGAACCCTTACCACACCACGGTACGAACTCTTACTGCACCACGGTACGAACCCTTACCACACCTCGGTACGAGCCCTCACCGCACCACGGTACGAACGCTTACCGCACCACGGTACGAACTCTTACTGCACCACGGTACGAACCCTTACCACACCACGGTACGAGCCCTCACCGCACCACGGTACAAACCCTTACCGCACCACGGTAGGAACCCTTACTGCACCACGGTACGAACCCTTACCACACCACGGTACGAGCCCTCACCGCACCACGGTACAAACCCTTACCGCACCACGGTACGAACTCTTACTGCACCACGGTACGAACCCTTACCACACCACGGTACGAACCCTTACCACACCACGGTACGAGCCCTCACCGCACCACGGTACGGACCCTTACTGCACCACGGTACGAACCCTTACTGCACCACGGTACAAACCCTTACCGCACCACGGTACGAACCCTTACTGCACCACGGTACAAACCCTTACCGCACCACGGTATGAACCCTTACTGCACCACGGTACGAACCCTTACCACACCACGCTACCATCCCTTACTGCACCACGGTACGAACCCTTACTACACCATGGTACGAACCCTTACCACACCACGGTATGAACCCTTACTGCACCATGGTACGAACACTTACCATACCACGGTACGAACCCTTACCGCACCACGGTACGAACCCTTCCTGCACCATGGTACGAACCCGTATTACACCACGGTACGAACCCTTACCACACCAGGATACGAAACCTTACTGCACCACGGTACGAACCCTTACCACACCACGGCACGAACCCTTACTGCACCACGGTACGAACCCTTACCACACCATGGTACGAACCCTTACTGCACCACGGTACGAACCCTTACCGCACCACGGTATGAACCCTTACTGCACCATGGTACGAACCCTTACCAGACCACGGTACGAACCCTTACTGCACCACGGTACAAACCCTTACCGCACCACGGTACGAACCCTTACTGCACCACGGTACAAACCCTTACCGCACCACGGTATGTACCCTTACTGCACCACGGTTCGAACCCTTACCGCACCATGGTACGAACCCTTACCGCACTGCGGTACGAACCTTTACTGCACCACGATACAGACCCTTCACTGCACCACCACACAGACCTCTAACTACATAACCATACAGGCTGCTGCAATGCTCTATAACCAGTGGCAGCTCCTCTGCTGGGTCGGAGGAGCGCCGCCCCACTGCTCTTTGCAGTGTAAAAAAAGGAAAAATAAAATGATAATAACTCCAAGTTATTATTATTTCAGTTTTCCCCGACGGGGCGTCTTTGTGAGGATGCTGCTCTCAGAGCAGGGGTAGGAGTGGTTTGCGCTCCCTATGTGAGCGTGAGTGCTTGGCCGGCCCTCTCGAGCCGCCCAAAACAGTCATGCGCTCATACCGTGTTCTCCATGCAGGCTGCATTGGAGCCAGCGTGGAGAACATGCCCTTCCCTCCATTCTTTGGCTGAGTGCCGTGCACAGCACTCACACCAACCACAATGCTGCATTTCAGTGTTGTGATTGGTTGCAGGGATCCCTGGTGCTTCCTGTCTCCTCAAGAAGCCAAGAAGAGGACGTTGGAGAGGCAGCGGCCAGCCAGGAGGTAAGTGATTTTTTAGGTCTCGCCTGGTGTTAGCAGTGCGCATGCGCTGCTAACGCCATTGCGAGTGCCTTTTGCAATCGATTCACCCAAAGCTTGTAGGGATGGATAAAGATGGCTGCTCTCGCCATTCAGCCAAAGGTAAACATGCACCCGTATGTTCACATGTAGGTACGGACAGTGGCCAGTCCGACGCCATCTTGTTTTATACAATGAAACACCTATAGCATTGTAAATACGGAATGGGGTCTCAAATCGAAACTGGCCCGTTGATCTTGCTCTTTTAGCCTATCACCAATGGTAGCAGTGACAAGCTGTGACTGGACTTCCTTTTCACATGACTAGTCATGTCAAATCGAAACTGGTCCGTTGATCTTGCTCGTTTAGCCTATCACTGATGGTAGCTGTGCCAAGCGCGTGACTAGTTTAAAAATCACCTGTTGTGCGCTTTCATTTGCACGCTTTGATTCAGCAATCCAGAATATTTGCTTACAAGCGGAGTGTAATTGCATTTGGGTTTTGCTAAAAAAGGATTTGTATTTCGGCCTCGATGTGATGGCGCCTCGTGTCTCCCCCTGGAATGAATTAAGTTATCCACAGAGGAGGAACTAAGATTTCTCTCTAAAATAATATTGAATAACACATTACATTTGATTACAATAATACACCATTTTTTTTAAGACCGAGCCCAAAGGGATGCCCAGGCTTTAGCCCGCGTTGAGCTCCTTGCCGGCCTATTCCCTGACGCGCTCTACCTCCACTCCATCCTGGCGACGCGCATGGATGCACAGAGCTGTCAGTCCCATGTCCTAAGTTCATTGTGGGACGGTAGAACAGTGACGTGGGGTGAGTGACTATTACCAGTGCAGGAGTCAGTTCTGGGCGCGTGGTGCGAAGGGTCGAGAGCATCAGTTCTTTGATTTCCTAAGGGGGGCTTCATACCGTAAATGTTAGCCCAAAGCCTTTGTCCTATGTGTTACAGGTCGTGGTTAGGGAGCATAGCCACAACCCGATGACTGGGGGCCTACTGAGAGGGGCAAGGGGTAACTGCCCCCCCTCGCATCTTGAGCTAGCGCCTAGAATAGGTGTTGTACGCTGGCAGCAGAGAGGGGCTAGCCCCCTGTGCCCAGCTAGTGCCGCATAGCCATCAGCGCTGAAAGAGTGAACACACCAGGGTCCCTGTGAATGCTGTGGCTCGTTGTCCTGCGAGCTGTGGTTGCCTTTCTAAAATTTTATCCGGCTGCGATATGGACACTAGAGAATAGAGATGCCCTTTCTGAGGTGCGCCCCCTACCGGCGCATGCGTGGAGTTCCTTCTTGGGAAGTTACAAGATAAAGAGGATTGTGATCATACAACCGGAAGAGAGACAGGGATACTGTTCACTAGGGCACATACCCGTCGCACATGGACTAGGGAGTGTGCCACCGTGTCCATGGGTAGACGTGCGCCGTCTGAGGAGAGGGTTACATCACTTAGGTGGGAAAGTCACAACTCCGTGTGTGACTGTCACAGAGGCGCTCACTCAGAAAGGAAAGATTGCGGGGTGCTGACGAGTGTTTGGGGTGCAGAGAAGGTACGTTTTGAGGGCAGACATATACATTTTGTTTTGAAGGCGTTATTTTTAGGTCTCGCCTGACCCAGCGCATGCGCTGATCTGGCCAGACTTTTTAGTAAGGGCTTTAAAACATGCTGCCATGGCTGGCCTAGCATTTGCATTATGCGAGCATGCACACGCGCAGCTGCCACCTGCCTTTCACGGGTCATTAAGCGTGTGGACGCTGCAGCTGCTTTCACTTTTGCAGCCCCGCGCCCACTCACTCCCATGGGCTTTTTATGAGAAGTCAAGCATCCAAAGCGAATGTTACGAGATCCTGCCCTTGCCTTCCAATGGTCAGTACCTTTAACCCCTGGTTTGTCGTTACCTCTTGCTGTATCTTACTGAATGGGAAGACCCTTTCAAACGCGCAGAGGATGTCCGTCGGCTCTTCAGCTCACTCTTCAACACAGCTTAGGGTCTCGGACCTCTTCTGATAGTCTTGGCTCATGGGTGCCCAGCTGTGTGCCCACGGGTGCCCCTCTCTATACTCCTCAGCCGATGGTTGAGGCGAGATGGCCAGCTTGCTTGTGATAAGCGCAGCCGCGGTGGGCGCCGGCCATTAGGAGCTCCTCTTAAAGGCACTGAAGCCACGTGTCCTGAATGAGCAGCGACTGGTAAGCAGGGAATGATGATATTATCCTCTGAGTTGTCTATGCATGGATGCACCCAAGGGCATCTTCAGAGCATTCTTCACAGACATGGTTAGAGCATCCATCGCTGAAGGACTTAGAGCATGTCTTTGAGTCACAGAGTGAGGAGAGACCGAACCATGAAGCAAGGGTCTGAACAGAGCTCCATGTGTACATTTAGGGAGGTGTTGCTCAACTCCGAGTACCCACTTCTGAGATGGTACAAGCCACAATTGCTCCAGTAAAAAAAAAAGCATTGAAAATGCAATAGGTCTCGCCTTTGATTAAGTTAAAGCCATTTGCATTGCTAATGGTATTATATAGCAACAGAAATGCCTTTAACTTAATTAAAGGTGAGATCTATTGCATTTTAAATGCTTGTTTTTTAACCATCCCCACACACACTTCCCACCGCCCAACTGCTGCTTCTAGGTAGCAGCCACCGCTGTCTATAACAGCTCCTCTTTGGGGGTTCACGGGTACGTTACACATGACATTATCTGATCGCCCCAGTTTTACAGACCACCACCTGCCCCTTGCATGATGCTTTCAAGCACAAAGGATGTCTTGGGGGGTCGGCTGAAGTTACTACCCCCTGCAGTATTGGACGGAGTGAAGTAACGAGATTACCAGTAACTAATTACTTACAATCATCACCTGTCTAACTTTTAACACAACTCCCAAACAACTCCTAACCAGCACCACATACAACACATGTATACATGCTCTTAGATTGTACCCTTAACCACATGCATGCGGGCGGAATTCCGCTCGTACGCTGAGTTTTTTAAAACCGCATGTTACATGACGAGCTGGGCTCGTCATCAGCGTGCGAGCGGGCTACGCCATGACGAGCCCAGCTCGTCATCAGCGTAGAAGGGCTTAAAGGATCCCTCTACAGACCCCCACACAACCCGCACTGGGTACAACAGACCTACCTACATGTACTACCTAACACCCATCCCTTACTACAGCCCCTTACTGCACCCCCTGGAGACCCCTTATGCACCACCATACAGACTCCTTACAGCACCCTGTGAGAAGTTGGCCTGGCATATGATGTCCACTATTCTAGTGGGCACCTTGCACCAGTCCAAACAACCCTTATTGATGGTAGGTTTAAGACAACCTTTATAGAAAGCTATCCTAGTGGTAGCTGTGGAGAGCAGCCTTCAGGCTAAGTCTTGAAGGAATGTAAAGCAGCTTGTTTTACCAGTCTATAATCTCATGAGTGACCAAATGAAAGGAGAACCACACAAGGTATATATAAAATATATGTATTTATTTCTAAACACTCTCTAGTAATATCTTTATGAGATTACAGAGCAAAGTACACAATTTCAATGCAATAGAACTTCAGTAAATAGCACAGCATACGCTGAGCCCTAGCGGCGTACCAAACCATATACTAAATAAGTGGTATAAGAACCACGACTTGACTAGACACAGTGCCTAGAGCACGTAGAATCGATGGGACCCCAAGGAACCATCCAAAAGGGTGACACAGGGAGCCCACGGGGACGCGTACAGTGTGAGAACACAGACGAAAGCTCCGTACAACTCTATGGGAAAGTCGCCATTGGACATCAAAGCACTCTCAGAGTGCACCTGCACAGCCCCAATACACTAGAGCCTGTCTGGGAGGTGGTGACACCTCCCTGTGACAGGAAACCTATTGTCAAGCCTTCCCCTGCCGGAGTTTCGTCCAGCAGCAGGAGTGCAGACTCGTGTCTGTGGCAGCAGCATCCACCTTGTGATGCCAGGGTTGAGAAACCGGTGTTGTCATATTTCTCCCTCTAGGAGGGTGCAATCATACCTCCCACATCAGTTACTGGTTTGGGGGTAGGGTTCCAAGGTGTTTGACACCAAACACGACAGGTTTCTGTGCAGCCGTTTCAAAGTTAGCATTTACCGCAAGGTTATAATTCACTTAAGAGTATATGGTCTGCCTGCATCACAGATCAACCCTGGGGAATAGATTCCGAACGCTGCAGAGGGGTCCTGCTCATGCATGGGCACCCTCTCACATAAAGCCCAGCACCCTGCCTTCAGGATTGATGAGGCCTGCCATAGGGGTGCCTGATAGGTTTATATGTGCAGTGATATAAGGTAGATATAGTGAACCTATATCTAAGTAAGGGGTGCATGCACTACCTCACACAGGTTGGTGTCATTTTGAATGGTCTCCCAGGGGTGTCATAATACATGCTTCAGCCCCTGGGAGGCCTCTGGGGTTCCTATGCCCTAGGTACATAGTATACCATATACTTGGGACGTATAAGGGTACCCCAGAATCCAATCTGGAGTGAACCTAAAGTACATGCAATCAAGTTAGAGGAGAAAGCAGCTAGACTGGGGTCCTGGATAGTAGGATAGCAGCCAGACTACGTCGAAAACAGTGAAACATCAGCAAAAAGTAGGGGGTTACTATAAGAAGCAGATCCTACTCTCCTACACACCCTGTATGGATCCCTTACTGCATCACCGTACAGACCCCTTAACCCCTTCCGTGCGGCCGCGATTTTCCCCGTGTGCGGCCGCCGGCAGAACACGGGCGGGCCATGACGAACCCCAGCCGTCATCAGCACACGAGCACTGTAGTGCATGACGGCTGGGGTTCGTCACCAGCATGGAAGGGGTTAATGCAATATCTTACAAACCCTTTACTGCACCACCACACAGGTCTCTTACAGCACCCCGTATGGACCTCTTACTGCACTAATGTACAGACTCCCTACCGTATCACTGTACCGACCCCTCACTGCACCACTATACAAACCCCTGGCGGAACCACCATTCAGAACCACTTACCACACCGCATAAAGACGTCGGTCCGGCACCACCGCACACCACACAGACACGGCTATTGTTGGTCAGCGCCATTGGAATTATGTGGTTTAATGACTGCGGAGTTTTATCGATTTGCCCCCTATCCCTTTATCTGCTCCACTGTAGATTTTACCAAAAACCGTTTGTAGCTCAAACGGATCAAACGTTATTAACAAGACAGCAACAAGTATTCCCACACAGTGCAAGCCCTCAACAAAGGTTGATTAGTCCTCTTTCTGTTCCTTGATGCTGTGTTTGGGTGTCAAACTGGTACTAATGAGGTGAAACCTTCACCCAGATCGGGTTAAAAATGTGTAAAAAGAAACCAGGATGAGGTATTGTGTGATGCTTACCACCACATTTGCTTTTTTGCCACATGATTTAGTCAACAATGCCACGTAATTAGGTCCTTCCTTTCTGAATAAATCCGCCGCCCTGCGTTTAGAGCAGCCCTGTACAGAAGCAGAGGTTCCCCTTGTGCTGGTTCAGTCCTGGGTGAGCAGGTGCCAGATTGAAGGCCAGGATTCTGCAACCTTTTCTGTGGTGAGAGCGCAAGAAAGAATCCTCTGGAGATAACAGCATTTTTCTTTTGCTGTAAACCAGTGACCATGCCCATTCACACTAGAATAGCCACCACCCTAGGAATGCACATCAGGAATGCACATCAGGAGTGGGCACGCAGGCATTTTAGGCAAGACTCCTGCTACGCAAACAAATGATGGACGGAATGCTGAATAAATCATACATTCACCCCCGGTCAAGAGATCTGTTTAAATCGGATGTATGACGGTACAAAGCGTACTGTTACAATGCGTCCCTTTACAACGCAGTTTTAACAACGCAAGTTGTTACAACAACTTGCGTTGGAGGGGCGCTGATAGTGAATAGTTTAATTTACTATTTCAACTCCAGTCCCTGTGGATAGTAGGGAAGGTGTTGGATAGTAAATTAAACAATCCCCTATCCTAGAGCGCCCTCCAGCGAAAGTCGTTGCAACGACTTTTGTTGTTAAAGCTGCGTCATAACGGTACCGCCTTGTACCAGTTACATTGTAAAGGATGTTTTCTGGTTAAATCCATTGTTCTTTAGCCCACTCTGCCACCCCAGTTCAGACATGGCCATATGCTAATCAGTCTGACCCTGTGCCTCACGGGAACAGTCCAGCCCGAACTGCTAGGCCAGGTCCCCCCTGGACTGGAAACAAGCATCCTGGGACCTTCCCCGCCTCGGCGGGTCTTGGGCTCAAAATTCCACGGACCTGATAATTCTCGCCTCGGTGCCTATTCCAAACATGGAGTCCCACTCTGCAACTCTGGGCAATAGCTTGCTTAATCTCCACAACGGCCCCCACAACGCTAAGGATGTCTGGCCATCACCTTGGGGGTGCCCATAAGTGGACGCCTCACAGGGAGAGCCAGGATGGGTTCCACAGCGGTATTCGTACAAGCGCCTTGAGACCCTTGCGGGTGAGTAGTGCGCTATACAAGTATCAATTTACATTGACATAATGTGCTTTGGAATTGCAGCCTTTTGTCTTTATCAGAATAATAGCTTCTGAAAATGCTCATATTTTTCTAGCAAATACCACTTTCCATGTTGAGGCAACAAACAATTTTCCAGAAGAAAACTCTTTTTTTGTAAGTTTTCGTTTTAAGGAACTATACAGCCCCAAAGCATCATCTTGCCATTTTAATAAAGCATTCACCTGTGGAGGCGGCTCCTGTGGACAGATTCTGCGTCAAATGGCCAGGGCGACATTCATAGGGCTCGGATGCTCAGCATGACACCAGGGGTGCCAGTTACCAGGCCCATCATTGCACCAGGGACCCCTCTGTGCCAAGGCTGGACACCAGAACGGACACGGACATGATTCTCTCTATCATGGAGTGAGGGGCTTTCCGGCTCCTGATATGTCAATGGCGCTGCCAGCAGGCCTCGGCCGGGCCACGAGACAGTAAAGTCGAGATGACCCCCAATGAAGGGGCAGACTATAGTTGTGTGGGTCGGCACAATGCATACCTTCCAGGTACACAATGCCACTCACGCACACAAATACACACATACATGTGCACAATGCGTATTCAGGCGGAGAAGCATGAACACGAGGCTCCCACCGGCCCCATCTCCGGCTCAAGGCTCTGCTGTCCTCAGCTCCTCGGGGCATGGGGGGTTGGACCCACATTTCACTCTGGCTCCTGCAGTCCCACACTTTGGTGAGCCCCTCTGGGCTACTGCCAGCGCTTGTATTTCTTTAGCCATTGCTCACACACAGGGTGTGGCGGCTGAAGCAGGGCCTACAAGGTGGCCAACCTCGCTGCGACTCTGCGGGAGAGTGGAGACCGATGGGCGCACAGCAGACCCCCCAGGCCTCTGTGTGTCTGAATATTAACATGAGGGCTTGCCATTGGGTGGCCTGGCTGCCACTCCAAGGGTCTTGAGGTAAGCAGCGCTGCCTTATTTAATATGCACAGAGGAACTGGTTTGACTTCACCCAGAGAGCTACTCCTAGAGCGGCATACAGACATAATATCGACAACAAAAATATCGAATAGAAGGACAATAATATCGAATCAAAAATATAGATGGATAGAATATAGACAACAAAAATATCGAATTTTAGGTAAGTAACTAAGTCAATTTATGATATTTAATTTTTGCGTAATATAATTCTGGAGCGGGTTGTGGTTTTATAGGGGAATAGGGTGGGAAGTAATTTAATTATATTTAATTAAATATTTTATTTATTGGTATTTATGTACAATTAATTGTTAATTAATTATTGATTGGCAATTAATTAAAATATAATTGGTAATTAATTTTTATTAATTGATTAATTGATAATTATGTTAATTTTATGTGTATAATTTTTGTAGTGGGTTGTGGGTTTATAGCGGAATTGGGGGGAAGTCATTGAATTGTAATTAATTAAATTTATTAATATATAAATTGGTATTTATTTTGAATTAATTGTTAATTATTTTTAAATGTTTTAATAATTAATTGTTGTTAGTGATTATTTTGTATTAATAGGTAATTATTTGTTGGCAATTAAGTTAATTTTATTATTTTACATTGGATAATTATTATAATATCTTAAATTGGGTATTCATTTTAATTAATTTGTAATTGGTATTAATATTTAAATTATTTTCAAATATATATGAAGTCTTTACTTTCCCTACTGTTGCACTCACTGGAAAGGGAATGGTAATTTTGTCCCCTATACTATCCAACGCTTACCCTACTGCTGCACTTTCTGGAGTGGGAATAGTAATTTTTACTCCTACACTATCCAACGCTTACCCTACTGCTGCACTTTCTGGAGTGGGAATAGTAATTTTTACTCCTACACTATCCAACGCTTTCTCTACTGTTGCATTCTCTAGAGTGGGAATAGTAATTTTTACCCCTACGCTATCCAACGCTTTCCCTACTGTTGCACTCACTGGAGTGGGAATAGTAATTTTTACCCCTACGCTATCCAACCCTTTCCCTACTGTTGCACTCACTGGAGTGGGAATAGTAATTTTTACCCCTACACTATCCAACGGTTTCCCTACTGTTGCACTCTCTAAAGTGGGAATAGTAATTTTTACCCCTACGCTATCCAACGCTTTCCCTACTGTTGCACTCTCTCGAGTGGGAATAGTAATTTTTATCCTCCCACTATCCAACGCTTTCCCTACTGTTGCACTCTCTGGAGTGGGAATAGTAATTTTTACCCCTACGCTATCAAACCCTTTCCCTACTGTTGCACTCTCTGGAGTGAGATTAGTAATTTTTAACCTCCCACTATCCAACGCTTTCCCTACAGTAGCACTCTCTGGAGTGGGAATAGTAATTTTTACCCCTACGCTATCCAACGCTTTCCCTACTGTTGCGCTCTCTGGAGTGGGAATAGTAATTTTTACCCTCCCACTATCCAACGCTTTCCCTACTGTTGCACTCTCTGGATTTGGAATAGTCATTTTTACCCCTACGCTATCCAACACTTTCCCTGATGTTGTACTCACTGGAGTGGGAATAGTAATTTTTACCCTCCCACTATCCAACACTTTCCCTACTGTTGCACTCTCTGGAGTGGGAATAGTAATTTTTACCCTTCCACTATCCAACGCTTTCCCTAGTGTCGCACTCTCTGGAGTTGGAATAGTAATTTTTACCCGTACGCTATCCAACGGTTTCCCTACTGTTGCACTCACTGGAGTGGGAATAGTAATTTTTACCCCTACGCTATCCAACGCTTTTCCTACTGTTGCACTCACTGGAGTGGGAATAGTAATTTTTACCCCTACGCTATCCAACGCTTTCCCTACTGTTGCACTCACTGGAGTGGGAATAGTAATTTTTACCCCTACGCTATCCAACCCTTTCCCTACTGTTGCACTCACTGGAGTGGGAATAGTAATTTTTACCCCTACGCTATCCAACGCTTTCCCTACTGTTGTACTCTCTCAAGTGGGAATAGTAATTTTTACCATCCCACTATCCAACGCTTTCCCTACTGTTGCACTCTCTGGAGTGGGAATAGTAATTTTTACCCCTACGCTATCCAACGCTTTCCCTACTGTTGCACTCTCTGGAGTGAGAATAGTAATTTTTAACCTCCTACTATCCAACGCGTTCCCTACTGTAGCACTCTCTGGAGTGGGAATAGTAATTTTTACCCCTACGCTATCCAACGCTTTCCCTACTGTTGTGCTCTCTGCAGTGGGAATAGTAATTTTTACCCTCCCACTATCCAACGCTTTCCCTACTGTTGCACTCTCTGGAGTTGGAATAGTAATTTTTACCCCTACGCTATCCAACACTTTCCCTAATGTTGTACTCACTGGAGTGGGAATAGTAATTTTTACCCTCCCACTATCCAACGCTTTCCTTACTGTTGCACTCTCTGGAGTTGGGATTAGTAACTTTTTACCCCTACGCTATCCAACGCTTTCCCTACTGTTGCACTCACGGGAGTGGGAATACTAATTTTTACGCCTACGGTATCTAACGCTTTCCCTACTGTTGCACTCACTGGAGTGGGAATAGTAATTTTTACCCTTCGCTAACCAATGTTTTCCCTACTGTTGCACTCACTGGAGTGGGAATAGTAATTTTTACCCTTCGCTAACCAATGTTTTCCCTACTGTTGCACTTACTGGAGTGGTTATATTAAATTTAACCATCTCGCTATCCTACTGTAAAAATATTGTATATGTTTTGTTAATAATATGTATATATTAAATTAATTATATTTATTATTATATCACTTTTAAATTAATTTTAAGACATTTAAAAAATTCGATATTTTCACAGTCTATATTTTTTACAATTGATATTTTGGAGTCGATATTTTTGTACTTACCTGTTTGTAGATAGGCAGTCGATATTCTGGCATTCTATATTTTTACCTCGATATTTTGGTAGGTCGAAATTTTGTCTGTCGATATTATGTCAGTGATCCTCCTAGAGCACCGGGGAGCTTCCCATGCCTCCTGCTACTCGCTGGAGATCAGTGCTATAGACACCCCCGAGAGTGCCTGGAGCTACCCGTGCCTCCTGCTACTCGCTGGAGAGCAGTGCTATAGACACCCATGAGAGTGCCTGGAGCTTCCCGTGCCTCCTGCTACTCGCTGGAGAGCAGTGCTATACACACCCACGAGAGTGCCTGGAGCTTCCTGTGCCTCCTGCTACTCGCTGGAGAGCAGTGCTATAGACATCCCCGGGAGCGCGGGAGAGCTTCTAGTGCCTCCTGCTACTCGCTAGGCAGTAGTGCTATAGACACCCCAGAGAGTGCCTGGAGGTTAACGTGCCTCCTGCTACTCGCTGGAGAGCAGTGCTATAGACACCCCCGAGAGTGCCTGGAGGTTAACGTGCCTCCTGCTACTCGCTGGAGAGCAGTGCTATAGACACCCACGAGAGTGCCTGGAGCTTCCCGTGCCTCCTGCTACTCGCTGGAGAGCAGTGCTATAGACATCCCCGGGAGCGAGGGAGAGCTTCTAGTGCCTCCTGCTACTCGCTGCAGGGCAGTGCTATAGACACCCCCGGGAGTGCCTGGAGGTTAACGTGCCTCCTGCTACTCGCTGGAGAGCAGTGCTATAGACACCCCCGAGAGTGCCTGGAGCTTCCCGTGCCTCCTGCTACTCGCTGGAGATCAGTGCTAAACACACCCACGAGAGTGCCTGGAGCTTCCTGTGCCTCCTGCTACTTGCTGGAGAGCAGTGCTATAGACACCCATGAGAGTGCCTGGAGCTTCCCGTGCCTCCTGCTACTCGCTGGAGAGCAGTGCTATAGACACCCCCGAGAGTGCCTGGAGCTTCCCGTGCCTCCTGCTACTCGCTGGAGAGCAGTGCTATAGACATCCCCGGGAGCGAGGGAGAGCTTCTAGTGCCTCCTGCTACTCGCTGCAGAGCAGTGCTATAGACACCCCCGGGAGTGCCTGGAGGTTAACGTGCCTCCTGCTACTCGCTGGAGAGCAGTGCTATAGACACCCCCGAGAGTGCCTGCGTGCCTCCTGCTACTCGCTGGAGAGCAGTGCTATAGACACCCCCGAGAGTGCCTGGAGCTTCCCGTGCCTCCTGCTACTCGCTGGAGAGCAGTGCTATAGACATCCCCGGGAGCGCGGGAGAGCTTCTAGTGCCTCCTGCTACTCGCTAGGCAGTAGTGCTATATACACCCCCGAGAGTGCCTGGAGGTTAACGTGCCTCCTGCTACTCGCTGGAGAGCAGTGCTATAGACACCCCCGAGAGTGCCTGGAGGTTAACGTGCCTCCTGCTACTCCCTGGAGAGCAGTGCTATAGACACCCCCGAGAGTGCCTGGAGGTTAACGTGCCTCCTGCTACTCGCTGGAGAGCAGTGCTATAGACACCCCCGAGAGTGCCTGGAGGTTAACGTGCCTCCTGCTACTCCCTGGAGAGCAGTGCTATAGACACCCCCGAGAGTGCCTGGAGGTTAACGTGCCTCCTGCTACTCCCTGGAGAGCAGTGCTATAGACATCCCAAGAGCACTGGGGAGCTTCCCGAGCCTCCTGCTACTCGCTGGAGAGCAGTACTATAGACATCCCCCGAGAGTACCTGGAGCTACCCGTGGCTCCTGCTACTCGCTGCAGAGCAGTGCTATAGACACCCCAGAGAGTGCCTGGAGCTACCCGTGGCTCCTGCTACTCGCTGCAGAGCAGTGCTATAGACATCCCACAAAGCACCGGGGAGCGACCCGTGCCTCCTGCTACTTGCCGGAGAGTAGCGCTCTAGACATCCCCGAGAGCGCCAGGAGCTACACATGCCTCCTGCTACTCACCTGAGAGCAGTGCTATAGACATCCCTGAGAGTGATGAGGAGCTACCCATGCCTTCTGCTACTCGCCTGAGAACTGTGCTGACATCCCGAGAGTGGCAGGGAGCCACCCGTGCTACTCGCCGGAGAGCAGTGCTATAGACATTCCTGAGAGTGCCGGGGAGCTACCCGTGCCTCCTGCTACTCGCTGGAGAGCAGTGCTATAGACATCCCTGAGAGTGCCAGGAGCTACCCATGCCTTCTGCTACTCGCCTGAGAACTGTGCTATAGACATCCCGAGAGTGGCAGGGAGCCACCCGTGCTACTCGCCGGACAGCAGTGCTATAGACATTCCTGAGAGTGCCGGGGAGCTACCCATGCCTCCTGCTACTCGCTGGAGAGCAATGTTATAGACTGGGAGCAAGCGAAGCTTGCACAGCTGAGGTTCAGGTGGTACATGCTATGCATGGGAAGCTTGCACGGCTGGGGTTCAGGTGGTACATGCTCTGCATGGGAAGCTTGCACAGCTGGGGTTCAGGTGGTATATACTCTGCATGGGAAGCTTGCACAGCTGGGGTTCAGGTGGTAGGGGTTCAGGTGGTGCATGCTCTGCGAGCGAAGCTTGCAGAGCTGGGGTTCAGGTGGTACATGCTCTATGAGCGAAGCTTGCACAGCTGGGGTTCAGGTGGTCCATGCTCTGCAAGCAAAGCTTGCACAGCTGGGGTTCAGGTGGTACATGCTCTGTGAGGGAAGCTTGCACAGCTGGGGTTCAGGCTGTCCCTGCTCTGCTTGAGAAGCTTGCATGGCTGGGGTTTAGGTGGTACATGCTCTGTGAGCGAAGCTTGCACAGCTGGGGTTCAGGTGGTACATGCTCTGCGAGCGAAGCTTGCACAGCTGGGGTTCAGGTGGTACATGCTCTGCGACTGAAGCTTGCACAGCTGGGGTTCAGGTGGTACAGGCTCTCTGAGCGAAGCTTGCACAGCTGGGGTTCACGTGGTACATGCTCTGTGAGAGAAGCTTGCACAGCTGGGGTTCAGGTGGTACATGCTCTGTGAGGGAAGCTTGCACAGCTGGGGTTCAGGTGGTACATGCTCTGCATGGGAAGCTTGCACAGCTGGGGTTCAGGTTGTACATGCTCTGCATGGGAAGCTTGTACAGCTGGGGTTCAGGTGGTACATGCTCTGCGAGGGAAGCTTGCACGGCTGGGGTTCAGGTGGTACATGCTCTGTGAGGGAAGCTTGCACGGCTGGGGTTCAGGTGGTACATGCTCTGCGAGGGAAGCTTGCACAGCTGGGGTTCAGGTGGTACATGCTCTGCGAGGGAAGCTTGCACAGCTGGGGTTCAGGTGGTACATGCTCTGTGAGCGAAGATTGCACAGCTGGGGTTCAGGTGGTACATGCTCTGCACGGGAAGCTTGCGCAGCTGGGGTTCAGGTGGTACATGCTCTGTGAGGGAAGCTTGCACAGCTGGGGTTCAGGTGATACATGCTCTGCGAGGGAAGCTTGCACAGCTGGGGTTCAGGTGGTACATGCTCTGCGAGGGAAGTTTGCACAGCTGGGGTTCAGGTGGTACATGCTCTGCACGGGAAGCTTGCGCAGCTGGGGTTCAGGTGGTACATGCTCTGTGAGGGAAGCTTGCACAGCTGGGGTTCAGGTGGTACATGCTCTGCGAGGGAAGCTTGCACAGCTGGGGTTCAGGTGGTACATGCTCTGTGAGGGAAGCTTGCACAGCTGGGGTTCAGGTGGTACATGCTCTGTGAGCGAAGCTTTCACAGTTGGTGTTCAGGTGGTACATGCTCTGCGAGGGAAGCTTGCACAGCTGGGGTTCAGGTGGTACATACTCTACATGGGAAGCTTGCACAGCTGGGGTTCAGGTGGTACATGCGCTGCAAGGGAAGCTTGCACAGCTGGGGTTCAGGTGGTACATGCTCTGTGAGGGAAGCTTGCACAGCTGGGGTTCAGGTGGTACATGCTCTGTGAGGGAAGCTTGCACAGCTGGGGTTCAGGTGGTACATGCTCTGTGAGCGAAGCTTGCACAGCTGGGGTTCAGGTGGTACAGGTTCTGTGAGCGAAGCTTGCACAGCAGGGGTTCAGGTGGTACATGCTCTGCATGGGAAGCTTGCACAGCTGGGGTTCAGGTGGCACATGCTCTGCGAGCGAAGATTGCACAGCTGGGGTTCAGGTGGTACAGGCTCTGTGAGGGAAGCTTGCACAGCTGGGGTTCAGGTGGTACATGATCTGCATGGGAAGCTTGCACAGCTGGGGTTCAGGTGGTACATGCTCTGTGAGCGAAGCTTGCACAGCTGGGGTTCAGGTGGTACATGCTCTGTGAGCGAAGCTTGCACAGCTGGGGTTCAGGTGGCACATGCTCTGCGAGGGAAGCTTGCACTGCTGGGGTTCAGGTGGTACATGCTCTGTGAGGGAAGCTTGCACAGCTGGGGTTCAGGTGGTACATGATCTGCATGGGAAGCTTGCACAGCTGGGGTTCAGGTGGTACATGCTCTGTGAGCGAAGCTTGCACAGCTGGGGTTCAGGTGGTACATGCTCTGTGAGGGAAGCTTGCACAGCTGGGGTTCAGGTGGTACATGCTCTGCGAGGGAAGCTTGCAAAGCTGGGGTTCAGGTGGTACAGTCTCTGCGAGGGAAGCTTGCACAGCTGGGGTTCAGGTGGTACATGCTCTGCATGGGAAGCTTGCACAGCTGGGGTTCAGGTGGTACATGCTCTGCGAGGGAAGCTTGCACAGCTGGGGTTCAGGTGGTACATGATCTGCATGGGAAGCTTGCACAGCTGGGGTTCAGGTGGTACATGCTCTGCATGGGAAGCTTGCACAGCTGGGGTTCAGGTGGTACATGCGCTGCAAGGGAAGCTTGCACAGCTGGGGTTCAGGTGGTACATGATCTGCATGGGAAGCTTGCACAGCTGGGGTTCAGGTGGTACATGCTCTGTGAGGAAAGCTTGCACAGCTGGGATTCAGGTGGCACATGCTCTGCGAGGGAAGCTTGCACAGCTGGGGTTCAGGTGGTACATGCTCTGCGAGGGAAGATTGCACAGCTGGGGTTCAGGTGGTACATGCTCTGTGAGGGAAGCTTGCACAGCTGGGATTCAGGTGGCACATGCTCTGCGAGGGAAGCTTGCACAGCTGGGGTGCAGGTGGTACATGCTCTGTGAGGGAAGCTTGCACAGCTGGGGTTCAGGTGGTACATGATCTGCATGGGAAGCTTGCACAGCTGGGGTTCAGGTGGTACATGCGCTGCAAGGGAAGCTTGCACAGCTGGGGTTCAGGTGGAACATGCTCTGTGAGGGAAGATTGCACAGCTGGGGTTCAGGTGGTACATGCTCTGTGAGGGAAGCTTGCACAGCTGGGGTTCAGGTGGTACATGCTCTGTGAGCGAAGCTTGCACAGCTAGGGTTCAGGTGGTACAGGCTCTGTGAGCGAAGCTTGCACAGCAGGGGTTCAGGTGGTACATGCTCTGCATGGGAAGCTTGCACAGCTGGGGTTCAGGTGGCACATGCTCTGCGAGCGAAGCTTGCACAGCTGGGGTTCAGGTGGTACAGGCTCTGTGAGGGAAGCTTGCACAGCTGGGGTTCAGGTGGTACATGATCTGCATGGGAAGCTTGCACAGCTGGGGTTCAGGTGGTACATGCTCTGTGAGCGAAGCTTGCACAGCTGGGGTTCAGGTGGTACATGCTCTGTGAGCGAACCTTGCACAGCTGGGGTGCAGGTGGTACATGCTCTGTGAGGAAAGCTTGCACAGCTGGGGTTCAGGTGGTACATGCTCTGCGAGGGAAGCTTGCACAGCTGGGGTTCAGGTGGTACATGCTCTGTGAGGGAAGCTTGCATAGCTGGGGTTCAGGTGGTACATGCTCTGTGAGGAAAGCTTGCACAGCTGGGGTTCAGGTGGTACATGCTCTGTGAGGGAAGCTTGCATAGCTGGGGTTCAGGTGGTACATGCTCAGTGAGGGAAGCTTGCACAGCTGGGATTCAGGTGGCACATGCTCTGCGAGGGAAGCTTGCACGGCTGGGGTTCAGGTGGTACATGCTCTGTGAGGGAAGCTTGCACAGCTGGGGTTCAGGTGGTACATGATCTGCATGGGAAGCTTGCACAGCTGGGGTTCAGGTGGTACATGCGCTGCAAGGGAAGCTTGCACAGCTGGGGTTCAGGTGGTACATGCTCTGTGAGGGAAGATTGCACAGCTGGGGTTCAGGTGGTACATGATCTGCGAGGGAAGCTTGCACAGCTGGGGTTCAGGTGGTACATGCTCTGTGAGCGAAGCTTGCACAGCTGGGGTTCAGGTGGTACAGGCTCTGTGAGCGAAGCTTGCACAGCAGGGGTTCAGGTGGTACATGCTCTGCATGGGAAGCTTGCACAGCTGGGGTTCAGGTGGCACATGCTCTGGGAGCGAAGCTTGCACAGCTGGGGTTCAGGTGGTACAGGCTCTGTGAGGGAAGCTAGCACAGCTGGGGTTCAGGTGGTACATGATCTGCATGGGAAGCTTGCACAGCTGGGGTTCAGGTGGTACATGCTCTGTGAGAGAAGCTTGCACAGCTGGGGTTCAGGTGGTACATGCTCTGTGAGCGAAGCTTGCACAGCTGGGGTGCAGGTGGTACATGCTCTGTGAGGAAAGCTTGCACAGCTGGGGTTCAGGTGGTACATGCTCTGCGAGGGAAGCTTGCACAGCTGGGGTTCAGGTGGTACATGCTCTGTGAGGGAAGTTTGCACAGCTGGGGTTCAGGTGGTACATGTTTTGTGAGGGAAGCTTGCGCAGCTGGGGTTCAGGTGGTACATGCTCTGCGAGCGAAGCTTGCACAGCTGGGGTTCAGGTGGCACATGCTCTGCGAGGGAAGCTTGCACTGCTGGGGTTCAGGTGGTACATGCTCTGTGAGGGAAGCTTGCACAGCTGGGGTTCAGGTGGTACATGATCTGCATGGGAAGCTTGCACAGCTGGGGTTCAGGTGGTACATGCTCTGTGAGCGAAGCTTGCACAGCTGGGGTTCAGGTGGTACATGCTCTGTGAGGGAAGCTTGCACAGCTGGGGTTCAGGTGGTACATGCTCTGCGAGGGAAGCTTGCAAAGCTGGGGTTCAGGTGGTACAGTCTCTGCGAGGGAAGCTTGCACAGCTGGGGTTCAGGTGGTACATGCTCTGCATGGGAAGCTTGCACAGCTGGGAATCAGGTGGTAAATGCTCTGCGAGGGAAGCTTGCACGGCTGGGGTTCAGGTGGTATATGCTCTGCGAGGGAAGCTTGCACAGCTGGGGTTCAGGTGGTACATGCTCTGCGAGCGAAGCTTGCACAGCTGGGGTTCAGGTGGTACATGCTCTGCGAGCGAAGCTTGCACAGCTGGGGTTCAGGAGGTACATGCTCTGCGAGGGAAGCTTGCACAGCTGGGGTTCAGGTGGTACAGGCTCTGCGAGCGAAGCTTGCACAGCTGGGGTTCAGGTGGTACAGGCTCTGTGAGCAAAGCTTGCACAGCCCTTTGAGGTAGGGAAGCTTGCACAGCTGGAGTCTATGTAGTAGTTGCCCCTTGAGGTAGCGAAGCTTGCACAGCTGGAGTCTATGCAGTAGCTGCCCTTTGAGGTAGGGAAGCTTGTACAGCTGGAGTCTATGTAGTAGCTGTCCTTTGAGGTAGGGAAGCTTGCACAGCTGGAATCTATGTAGTAGTTGCCCTTTGAGGTAGGGAAGCTTGCGCAGCTGGGGTTCAGGTGGTAGATGCTCTGCGAGCGAAGCTTGCACAGCTGAGGTTCAGGTAGTACAGTCTCTGCGAGCGAAGCTTGCACAGCTGGAGTCTATGTAGTAGTTGCCCTTTGAGGTAGGGAAGCTTGCACAGCTGGAGTCTATGTAGTAGTTGCCCTTTGAGGTAGGGAAGCTTGCGCAGCTGGAGTCTATGAAGTAGTTGCCCTTTGAGGTAGGGAAGCTTGCGCAGCTGGGGTTCAGGTGGTACATGCTCTGCATGGGAAGCTTGCGCAGCTGGGGTTCAGGTGGTACATGCTCTCCGAGCGAGGTTTGCACAGCTGGGGTTCAGGTGGTACAGTCTCTGCGAGCGAAGCTTGCACAGCTGGGGTTCAGGTGGTACATGCTCTGCGAGCGAAGCTTGCACAGCTGGGGTTCAGGTGGTACAGTCTCTGCGAGCGAAGCTTGCACAGCTGGGGTTCAGGTGGTAAATGCTATGCATGGGAAGCTTGCACAGCTGGGGTTCAGGTGGTACATGCACTCCGAGCGAGGCTTGCGCAGCTGGGGTTCAGGTGGTACATGCTCTGCGAGCGAAGCTTGCACAGCTGGGGTTCAGGTGGTACATGCTCTGCGAGGGAAGCTTGCACAGCTGGGGTTCAGGTGGTACATGCTCTGTGAGGAAAGCTTGCACAGCTGGGGTTCAGGTGGTACATGCTCTGTGAGGAAAGCTTGCACAGCTGGGGTTCAGGTGGTACATGCTCTGCGAGGGAAGCTTGCACAGCTGGGGTTCAGGTGGTACAGTCTCTGCAAGCGAAGCTTGCACAGCTGGAGTCTATGTAGTAGTTGCCCTTTGAGGTAGGGAAGCTTGCACAGCTGGAGTCTATGTAGTAGTTGCCCTTTGAGGTAGGGAAGCTTGCACAGCTGGAGTCTATGTAGTAGTTGCCCTTTGAGGTAGGGAAGCTTGCACAGCTGGGGTTCAGGTGGTACAGTCTCTGCGAGCGAAGCTTGCACAGCTGGAGTCTATTTACTAGCTGCCCTTTGAGGTAGGGAAGCTTGCACAGCTGGAGTCTATGTAGTAGTTGCCCTTTGAGGTAGGGAAGCTTGCGCAGCTGGGGTTCAGGTGGTACATGCTCTCCGAGCGAGG
Organism: Lissotriton vulgaris; assembly: GCF_964263255.1. Taxonomy (NCBI): domain Eukaryota; kingdom Metazoa; phylum Chordata; class Amphibia; order Caudata; family Salamandridae; genus Lissotriton; species Lissotriton vulgaris. Next base: position 4,587,480 of record NC_141700.1, read on the forward strand.
CTTGCAGAGCTGGGGTTCAGGTGGTACAGTCTCTGCAAGCGAAGCTTGCACAGCTGGGGTTCAGGTGGTACATGCTCTGCGAGCGAAGCTTGCACAGCTGGGGTACAGGTGGTACAGTCTCTGCAAGCGAAGCTTGCACAGCTGGGGTTCAGGTGGTACATGCTATGCATGGGAAGCTTGCACAGCTGGGGTTCAGGTGGTACATGCTCTCCGAGTGAGGCTTGCGCAGCTGGGGTTCAGGTGGTACATGCTCTGCGAGCGAAGCTTGCACAGCTGGGGTTCAGGTGGTACATGCTCTGCGAGGGAAGCTTGCACAGCTGGGGTTCAGGTGGTACATGCTCTATGAGGAAAGCTTGCACAGCTGGGGTTCAGGTGGTACATGCTCTGCGAGGGAAGCTTGCACAGCTGGGGTTCAGGTGGTACAGTCTCTGCGAGCGAAGCTTGCACAGCTGGAGTCTATGTAGTAGTTGCCCTTTGAGGTAGGGAAGCTTGCACAGCTGGAGTCTATGTAGTAGTTGCCCTTTGAGGTAGGGAAGCTTGCACAGCTGGAGTCTATGTAGTAGTTGCCCTTTGAGGTATGGAAGCTTGCACAGCTGGAGTCTATGTAGTAGTTGCCCTGTGAGGTAGGGAAGCTTGCACAGCTGGGGTTCAGGTGGTACAGTCTCTGCGAGCGAAGCTTGCACCGCTGGAGTCTATTTACTAGCTGCCCTTTGAGGTAGGGAAGCTTGCACAGCTGGAGTCTATGTAGTAGTTGCCCTTTGAGGTAGGGAAGCTTGCGCAGCTGGGGTTCAGGTGGTACATGCTCTCCGAGCGAGGCTTGCACAGCTGGGGTTCAGGTGGTACAGTCTCTGCAAGCGAAGCTTGCACAGCTGGGGTTCAGGTGGTACATGCTCTGCGAGCGAAGCTTGCACAGCTGGGGTACAGGTGGTACAGTCTCTGCGAGCGAAGCTTGCACAGCTGGGGATCAGGTGGTACATGCTATGCATGGGAAGCTTGCACAGCTGGGGTTCAGGTGGTACATGCTCTCTGAGCGAGGCTTGCACAGCTGGGGTTCAGGTGGTACATGCTCTGCGAGCGAAGCTTGCACAGCTGGGGTTCAGGTGGTACATGCTCTGTGAGGGAAGCTTGCACAGCTGGGGTTCAGGTGGTACATGCTCTGCGAGGGAAGCTTGCACAGCTGGGGTTCAGGTGGTACAGTCTCTGCGAGCGAAGCTTGCACAGCTGGAGTCTATGTAGTAGTTGCCCTTTGAGGTAGGAAAGCTTGCACAGCTGGAGTCTATGTAGTAGTTGCCCTTTGAGGTAGGGAAGCTTGCACAGCTGGAGTCTATGTAGTAGTTGCCCTTTGAGGTAGGGAAGCTTGCACAGCTGGGGTTCAGGTGGTACAGTCTCTGCGAGCGAAGCTTGCACAGCTGGAGTCCATTTACTAGCTGCCCTTTGAGGTAGGGAAGCTTGCACAGCTGGAGTCTATGTAGTAGTTGCCCTTTGAGGTAGGGAAGCTTGCGCAGCTGGGGTTCAGGTGGTACATGCTCTCCGAGCGAGGCTTGCACAGCTGGGGTTCAGGTGGTACAGTCTCTGCAAGCGAAGCTTGCACAGCTGGGGTTCAGGTGGTACATGCTCTGCGAGCGAAGCTTGCACAGCTGGGGTACAGGTGGTACAGTCTCTGCGAGCGAAGCTTGCACAGCTGGGGTTCAGGTGGTACATGCTATGCATGGGAAGTTTGCACAGCTGGGGTTCAGGTGGTACATGCTCTCCGAGCGAGGCTTGCGCAGCTGGGGTTCAGGTGGTACATGCTCTGCGAGCGAAGCTTGCACAGCTGGGGTTCAGGTGGTACATGCTCTGCGAGGGAAGCTTGCACAGCTGGGGTTCAGGTGGTACATGCTCTGTGAGGAAAGCTTGCACAGCTGGGGTTCAGGTGGTACATGCTCTGCGAGGGAAGCTTGCACAGCTGGGGTTCAGGTGGTACAGTCTCTGCGAGCGAAGCTTGCACAGCTGGAGTCTATTTACTAGCTGCCCTTTGAGGTAGGGAAGCTTGCCGCACGATGCCCACGTGGCTTCTGCTCCGTGAGCCTGTCCAGCTGACGATAATGTGTCCCTGTGCAGGCGCTACATGGGTCGGAGCTGTTAGTGCGCGTTCGAGGACACGCGCATAGCTCACCAAAGCGTGGCGGCCCCATGTGCAGGAGCTGGGGCGAGGGCCATGGGTCCCCCTAGGAAGGCGGCTGAGATGTGGGGCCCTCTGGGCGTCTCCATCATGAGCCTCACTGGTGCTGGGGGCGCTCTCGACATCCTGTGCGTAATGCACTCATCGGGCCTGCATGTCGTCCCCCCCCCCACCCCTGAGTCCAGGAGTGACCCCACCAGACTCTTCTAAAGAGGGGGTGCTGGCAGGTCCCGGGCTCAGATACATGTGCCATTAAAGACAACACTGCCCTCCAGCGGCCGTCCAGGGACCCGCAGCCGAGTTTAGGAAATGTCGGAGTCGTCAAATGCAATTAATCTGTGTGAGGCTCGGGGATTCCCAGCCCAGACCCTGCCACAGGAACCCAGCCTTCACCCTCTACCCCTCACAGGACCCCAGTCTTCATCCTCTGCCCCTCACAGGACCCCAGTCTTCACCCTTTGCCCCTCACAGGAACCCAGCCTTCACCCTTTGCCCCTTACAGGAACCCAGCCTTCACCCTTTGCCCCTCACAGGAACCCAGCCTTCACCCTCTGCCCCTCACAGGAACCCAGCCTTCACCCTCTACTCCTCACTGGACCCCAGTCTTCACCCTGTGCCCCTCACAGGACCCCAGTCTTCACCCTCTGCCCCTCACAGAAACCCAGCCTTCACCCTTTGCCCCTCACATGAACCCAGCCTTCACCCTCTGCCCCTCACAGGAACCCAGCCTTCACCCTCTGCCCATCACAGGAACTCATCCTTCACCCTCTGCCCCTGTCACAGGAACCCACCCTCTGACCCTCTCACAGCAACCCAGCATTCACCCTCTGGCCCTGTCACAGGAACCCAGCCTTCTCCCTCTGCCCATCACAGGAACTCACCCTTCACCCTCCGCCCCTTGTCACAGGAACCCACCCTCTGACCCTCTCACAGGAACCCAGCATTCACCCTCTGGCCCTGTCACAGAAACCCAGCCTTTACCCTCTGCCCATCACAGGAACTCATCCTTCACCCTCTGCCCCTTGTCACAGGAACCCATTCTCTGACCCTCTCACTGGAACCCAGCATTCACCCTCTGGCCCTGTCACAGGAACCCAGCCTTTACCCTCTGCCCATCACAGGAACTTATCCTTCACCCTCTGCCCCTGTCACAGGAACCCACCCTCTGACCCTCTCACAGGAACCCAGCATTCACCCTCTGGCCCTGTCCCAGAAACCCAGCCTTTACCCTCTGCCCATCACAGGAACTCATCCTTCACCCTCTGCCCCTTGTCACAGGAACCCACCCTCTGACTCTCTCACTGGAACCCAGCATTCACCCTCTGGCCCTGTCACAGGAACCCAGCCTTTACCCTCTGCCCATCACAGGAACGTATCCTTCACCCTCTGCCCCTGTCACAGGAACCCACCCTCTGACCCTCTCACTGGAACCCAGCATTCATCCTCTGCCCCTTGTCACAGGAACCCACCCTCTGACCCTCTCACAGGAACCCAGCATTCTACCTCTGGCCCTGTAACAGGAGCCCAGCCTTCACCCTCTGCCCATCACAGGAACTCACCCTTCACCCTCTGCCCCTTGTCACAGGAACCCACCCTCTGACCCTCTCACAGGAACCCAGCCTTTACCCTCTGTCATTGTCACAGGAACACAGCCTCCACCCTCTGCCCCTCACAGGAGCTCAGCATTCACCCTCTGCCCCTCACAGGAGCTCAGCCTTCACCCTCTGCCCTGGTTGAGCAGCAGAAATAAAAATATAACGTCCCCGGTGCACGGGGAGCAGGTGAAAAGAAAACAACTGCCTCTCCCGCAGGCCAACAAGCTAAAGACAGCCATCCCAGAGGCACAGACCCTCACAGACCCTCACAGAGGACAGGGGGAGTCAGTGCCACCATGGGCTGTGAACCCTCGCTGGACACAACAGGGGCGCTCCGGCACTTACCAATGTTGCGCTTTTACTCGCCTCAAGGCCCTGTGGCCCAGAGTTGCTAATGGTTACATTGCTGTGATGTATGACATGGAAATCAAAGGGTCACTTGCCAGCAGGAGTCGTTTTGCAGCTACAGACGTTTTCTGGCTTCACATGCTGTGTATTAATCCACCATCTAGTGGTCGCGTCGGTAATTGTCTTTTAATTCCCCTCTTTTTGGCCATCGTCAACCCCCAAATGGTGATCTCCCATCCCTCTGTGACATCAGATGGCGTCACGGGTGTTCTGTGCGTACTAGCCATTTTCAGCTACTTTTTTCTTTCTCTTTCTGCTAATTTGCTCCCCGTCTAGTTGCGTCATCTCTCATTACCGGGGAGGCGGCTGAGTCGCATCTCCATCCAGAAAACTCTTCAAGCTGCAAAACTACTCCTACTGGTAAGTAGTCATTTCGTTTTGCGAGAAACAGTGATAGGATTCACATGCTGTGCATTAGATTATGTGGCTATTGGAAAGGGGATTATTTAGTAGTGGCATATATGCTTCCACCACTGGCCACATGGCCACTAACCCAGTCTAGGGCTCAGAACAGGTCTCAGAAAATAATTCCCATGCTCAACCCTGGGTAGCTTGGCTGCAAGCAGGCAGGCTTAACTTCTGAGACTGGTATGTAAAGCATTTAAAAACAAAAATTCAGTAAAAAATTAAGACACAACAACCAATAAAAACCCAACACCAATTTCTAAAAATAGGAAATATTCGTTTCTTTAAAATGATGCCAAAACAAAAAAAATCCAATGTAAGGAATCTGAGAGAATACTTTTTAAAGAATACACACTTTCTAGCTCTTAGTCACTGTACGGTGTTTTTTTCCAAAGTTGCTCCAAACTTCTGGAACTTCTTCCTGAAGTTCCTCTTGAGGGTCCAAAGGGTCCAAAAAACAATCCAAGTTTCTGGAAGCTCCAAGATAGTCCTTGAAGGTTTGGGACCACAATTCCCACAATGCACCTGTCCAAAACCCTTAAACGTCCACTGGATGCGCTCCAGACAGGGGACTCTTGGTGGAGTTGACGCAGGTGAGCTCTGTTAACCTGAAGCTTGCAGGGAGCCCACTCTTTATTTCTCTTGAAACAAGGTACATCCAAAGGGCTGTAGTTCCAGATAATGCAGCGGTGGCAGCCAGTCAGAATGCAGGGCCTAGTGGTGCAAATCAAGTTTCAAGCTTTCAATTCCTTCTTCTTCTCTGTTTCAAGCAGCAGCGCAGAAAACAGCGGCCCCTCTTAGATTCTTATTCAGGGGTGTAAATGAAACTGGTTTCTTCTGCCTGTTCTCTCTTTCATCTGAAAATCATGGTTTACAACCCCTTCCCCGTGCTCTGGCATCCCTATGCAACAGAACCATCTCTTCCCAGAATGGCTCTTCACCCCAGGTGCCACTTATCACCTCATCAAAGTAGCCTGGCTAATCCACTTAACTTTCACCAATCAGGACAGATCACTGGAAGGCTGAATTTTGGCTTACAGAAAACAGAGGGCCTTATTTATGAGGCCTTGCGTCAGTTTTTGCACTGCTGTTGCATCACTTTTCGTGACACACCGGCAGCGTAAAGCATGCCCCCTGTTGCGTTCTATTTACAAAGTGACGCAAACCCCTGTGCTACATTATACCTGCGTCAGGTATAACGTATGCAGGGTGGGCCTTCCCACGAAAGTAACCCTCGTAGAAGTGACGCAGTGAAATCTACGAGATTTCACTGCGCCACTTCTAGGGTGCAAATGCGTCAAAAACGTACGCCTGCTTCACAGCAGGTGTAAGACTGATGCAGGCTCTTTCACATGGGACTTGCCCCATGTGAAAGTACACATTGCTGGAGTTGCGTCACTTTTGCGCCTACAGATACGTCAGAAACAGTGATGTATTTGTAACTCCTTGAGACAGGATGCTTCATACAGTAAATATAACGCATCAACCATGTCGCAAGGAGGGCGCACTGAGAAGTGACGCATCTCTGCTTTCAGGCAGCAATGCGTTACTGCTCATAAATGCGGCCAGAGTCTCATAACTTCTTGTCTGTACATTTTAAGGTAAATTCGACAATAGCATTTTGTTGGCTTCATCAATACCGTTCTACTAAACCCTAGAGTCATATTTTTAAGTTTGTCCTGGCGGGAGTACTTAAATAATAACTGCTTGCCATGTTAATCTATGTGGCTGAGGGAAAATAAACTGGGCAATTTCTCCGAAAGCAGGGCTTATAAAACATATTTTAAAAGGACCCTGCCTATATCTACAGGACCCCCAGCCCTGGAACATCTAGGGGAGACTTTAGGGGTTCTGAGTATGTAAATATATTGTAGATCCTCACTCCACAGTGCTCTTAGCACAAACGTCGATTTTGTGTCTGAGTACCTGGTTTGTCTGGCCCACTGTGGGGCTATGAGGATGAGTTTTGTCCCCGGATGTCTGTCTTTCTTCAGCACCTTCAGTGTTAGGGGATTCGAGAGACAACGGGGGACATGAGTTTTGTCCGCTGTTGTCTGGCTTTCTCCAGCACCTTCGGTGTTAGGGAAATTGGTGGAAAGGAATAGCAAAATCTCCCTGACCTCTTTATTGACGGCATTCCCCCTGATTAGGGCTGTTGAAGCCTGGAGTCAAAGTGTTGACATTTTGCGCTTTTTGGTGTTGCGAACAGCGAAATGTTCTGAATACGTTTTCCAGTGTTTGTTTTTAGTTCCCATTCGTGGAAGCTTCTTTCTTGCCTGCTTGGTCGGTCCACCTCCGTGTTTTATTTTCCAGGTAGGTGGACTGTTTGTAGTGTGAGCTTCCTTGGTATTGCCCATTGCCACATTTCTTGGGCTATTTTGCTCGGAGTGAACAATTTCGTTCCTCCCTGCTTGTTCAGGTAAAATGTGGTTATTGTGTTGTCTGTATTGGCACTGTTCGCCCTGTCGTGTGTGCTTTGAATGCTTTCAGCGCTGGGAACACTTTCTTTATCTCCAGGAAGTTGATGTGTTTCGGCGCAGCTGTATTGTTTCAGTGTCCCAACACTTTCAGTTTGACTGTGTGTTCTCCCCAATCCTTATGCAATGCATCCGTTGTGATGGTCAGGGTTGGAGTGGGTGTCTTGAATGGTCTCCCTAAGGCCACGTGTTTTGATCGCCACCATTGCATCTCCTTTTGTACCTTTGCTGTGACAACCAATAGATCCTCCAACTGCTGGTCGCTCGTGGTCGTTTATTGCAGATCCATCCTTGGAAGGGTCGCATGTGCAGTCTCGAGTGTGTTATAAGCGGGATGCATGATGCCATCATACCCATCAGCTTCATGCCTGCCCTCACTGTCAGAGACTGATCCCTCTGGTATGGGTGAGCTTGTTCTGCTGTCGCTTGTACCCTCTTCAGGACTGGATATGCCTGCGCTGTCCTTGAGATTAATGTTGAGCTCCGGAACACCTTTTCTGCTTGTGGTTTATGGAGAAGCCCAGGCATTAAGGTTGTGATTACTGTGCGAATGTCCTTTTTGCCCTTTTGTTTTGACGTCGCCTTTACTAGCCAGCCGTCGAGGTATGGGTATGCATGCATTCCCTTTCTTCTTTTGTGAGCTGCGACTGCTGCGAGACACTTTATAAAGACTCTTGGGGCCTCATTTATGAAAAAGTGACGCATCGCTGCGTGAAAACAGCGATGCGTCACTTTTCACTGCGCACTCCTTGCGACACCAATGATGCGTCATATTTAATGTATGACGCATCATGTCGCAAGGACTTACAGATACGTCAGTATTTCTGATGCATCTGTAAGCGCAAAAGTGACGCATTGCTGGAGTGTGTCACAAAAGTGACGCATCTCCAGCAATGCGTCCTTTCACATGAGGCAAGCCCCATGTGAAAGGGCCTGCGTCAGTCCTACGCCTGCTGTGAGGCAGGCGCAAGATTTTGACGCAACCGCATCCTAAAAGTGACGCAGTGAAATCTCATAGATTTCACTGCGTCACTATTACGAGGCTTTTTGCGGGGGAACGCCCCCTCTGCATACATTATACCTGACGCAGGTATAATGTGGCGCAGGGGTTTAAAAAGTGACGCATCTACCTAGATGTGTCACTTTTTAAATATGGCGCAACAAGGCGCATGTTTTACGCCGCAGATGCGTCACAAAAAGTGACGCATCCGCAGCGCAAAACTGACGCAAGGCCTCATAAATGAGGCCCTTGGTGCGGATTTGATCCCGAATGTTAGGGCTCTGAATTGGTAGTGTAGCATTTCTAGTACAAACCTTAGATATTTTTGATGTCTTTTGTTCATCGGGATGTGTTCGATGCGCTTCATTCAGATCTAAGTTGGTCATAGTGTCCCCCTTTTGCAGGAGTGGGACTAGTGCTGGAAGTGTTGTCATCCTGAAATGCTTTGTGCGGATGAATTTGTTTATGAAGCTGAGATATAAGGTTGGTCTTAGGGTCAGGTCTTGTTTCGGGACCAGGAAGTAAGCTGAGTGGTTTCCTTTGTTTGTTTCCTTTTCAATGGCTCTCTTTTATGAAAGTTCCTTGACCTGTTTCGTGAGTTAAATGATCCCACCCTTGAAGCCATTTTGTTTTCTGTGTGATTGGTGGTGGTTCTTTCAGTGGTTCTATGCAGTATCTGTGACATTCCACGTTCAAAGTACAATTGTCTGTGGTGATTGTTTTCCCACTCCAGTGGCTAAGTTCCTATCCTGCCTCCCACTAGTGTTCTGTGGAGACCTGTGTCGTTGAGCAAGTCACTTGCTTGTGGTTCCTTCCCCCCGGGGAGACTGTCCTCCCCCTTCCTCGTGCATGAGAGGGCTGACTGTCCTCCCCCTTCCTCGTGCATGAGAGGGCTGACTGTCCTCCCCCTTCCTCGTGCATGAGAGGGCTGACTGTCCTCCCCCTTCCTCGTGCATGAGAGGGCTGACTGTCCTTTCCCCTTCCTCGTGCATGAGAGGGCTGACTGTCCTTTCCCCTTCCTCGTGCATGAGAGGGCTGACTGGGGCTGACTGTCCTTTCCCCTTCCTCGTGCATGATAGGGCTGACTGTCCTTTCCCCTTCCTCGTGCATGAGAGGGCTGACTGTCCTTTCCCCTTCCTCGTGCATGAGAGGGCTGACTGTCCTCCCCCTTCCTCGTGCATGAGAGGGCTGACTGTCCTCCCCCTTCCTCGTGCATGAGAGGGCTGCCTGTCCTCCCCCTTCCTCGTGCATGAGAGGGCTGACTGTCCTCCCCCTTCCTCGTGCATGAGAGGGCTGGCTGTCCTCCCCCTTCCTCGTGCATGAGAGGGCTGACTGTCCTTTCCCCTTCCTCGTGCATGAGAGGGCTGACTGTCCTCCCCCTTCCTCGTGCATGAGAGGGCTGACTGTCCTTTCCCCTTCCTCGTGCATGAGAGGGCTGACTGTCCTCCCCCTTCCTCGTGCATGAGAGGGCTGACTGTCCTTTCCCCTTCCTCGTGCATGAGAGGGCTGACTGTCCTTTCCCCTTCCTCGTGCATGAGAGGGCTGACTGGGGCTGACTGTCCTTTCCCCTTCCTCGTGCATGAGAGGGCTGACTGTCCTTTCCCCTTCCTCGTGCATGAGAGGGCTGACTGTCCTTTCCCCTTCCTCGTGCATGAGAGGGCTGACTGTCCTCCCCCTTCCTCGTGCATGAGAGGGCTGACTGTCCTCCCTGACGTAAATAATTAATTTACTCTCTTAATTTCTATGCAGGTAAGTACTTAATCAATAATAACTCAAATCGGATGAAAAAAGACAGAGTCCGTGGTGTTAGAGTTCTAAGGGGTTTTATTCCTTAAAAAGGAATAGTCATGGCCAAGATATCATGTTCTGACCACCACACAGGGTGTCAGAAGGGATAGAGCGCGCTGCATTTTATTAACAGTACATAGCTTATATACTTATTTCATACCATAGGTTACAGTGCAAGAGGCGTAACAGCTGAGAGAAGACAAGATAACAATATACACGTGGTGCATGTGCGTAATCAAGAGGCGTGAACTAGAGGTGTAGTCTGGAAACGTCACTGATAGGTGTCACAAAGGGGTGGCACTAACAGAAAATGTGGCAATGTCAGCAGAAATCGGAAGCTTGGATGCGCGCGCAGCTGCATGACGTGTGATTGGAGGGGTGCAGGGGACTTGACATTTACACTGACGGAAAGAGACAGAAGTCTGGCATGTCAGATCAACTTGTGCTTCTATCATATCTGATATCTGATGTTTAGGAACTAAGCTATCTGGGCAGAAAGGTCTCTAGGGCAGAAGCTATTCTATACTAACTGTGAGTGCGTGTATAAGCGCCTGAGTGTCTGTATGAGAAGCGTGGGGCATGGGGCCTTCCATGGAAGCATGGCAACGGAGCTATGAATTACTTGAATTAGTTGCGTGGAGACAGGTCGGCCCTTTAGCCCTGCAGCTGAGGAAGGATGTTTACTGAAGTTAGCAGGCTGGAATGTATTTTCGGGGAGGAAAACAGATAACTCGAAGGTTATAGTCAATCTTGGCAGGCAGCAGGCTGAGCTGAGCACGGAGGGCCGCGCTAGAAGTAAGTCAGAGTTCACGGGTACGGGGGCTGCTGGGCAGAGGCCCTCGCAGTCAGAAGCCAGAAAAGAGGCTCGGTGGCGGAGATTCAGGGCCTACTTTCAGCCAGGCTGAAAAACGTAGGAGTACACTTCAAAAAGACGTTGGCATAGCATACTTAGGAACGGACCATTCAACCCATTCATGGTGGGTCTGAAAGAGGACATGTTAACGTTGGACGCAAATGTATTTGCGTCTTCATAGCTGGTACAGGAGGGAAGTTACATGCACTTTAACTCGTACATGGAGTCGGTGGGGTACGCGCTAGGGAACATAACTTGACCATAAAATTTATATTACCTCATTCCCTCCTTGTTCCCTACGGACCCTTCATGATATATCAATCCTCATGAATCTATCAGTCTGTTCTTGTAACATTATGTGTTCATCTTTCTTTCTTTGACTATTTGAAAGACAACTGGAATGCTCAATGCAGGATGTGGCACACAGTCCACATATCGCTGGCCCACACTGTAGGCACAGGCAGCAACTGAATACTATAACAAGGCCAATGCCTAGGAATGATAGGATCTTCCATCCCCAAGCGGATAACGTTGTCCAGAACCAACCGGACCAAGTCCAGGTGCCTGGATTCTGATGTATCTGATTTGCAATTTTATGCAAACGGGTAATAGCTTGATAGACAGATGGTGCATTTTGTGGAATGAAAACACAGCAACTTGACCCGATGACCTTACAGGCTCCACCTCTATCTGCCAAGATGACGTCAATCACAAGACGATTTTGAAGGACAACAACCCGCATAGCAGATTGCTCCTCTGTTAAGTTACCTAAGGCGGAGGCAGTTTCATGTACTACAGCTTCAAGGGTTCTGGTTAATCTGCGTATTAATTTACTGTTTTGGACAGGTCCTAGGAAGAAAAAGAATCCTTTATTGAAATCAGTGTACTGTTCCCATGCCGTTTCTGTGTAGTCGACAAGTGGAATATCTCTTTTGGGTCTATTCTGTACTAGATTCGTATTTCTATGGTAATCAGGGGGAGCTAGAAAAACAGGTGGCAGAAGGAATGCAATATAACAGGTACCATCCCAATCTGGAGGCAAACGTATGTATGCGGTATGACCACAAACAAAATAGGAGTGACTGATAGCTTTGAAGGATGATTTACCATGGTCACTGAATTCGACCACAGTAGTGCATTTACTATGACCTACGTGTACTGAACCTTTCTTGCTAACACATAGTTCACCTGTGACTGGTAATACTAACATATGGGGCAAAACTGGAGCGGTCTCGGATTCAACAGTAAGGATCATGAGACTAATTGTGTAGTTACCTAATCCATATACTTCATTTTCTAGATCAGTTCCTATTCGAGTGGGAAGTCCCTCTTTATCAGGGTAACAGACGTTGAGCAGGACTAAGTTCAGGTTTCCCCAAACCCAGCCCCCATCGAAAACAGCAATATCAGGATCCAATGAATTAATTATTTTAAACCATGCCCCACAGGAGCCATTGTGAGTGAATGGGTACGGAAAGAGGGGCAGAGCTCCCTTGTAATTCTGGTAGGGAGGGAGTCGGCCACATATCCAGCAGTCGGTAGCATTATTTGTCTGATGGGAGTGGTGTAACATACTAATGAATGTGTTATTGCGCAGCGCAAGTCTGTAAGAGAGTTCATGTGCAGGAAGTTCACTAAAAGTGTGTTCAGCAGAGACATTGTAAGCAGATTGTTCACGCCTGAAAATAGGCCAATATATAGGTAGCAGGATGCTGGCAATAATAATTAGAATACTTAGAAAAAACATTATTAACAACGTCACTATACAGTGACTACGCAGTGATTTACAGTATGTACGTTTCTTTGCTTCTCTCTCTCTCTCTCTATCTCGATCTAGGGGATACATGTCAGAAACTATTTAACCGATTCACCTAGGGGAGGACTTAAACAATTAAACTGTCTGACTTGCTAGATCGGAGTTTCATTCGGTATAGTTCTTGGGGAGTCTTTTCTCGTTTGGAGACGGTAACGTCTTTCGTTTCAACACAGTCTTTGGTGGGGGTGGACGAGTCAGAGTCCTGTTTCAGTCCGTTCTTTAGTTCATTGCATAGTTTGATGTGACTCGTGTGGACCAACCCCTTTCTCCCCTCGATCTTCACGGCGGTCCTGGTGGTAAGGAGGACGGTCTTCGGAGACTTCCAGCGGGGCTCCAGCGGACTTTTCCGGTCGAAATTCCGGACGAGAACCAGGTCCCCAGGACGGACCTCATGCGCCTTTACATCGGTGTTGTCAGGGAAGGCTGCGGCAACCTGTAAACGACATGATTGGAGTGCAGACATCAAGGAGGCAAGGTAATCTGTCAACATGTTACAATCAACATCGGTTATTTTCTTCGGAATGGGCGTCCCCCACATATTCGGTGGTCTGCCAAAGACCACCTCGTACGGGGATAGCCCTGATCTAGAATGGGCGACCATTCTCATGTAGAATAGTGCCACGGGCAGGGCGACTATCCAGTCGACCCCTTTTTCCTGACAGATCTTTGCAAGGCGGATTTTTAGTGTCTGATTATGCCTTTCTACAAGGCCTGCTGCTTCGGGATGTCGGACACAGTGGAACCTCCACTGATATCCCAGCAAGAGGGAAACTTGTCTCATCAACTCGGACGAGAATGGCTGTCCGTTATCTGAATACACGACACGGGGCTAACCGTACCGTGGGAAGAATTCACGAACCAACTGTCTGGCAGTGGTCGGAGCAGTGTAATCTGGAACTGGGTATGCTTCGGTCCAGCGGGACAGAGCACATACAATTACAAGGACATACTTAAATCCTCTACAACTGTTCATCTGGATATAATCCATCTGGAGGACTTCAAAAGGGTGATCGGGAGGATGGAATCCTCCTTGCTCTACAGGGACGCTTTTACCTGGATTGAACTGACAACAGATCATGCAAGTACGCACTTTCTGTTTTGCTGCTGCTCGTAAGTGTTTGTTGTACCAGAGATTCTGTAAACTGTCTAACATGGCTTTCTCTCCGAGATGTGCAGGACTATGTGCTGTATTTATCATGACTTGAACCATTGAGTCAGGAAGAAACCATTTAGATTTTTCCTTCGTCATCCAACCTTGATCTGTCTGAATCCCTCCTAGTTCAGTCCATTTCTTTATCTCATCTGGAGTAGCATGTGTCTGGATATCAATTACGTCTAGGGCGGGATCTCTAACTGCCATACACTGTGTCGGTACTATTGTCTTTGTCACATCAGTAGTCTGAGTGTGAGTCAGTGCTGTATGTTTTGCTGTCTGGTCTGCCAGGTCGTTACCCTGGGAAACGGAATCTGTAACTTTAGTATGTGCCTTACATTTCATGACTGATATGCCCGAGGGCAAATGTATTGCTTCTAACAGTGCTTGAATGAGGGGACCATGCTGTATCTTGGCCCCATGAGAAGTCAGAAAACCTCGTTCTTGCCAGAGGACTCCGAAGTCGTGCACAACTCCGAAGGCATAACGGGAATCTGTGTATATGTTAACATTTCTATTCTTGGCTAGAATACAAGCTCGGGTCAGAGCGATGAGCTCTGCTGCTTGAGCAGACAGTGTGTCAATACGATGTGTTTCTTTAATTTCAGTTTCAGTGGTCACGGCATACGCGGCCACTAATTCTCCTGTACTTGTTCTCATGCATGAACCGTCCACATAAAGTGTCAGGTCTGGATTTGTCAAAGGAACATCTGTCAAGTCTCGTCTAGGTTTTGTTACTGCATTAATGATTTTTATACAATCATGTGGGGCTGGATCTGTCATAACTGTAGGTAACAGTGTTGCTGGATTCAGGATGCTGCAACGTCTGATTTCTATGTGTGGCTGGAATAGTGTTAATTCATAACCTGTCAGTCGTGCTATAGTTAAGTGTTGAGTCTGGGTTCTGTTTAACAAAACCTCTACAGAGTGTGGTACTTGAACTGTCAACTGATGACCTAGAACAATTGAATCACTTTGTCTTATTGCTAACGCTGTTGCTGCTACTGACTTTAAGCACGCAGGGAGTGCCTGGGCTACTGAATCCAATGTACTAGAGAAATAAGCGCAAGGCTTATGTGAACCTGCTTGATCTTGAGTGAGGACAGACAACGCTGTACCATCACGTTCTGTAACAAAAAGTGTAAACGGTTTGCTGTAACATGGTGTTGCTAAAACTGGTGCTTGGCATAATGCTTTCTTTAAGTCTTCAAAAGCTTGTGTATGTTCCTGAGTCCAAGGGAGGACAGTCGAAGTCGCTGCCTCCTGTGTCGTTAACTGAATGAGTGGCTTGGCTAGAAATGCATACTGGGGAATCCATTGTCTGCAGTACGAGGTGAGGCCTATGAAGGCCCGCACTTCCTTTTGTGTCTGGGGTTGCGGCATATTTGCAATTAACTGAATGCGATCGGGAGTGAGCTGTCTCCCCACTTTGGACAGCAAGTGACCCAAGTACACAACTTGCTGAACACAGAATTGTAGCTTCGAAGGAGACACCTTGTGTCCCTTGTCGGCCAGGAAATGTAAAACTGTCAGTGATGCCTTTTCACATTCGGGCTCACTTCGTGCGGTGATCAGCAGATCATCGACGTATTGCAGTAAAGCGGTGTTAACTGGCATTTGAATACAATCTAGTTGTCTTTTCAGTGCTTGACTATAGATGCTGGGGCTTTCTGTGAATCCTTGAGGTGCGCGTGAAAATTTGAAACTGCGTCCATTTAAACAGAATCCGAAGAGATATTGGCTCTCTGGATCAATAGGCACGCTGAAGAAGGCGTTCTTGAGATCAATTACAGTGAAGAACGTTGCTTCTGAATCAATAGCAGTCAATAAGGATGAGATATCGGGGACCACAGGATACTGTGGGATAATGCATTTATTTAATTCTCGAAGATCAATCACCAGCCGGTATACTGGCGGTGCATTGGGATCAGTACGTTTAAGAATCGGAATGATCGGTGAATTACAGATATTGGAGTCGGTCTCGACGACCACTCCTTGGGCAATGAGCTCTTCAATCATTTTCAGTAAAGCCACTACAGCATCGGGTGGTAACTTGTATTGTCTGATTCTGGGTAATACAACACCTGCCTTGAGTGTAACACGGTATGGTGTAATGTGCATACATCCTACATCAGTTGGGCCTTTTGCCCACAAGTAATCTGGTACATTTTTCAATCTGACATCAAACTCACGAAGAACATAGTGACCCTTGAAATCCCGCAGAAAGAGTCTAACTCCCTCCGGGGAACAGCAGATTATAGCTCCTAGAGCCTTCAATGTTTTAATGCCTAACAGATTTTCTGGACATGATTTTGTAAGTAGCAAATCTGTAACACGTGATAATGGACCCACAGCCAGGGGGACTGGTTCGGATACTTCATTTACAATAGGCTGTCCTGAAAAACCCAGGGAAACATTCTGTGAGCCTGAGAGGGGTGCCCCTGGAACTTCATCATGACTTATTGTCGTGCGACTTGCCCCTGTGTCAATTAAGAACTTTCTGTCTTTTCCCAATACTTGACTGTGTACATAAGGACCTTCTTGATCCACGGGAATCTCAATGAGAGGCAAGCCACCTTCCCTCTCTAGGCTGTTTCATGTATATCGGGAATATTCGGGATAAGCGGACTGGGCATACTGGTACATCTGTTGTGAAACCTGCTGAGTTGCAGCAATGGGCTGTGGCTGTGGTACTGCTACGGTCTGTACTGGAGTCGAGGAAGCATGCATAGGCTGTGTATTCTGTGTAGACTGAGGCTGGCTATGGTCTTGTCTAGGCGGATGCGGTCTTTCTTTAGTTTTACCTGTCGCTATGTTATGTTTCAGAACTGGGCATTCGTGTACGTAGTGACCTGGCTGTTTGCAGTAGTTACATGTCCCTTTAACGGGAGCTGCAGTGTGACTTGTCTGGGTCGTACCTTTTCTGTGACTGTCGGATGGAACCGTCTGAGCTACTAACATTTTCATCTTTGTGTCTTTCATACGTTTTTGTTCCTGATCTTGTTCTTCTCTAATTCTGTTCTGGTGATATTGTAACATTTGTAACATCTGTGATGGCGTGTTTGCTTGCCATGTACTCTCGACTTTATACACTCTATTTTTAACTAACGGTAGGGAATTCTCGACTAACTTTGATACAAAAAGATGTGGGTACGACTCGCTACTTGGCTGGAGGCCACTATTGATAATAAAACATTTCTCGAATCTTGAATAGAAGTCACTAGTATCTTCATCATGTTTCTGTTTACAGGACGAGATTGCATCCCAATCCTCCTTTCTAGTTGTCAATAATCTGGGCAGGACCTGTACTATCAAACCTGGTAATGCTTTAGTTTTGTCCCCAAGGCCTAACCCTGGAACCCGTTTTTTCTCTTCTTCTTCTATTTCTGCCCAGGCAATCTTTGTGTCTCCCACCTCCCATTCCTTTTCCTTCAGTTTCTCGAATATACCCGTAGGCAATAATACTTTCAACATTTTCATGATGTCATCATACGTGTAGTCTCCCATCAGTAACATATCTTTGAGCTCTCTATGAAAACCTGCAGGGTCCTTATCATGGCACGGAACTAATTTCTTCATTTCTAACAGTTCTAATTTAGTCAGGGGCGTGTGTACATACACGCGTTTCAAGGTTTTATCCTCACCCATAACAGGGTGCACTTCTCGTAAGGGGTTCTGACTTTCAATACCACCCCCGCATTGCATGTGGTACATTTTCCTTTCTGGAGGTGGGGCGGGAACATATTCAGAGCTTACAAAGGTATCATATCTGTGTCGCTGTTCTAGAATTATTTGAATTAATTTAGTGCTTAGACCTCTCCATCTATCCATCAGTAGTGCTTCTAGTGTTTCGTGTAAGGGACCTGGATCAGAATAGTGTTTCCTGTATTTGATAAGAAGGTGCTGAATCATGTATACACCTGCTAATTTCTGTTCGTCGGGGGAGAGGTTCAGAAATGTCTGTGCTACGGTATCATCATTATATATGTCTGCATTCTCGGCCCATGATACAGCTGATCGAGCTAGTTCTTGTTCATCCATAGAATTGAGTACATGGTACCCAACTCGGTCTCGAAGCCTTTTATCAGTTTCCTGGAACTGATGCTCAGCGGAGTTCGGATTTGTTAAGGCAGAGAAGAAAACTCTCTTGCTCTCCGGACGGATACCCTTCCTAAGGTAAGTTCCCTTACCTACATATGCTATGGTGCCTATATTTCTTTCGGGTTCTTCAGATTCTTCTTCCTCCTCGGAGGAAGCCTTTTCTTTCTCTTTCTGGTGTACTGCTATCACTGCTTTCCTAATTTTCTTGTACATAGAGTCTATGCAATTTTGTCTGTCATGTTTTCCATCAGCTATATTTTGACCCCACTTGTTCAATGCATCTAACTCACTCTGATCTGTTCCGGGCCTGTCTCGTTCTCTTATTAGGCAATTTATGAAAAATCGTAGTATCAGTGCTTGTATGGCAACTTTCTGTTTCTCCATGGCATCCTTAATACTGTCAGGGTCTTTCCCTGTCTGAACAAACTCATATATCCTATCTAGACGGTCCTTCATTCCTGCATAGCATAACAAGCTATCCGTAGCAGACCTTAACCGTAATGATGCCAATATCATTAAATCGTCCTTTCCGGGTACTGGATCATATCTGCAAACTGACATGTTTTCTTTTAATGTGTCAAGGCGGGATGAATTAGAGGAGTGGGGAGACCTGTACGTGAGAGGACTCTGCATATCTCTGAGATTGAATCTGTGAGTTGGTGGCGGGGTCTGAGGACCCGCGGTCGCACCTCCTGAAGCGGAAACTTGTGCATTACCTCCCTGCGGAGTCTGTATCTGGACTGGAATTTGTCGTTTAGGTGCATCAGGTAAACGTGGTTTCGGCAGGTCGGTTTTGAGTACGGGAAGTGGCGGGGCTGGCGGAACAGGAGAAGTCTGTTGTGGTACCGGCGGAACATGACCTGGGGGTGGAGTGCCACCCCCGTCCCTGTCAGTAGGCAGGGCACGAACAGGCAGATTGGTGTAAGCTGGTGCTACATCTTCTAGGTAGGAATTTAGAAATATGTCTTTAGTAGTCTTGTGCATTACTTTAGTTGGAACTAATGGTGACGGCAGATTTTTCGGTATTTCTGAAATGGCGTCAGGTGTACCCTCGGCCAAAAGATACATGTTGTTCACTTGACTATTTCGGATGCGATCTATTTGTTCTGATTTTACTCGGATTCCTTCGATAACTAATTCATTTTCCTGGGCCTTTTCCGATTCTCTAAGTCTGTCTTCTCTACGGAGTGCTCTTTCAGCACGTTTATGTGACTCCTTACGCCAAAATTCTATGGCGTCCTTTTGAGATTGTCTAGCTTTCTTTTTCCGTAATGCCTCTTCTACCTTAATGATGCACTCGGCATCCCATGTTCCGTTAACTGGCCATCGGTATCTTTCTTCTAGGTGCTTTGTATACTCGGTCCATAATTCTAGATACAGTATGGCGTCTATGCCATGTTTATTATACATAAAATTGCCTGGAGTGTCCCTAGGGGGGATAGGGATTTCTTCCTCTAACATCCCTTTCCTAGTTCCTATCTGCTTTAATTTGTTGAAAAACGGCATTGTGCCTACTTGATACTGAAATGCTCGATCCTGAATACTTAATTCTGAGTTTTAACTATTTATACAAAAACACAGTAATGCACATAAAAACAGTCACATTCATACCACGACATTAATCACAAAAACATTAAAAACATAGATGACTACCCCACTATACTAGATGTACTGCTCAACAGTACAGATACACTGTGGTAACAGTGCAAAAATGCAGAAATTCGGAATACTAGATATACTGCTAAACAGTACAGATACACTGCCTAAAAACAGTGCAGACCGGACTTGCGTACCCCAAACCCGTCTAGATACGACCCAGCAATGGTACTCACCGGGAAGCACGGAAAACAGAAGGCCTCGGAAAACTCGACTGGACTCGACTCGGGACTTCGGAAAACTTCGGAAAACTTCGGAAAATTTCGGAAAACTTCGGAAACCTGGTGGGCCTCTTGACACCTCGGACCTTGCTTCTTTCGGCTGGGCTCTGGTCGGGATCCTCCGCACTCCTCACCGCCTCGTCTGGGTACTGATCGCAGTCTTCGTCACCTCCGTGGGTCAGAGGGAGATGCAGGAAATCCTGCCGATACGCGTATGTTTCCAGCTAACTGACGGCAGGGGACACAGATTGCAACGCACCAACCGGCGCGTGAGGTGGGGGAGGGGTCCCTATTCGGGCGCCAAAATGACGTAAATAATTCATTTACTCTCTTAATTTCTATGCAGGTAAGTACTTAATCAATAATAACTCAAATCGGATGAAAAAAGACAGAGTCCGTGGTGTTAGAGTTCTAAGGGGTTTTATTCCTTAAAAAGGAATAGTCATGGCCAAGATATCATGTTCTGACCACCACACAGGGTGTCAGAAGGGATAGAGCGCGCTGCATTTTATTAACAGTACATAGCTTATATACTTATTTCATACCATAGGTTACAGTGCAAGAGGCGTAACAGCTGAGAGAAGACAAGATAACAATATACACGTGGTGCATGTGCGTAATCAAGAGGCGTGAACTAGAGGTGTAGTCTGGAAACGTCACTGATAGGTGTCACAAAGGGGTGGCACTAACAGAAAATGTGGCAATGTCAGCAGAAATCGGAAGCTTGGATGCGCGCGCAGCTGCATGACGTGTGATTGGAGGGGTGCAGGGGACTTGACATTTACACTGACGGAAAGAGACAGAAGTCTGGCATGTCAGATCAACTTGTGCTTCTATCATATCTGATATCTGATGTTTAGGAACTAAGCTATCTGGGCAGAAAGGTCTCTAGGGCAGAAGCTATTCTATACTAACTGTGAGTGCGTGTATAAGCGCCTGAGTGTCTGTATGAGAAGCGTGGGGCATGGGGCCTTCCATGGAAGCATGGCAACGGAGCTATGAATTACTTGAATTAGTTGCGTGGAGACAGGTCGGCCCTTTAGCCCTGCAGCTGAGGAAGGATGTTTACTGAAGTTAGCAGGCTGGAATGTATTTTCGGGGAGGAAAACAGATAACTCGAAGGTTATAGTCAATCTTGGCAGGCAGCAGGCTGAGCTGAGCACGGAGGGCCGCGCTAGAAGTAAGTCAGAGTTCACGGGTACGGGGGCTGCTGGGCAGAGGCCCTCGCAGTCAGAAGCCAGAAAAGAGGCTCGGTGGCGGAGATTCAGGGCCTACTTTCAGCCAGGCTGAAAAACGTAGGAGTACACTTCAAAAAGACGTTGGCATAGCATACTTAGGAACGGACCATTCAACCCATTCATGGTGGGTCTGAAAGAGGACATGTTAACGTTGGACGCAAATGTATTTGCGTCTTCATAGCTGGTACAGGAGGGAAGTTACATGCACTTTAACTCGTACATGGAGTCGGTGGGGTACGCGCTAGGGAACATAACTTGACCATAAAATTTATATTACCTCATCCCCCTTCCTCGTGCATGAGAGGGCTGCCTGTCCTCCCCCTTCCTCGTGCATGAGAGGGCTGACTGTCCTCCCCCTTCCTCGTGCATGAGAGGGCTGGCTGTCCTCCCCCTTCCTCGTGCATGAGAGGGCTGACTGTCCTTTCCCCTTCCTCGTGCATGAGAGGGCTGACTGTCCTCCCCCTTCCTCGTGCATGAGAGGGCTGACTGTCCTTTCCCCTTCCTCGTGCATGAGAGGGCTGACTGTCCTCCCCCTTCCTCGTGCATGAGAGGGCTGACTGTCCTCCCCCTTCCTCGTGCATGAGAGGGCTGCCTGTCCTCCCCCTTCCTCGTGCATGAGAGGGCTGACTGTCCTCCCCCTTCCTCGTGCATGAGAGGGCTGACTGTCCTTTCCCCTTCCTCGTGCATGAGAGGGCTGACTGTCCTCCCCCTTCCTCGTGCATGAGAGGGCTGACTGTCCTCCCCCTTCCTCGTGCATGAGAGGGCTGACTGTCCTTTCCCCTTCCTCGTGCATGAGAGGGCTGCCTGTCCTCCCCCTTCCTCGTGCATGAGAGGGCTGCCTGTCCTCCCCCTTCCTCGTGCATGAGAGGGCTGACTGTCCTCCCCCTTCCTCGTGCATGAGAGGGCTGACTGTCCTTTCCCCTTCCTCGTGCATGAGAGGGCTGACTGTCCTCCCCCTTCCTCGTGCATGAGAGGGCTGACTGTCCTCCCCCTTCTTCGTGCATGAGAGGGCTGCCTGTCCTCCCCCTTCCTCGTGCATGAGAGGGCTGACTGTCCTCCCCCTTCCTCGTGCATGAGAGGGCTGCCTGTCCTCCCCCTTCCTCGTGCATGAGAGGGCTGCCTGTCTGGGTGTTGCCGCAGCGAATGCCCGGTTACTCACCGGTAATACCCATTACTCCGAGACCTGGTCTCCCCGTCCCATTCCTGATACATGAGCAGCTAGTCTGCTCTACAGAACCCCTACCTAGCTGAGCTGTTGGCACTTCCCCCTAGGATGACGTCACCATCACGTGACTACAAAAGGGGGAAGTGCCGGAAGAATCATCCTGAAAATACCAAAGACAACAGAACGAAACACATACAATCACCCACAGAAAACCCAAAACAGGGAGGGAGGGAACGGCTCAGGAATGGGACGGGGAGACCGGGACTCGGAGTAATGGGTATTACCGGTGAGTAACCGGGCATTACCTCCTCGTCCTGGTCTCCCCGTCCCATTCCTGATACATGAGCCCATACCCAAGCACATGGTGATTGTAAGAAGAAAACAGACCAGAAGTATGCCAGAAAAACAGGTCCATTTTAATCACATCAAACAGTACAAATCATAAATCAAGCACTGCAGACAGAACACTAGTCCCAAAGGCAGCGGAGGCCGCCATCCCCAACTCCAGACGATAATGGGCAACAAAAGTGTGGGGAGAAGCCCACGTAGCAGCATTGCAAATGTCTCGCAAAGAGGCACCCCTGAACATGGCCCAGGAGGACGAAACGCTCCGAGTCGACCGACCCTGAACAGTAGAAGGCAGGGGACATTGGACAGAATCATAAGCAGCAACCACTGCGCCCTTGACCCAACGAGACAAGGAGGACAAAGAAGGACGAAGCCCTAGACCCGACAGGCCGTAGGTGACGAACAGGGAGTCAACCTTACGGAAACCAGCCGTCCGCTCCAAGTAGATGTGGAGAGCCCTCAACACATCCAAAGAATGGAGGAGCTCCTCCTCAGGAGAGGCAGGAGCAGGAAAAAACACAGGGAGAACAATATCCTCCTGACAGTGAAAAGTGGAAATCACTTTAGGGAGAAAAAACTGACTCGGTCGGAGAACGACCTTGTCAGCGCAGAAGCGCAAGAAGGGGGGGGAAGCCATCAGCGCACCAATCTCACCAACCCTACGCCCAGAGGTAATGGCCACCAGGAAGATAACTTTGGCAGAAAGGAATTTCAGGGCCACGGAGTCCAAAGGCTCAAACGGGGGACCCGTCAAAGCCCGTAGAACCAAGGGCAGATCCCAAGGAGGCACAGGGGAACGGGAGACAGGACGTTGAAGCAAGAAACTCCTCAGAAGACGAGCCACCAACGGGGACACAGATGAAACAGAGGAACCCCGAAAGGCAAGAACGGCAGCCCACTGCGCCCGCAGGGAAGAAACAGCCAGTCCCAAGACAAAACCATCCCGTAAAAAGTCCAACACCCGCACTGCCTCACAGGATACAGGAGAGAGATCCCTCCCATGACACCAGGTGGAAAAATTCTTCCAGTGACGGGCATAAGACTTCAAGGTGGACGGACGCCGGGAAAGCTGAAGACACTGGGCAACCTCCAATGAGCAACCCAGACCCAGCAAACTCAACCTCTCAAGTGCCAAACCCCCAGCCGGAGGCGACGCAGGGAGGCAAGACTGAGAAGAGGAGCCCGCAGGGGGGAGGGAGACAGGGGAAACCTCCAATGAGGGCAAACGGCAAAAGTCAGCAGCAGGGGAAACCAAGACTGCCGAGACCACTCCGGAACCACCAGGAGAACCTCCGCCCGATCCAAACGAATCTTCCGGAGGACCCACGGAATCAAGGTAAAGGGAGGGAAGGCAAACAGCAGACCCCCCGACCAAGGAATCGAGAAAGCATCGGTCGCCCAAGCTATTGGAGACGGAATGATGCTGCAAAACAGAGGAAGAAGGGCGGAATCCTCTGAGGCAAAAAGATCCAACCAAGGAAGGTGGAACCGAAGGACAATCTGCCCGAACAGATCCGGGGACAGACAGAGGGACACCGAGGAGGGGAACACCCTGCTCAAAGTATCCGCAGGCCCATTCTCCTTCCCCGGAAGATAGACCGCTGTCAGAGACAACAGATTCGACTCGGCCCAAAGGCCGATCTCCCGGGACAGGAGAAAGAGAGAATGACACATGCCCCCCAGGTGATTCACATAGGAGCGAACCACCTGATTGTCTGTCTGCACCGAGACCGCCCGACCCCGAAGGAGAGGAGCGAACTAAAGGAGAGCAAGCCAGACCGCTCGCAACTCCTTCCAGTTCGAGGACTGCAGGGACTCGAATCGGGACCACCGACCCTGACCCTTTGAAGAACCCAGAACAGCCCCCCAACCCAATGCACTCGCATCCGTGGACACCACGACCACAGACTGAGGGGGAAGGAGATCGAACCCCCCGGAAAGGGAGAGAGGAAACAACCACCACTGTAGATCCGCCCGAATCCCCGGAGTGACAGGGATCAGAGTCTCGTAGTCCAAGGAGGCGGGATCCCAGTGAGACAGGACATGATGCAACAGGGGGTACAGATGAAGCCTGGCCCAAGGAAGGAGATGCAGAGTGGACGCCATCTCCCCCTGACTCCGCAACCAGAGACGGGCAGACACCTGCGACTGGGAAAGAAGCCAAGAAAGGTGGCGAAACAAAGTCAACTGGCGCTCCTGGGAGAGGAACACCATGCCCAGGTCCATCCGGAAGAAAGCCCCCAGGAACTTCAGGGACTGAGAGGGCACCAGGGAGGACTTCCGGTGGTTGATAAGGAAGCCAAAGGAACCCAGCAGATGGCACACCTGGGCCACATCCGACAGAGCCTGCGAAAAAGAGGGAGAGACAATCAACCAGTCATCCAGATATGGAAACACCAGCAGCCCCCTGGAATGAAGAATACCCACCAGAGGGGCCAGGAGCTTGGTGAACACCCTGGGCGCCGAGGACAGGCCGAAAGGCAGCACCCGGAACTGGTAGTGATGGGACTCCACAGCAAAGCGCAGAAAACGCTGGTCGGCAGGAAGGATAGGAACATGCAGGTATGCATCCATTAAATCCAGGGACGCCAGGAAGCCACCCGGAAGGACCAGTGGCAGGATGGACTGGAGGGTCACCATCTTGAAAGGGCGATGGACTACGAAGCGGTTGACACGCTTCAGATCCAGAACAGGACGAAGATCCGAAGTGTCCTTCTTGGAAACCAGAAATAGGATCGAGTAGCAACCCTCGCCCCTTTCCAGAGGCGGAACCTCCACAATAGCATTTTTCTGCAACAGGAGTTGAACCCCCGACAACAAAGCTACTCTTCGCAAGGGAAGACGGGGCAGTGGAGTCTGAACAAAACCCGGAGGAGGAGGAGAGGAAAACTCTATCCGGCAACCCTCTGAAACAGTCTGAACCGCCCAGGCATCCGGAACCGATAACCACTGGGCGCGGAAGCACTGGAGTCGACCACCAACGGGCAAAGGCAGACAGTCATTGTGAAGAGGAGGAAGCGGTAGTGGCAACACTGGCAGCGGCCCGGGGCTTGGCACTTCCAGGGGCCCCCCGGCCACGACCCCTGCCTCGAAAGGGCTGAGAAGCGCCACGAGCAGGAGGCCCAAAAGCGCGATGATAACCAAATCCGCTCCCCCGGGCAGGAGGACGGACCGGAGCCACCAGCTTGCGGTTCTCCGCGGACTGCTTGACCATGCCCTCCAGCTGAGGACCGAACACCTTAGAACCTTCAAAAGGTAACTTAAGTAGGACCGACTTCTGCGAAGAGTCCGCCTTCCAGGAACGCATCCAAATATGACGCCGGGCAGCAATGGAAGCACCAGAAGCAGCGGCCGCCGCCCCCAAATTGTCGAAGGAAATGTCCGATAGGTAACGCACCTGCAACTCCATCAAAGACAGAAGAGGAGTGGCATCCTCGCCGTCGTTCAGCAGAACAGACAGAGACTGGAAGTCCTTAAGGAGCGACTGAACCATATAGTTGGAATACGCAGTCGCCCGGACAGAGAAATTAGAAGCAGCATAGGAACGCTTCACAGCCCCCTCAACACGCTTATCCACAGCGTCCGCAGGAAGGGCATCTTCAGAAACAACCAAACCCTGAGAGGAAAGGCCAGCCATCAAATTGTCCACTTTCACAGACTGAGGGAATTCATCCGCAAAACCCTCAAGAGGGTAACGTCTGGACAGGAAACGAGGGAAAGAAGACTTGTCCACCTCCTTCCACTCGTGAGACAGCACATTGCGCACTGCACCATGCAAAGGCAAAGAATCCGGAGCAGGCTGGACATACTGTGCAAAAAAGTCATCCTCAACAACAGCATCCGCAGGAGGAGAAAAACCCAAGTTGGACCTCACATGGGTAAACAGGTCAGCGAGCTCAGCACCCTGAACAAAACGACCACGGACACCCTCATCCTCACCAGGATCAACGCCATCCTCAGGAGCATCTTGTGGATCTAAAGATACACGAGGCACCTTGGGAGGAGGCCCAGCCGCGTCCCTAGCCAGGAAAGCAGCAGCCACAGCCTCATTAATAATGAGGCGCAGGGCATCAAGAGGAGCCGCAGAAGAAGAAGCATCCGAATCCATAGCGGAAGCCAAAAAAGTCCAAACAACACTCCCAACAGGCACCAACAAGGACAAAAAACATCCCAACAAGGACCCCAGATATAGCCGAGGACCCGAACACCTGTGGGAGGAGAAAAAAAAAAAAAAAACAGGCCGGCATAAAAAGCCCAGCCAGCCGCCAAAATCGCCCCTTAAGAGGATGCAGGACACCAAACTCCACAGAACAGCCCCTGCCCGCTATAGCAGGGCGAAAAAGGACCGGAGAAAGCCCAGGAACGGCCGCTGGAGCAGACCAACCCAAGTCAGGTGAGCATCACGAAGCACAAATACTAAAAACGGCCGCTAACGCGAGCCGCGTGTAAAGGAGTGCCCCCAAACAGAGCCGGCCGCTAACGCGAGCCGCGTGAAAGAAACAAGCCCCCAAAATGGAGCCAGCGTGGGGGAAAGGCAGCGCAACAAGCACAGGCGGCCGCTAGAGCAGGTCGCCGCAAAAACAAAGTAAAACAGCCAGGAGACTTACCAGGACACAGGAAGCCTCCAAACAGCACAGCCAGGAACGCGGTCGTAGACTGCAGAATAGAAAAAACAGGATGATTCTTCCGGCACTTCCCCCTTTTGTAGTCACGTGATGGTGACGTCATCCTAGGGGGAAGTGCCAACAGCTCAGCTAGGTAGGGGTTCTGTAGAGCAGACTAGCTGCTCATGTATCAGGAATGGGACGGGGAGACCAGGACGAGGAGGTAATGCATGGTCTGCCGGGTGGCCGGGTGGAGGCTGCCTTGTGATCGCTGCTGCTGGCAGATGTCAAAGGCGCTCTGGTTGTGTTTCTATCCCTTCGGAATGGGCCTCTGTACTGTGCAGCCTCCATTGCCTCGGCTCTTTCATGTCCTTGTTCAGCTGTTGTAAGGACTCATCGAGCGCCTGGACGAATAGCGCCTCTCCAGTAAAAGGCAAATTGATAATGGATGCTTGCACCTCCGGTTTAGACCCGGACACTCTCAGCCACGTGCGTGTCCTCAGCGTTGTGCCTGTGCACATCTGCCTGCTGGCGGGGTCAGCAGCGCATTGGCCGTGCCGCGCCTCCCTGCATGACTGCCGTGGCCTCTCCTTGCATTCCTCAGGAAGGTGTTGCATGAGGGACTCCATCTTGCCCTCCTTTGGTGGCCGTGTCTGTTTAGGAGAGCGTTTGAGTTTTCAATCCGCCCCTGGGTTGCCCTCTCCCTCTCCATTTTCCTTCCCACCATGTCACGCCTTTTGTTCTTCTTTTCGGTTGGTGGCGCTGTGGAGGTGTGAGCATTGCTCCAGTTTATAGTGGTTGTGACAGTGATGAGGTCAGCTGGGGCCCTTCCCTCTGTACGGGGGCCTGATTTATGAACAGTGACGCATCGCTGTGAGAAAGCAGCGATGCGCCACTTTTTATTGCGCCCTCCTTACGACACCAATGGTGCGTGATATTTACAGTATGAAGCATCATGTTGCAAGGAGTTACAGATACCTCAGTATTTCTGACGTATCTGTAGGCGCAAAAATGACACAACTCCAGCAATGGGTCGTTACACATGGGACAAGCCCCATGTGAAATGTGCCTGCGTCAGTCTTACACCTGGTGTGAGGCAGCCGTAAGATATTGACGCATTTGCGTCCTAGAAATGACACAGTGAAATCTCATGGATTTCACTGCATCACTTCTACGAGGCTTACTTGCGTCAGAACGCCCACCGTGCATACATTATACCTGGTGCATGTATATTGTGACGCAGGGGTTGACAAAGTTTCGCCTCTAGGTAGAGGTGTCACTTTGTAAATATGGTGCAACAAGGCTCACTTTTTACGCCGCTGATGCGTCACAAAAAGTGACACATTGGTGGCGCAAAAGTGACGCAAGGCCTCATGAATAGGCCCCTAAGAATCTTGTGTCGAAGGCTTGCATGTTTTTTCCACTCTGGGAGTCACTGCTTTGGCAGTGGTAGGTTCTCAAAGAGCGTCCTTGCCCTGATCTAAAATGCTGGACAGGATTGGCAGATATGCGTTTCCTCTGTTGGACGACATTAAAGATTCGAGGAAAAAGCAAGAGTCTCCCATCACTTCCTCAAGTTCGATACCATAGGTATCTGCAGCCCTCTTGATAAGGCTGTTGTGCATCGAAAGGGTTTCTGGTGGCAAAGGCCTCAAAGGGTAGTTGTCAACTCCTTCCTCTGGGGATTCAGCTTCGAGATCATGCCATAACTCTTCATCAAGCCCTCTTCCTTCTTCGAGTTCGTTGGACTCTGCCGGTTCTTCCTCATGGGGCTCCGGTGTTGCTGGAGCCTCCAAGGCAGACTGGTCGTCCCCGGTATCCATGGACGTCGACGGTGTTGCCGGAATTCGAAATTGTAATTTTCTCAAATGAAGACAAATGTAGTACACCCCTACAAGATTCAATCGTTTTCAGTTACTACAAGTTACTCCCCATAGTGACCGTATGTGATGCGGGTCCCTGGCCCTGGGTAGCAAAGTGCCTTCGACCCTAATACAATAACATTAATAATGCTTTGGCTCTTACAAGCTCCACATAAATTCCAATGGGTGGAAGAAACTCCCAATGGGTGGAAGAAACTCCCAATGGGTGGAAGAAAACCAAGAACTGAGAAGAATACAAAATACAACAAACCATTGAAAATGTAACAATTTTAGAAGCTGGCTCCAAGGCTTAGGACCATGATAAGCAAAAAGAGCGCGTGCCCCATTTAGGACGTATGAGTCTCAATCATATGCAGCATATGGAGGGGAGGTAAACACTGTCCTAGAATTGCTGAAATAGAGTAGGAAGAAAGCTCCCAGCCGAGATGGAGGTCGATGAGATTGCCAGCTAGCAAAGCCTTCGGTGATGCTCTACATGAGGCCATCAGCACTTTGGAAGGGGCGGGCGGGGTGTTGTGTTTGCAGAGCTAACCACACAGGGGAACTTTAAGAAGCTCTGTGAAGTTAACAGGCAAGAGCAAGGTCCTTTTAACAATCTTTTCTTTGATAAAGATATACCATGTTCACATTCCCTGCTGGGCATGCCTGTAGGCCATGTCCAGTTCATCCTTCAAACACCTTTCAAAGTATATCTTTATCAAAGAAAAGAAGTTCCCAGCTTTGTAAGTTCCTCTTTCAGAACCATGGACTCCGTGGGTTGAAATTGTTTTGTGTTTAGGCTCTCCACTTTTAAGAGTCCCCAATACTTCTATAAGGCAGTGAACCCTTCCCTGGCTCATTGCACCCCATCTGTAGAGCTGGAGCATGGATATCTCTGGAGGCCCCTTCATGTGGCTCCATGGAGACCACCTCAGATGCCAACATTTCTAAGCATTTTTGGGGGCAGGGTCTATCTCATCTGTAATGCCCCCACATCCTCTCTTGGTCGCTTTATATCCTAACTGTTTCCTAGTGACGTGGAATCAGTGAACATCAACAGATCTCGCACAGCGTGGCCAGCAGATTACACAAAGTTGTATAAAAAGAAAGGGGGTGGTGGGCATGTTTTATTAACTTCACTTAGATTTAAAAAAAACTTCACAGATGAGTTCACACTGCTGAGCCGCACATGAATGCAAGTGAGACCACTTCTGCTCAGGCCCCCCGCCCCGCTCAATCAGCATACATTAATGGGCCGGCCCAGCGAGAGAAAGGGAGTGATACCTCTGCCCATCTGCCTCTAGAAAGGCCACTCAGGCACCCACTGGGCCGCTGGAGGTATCCTAACAGCACAGACAGCTCCCAGGCTGCCCAGAAAAGCAGCCCACAGCTAGAACTCGGCTACCGGCCCTTCGGCCATTGCCCGAGTGCCCACGTTACCAATCCGACCCTGCTCACATCTGCTGATCCATTCTGGACCCTCGGACATCGAAACAGCTGACACGAGAAATGCTTCCTCATCCAATCAGATTTGAATATTTGTCAAAGATTTCACTTTGGATCTTGATAAGCCAATGACACATGAGCTATTGATACACATATCCACGGTGACCCTCAAAATCCAGCCCATAATATCAACATCTTGACAGGATTTACACCAAACCACAAGACGCGGTTGTGAATAAAGTTCTGTCTTCGTGTTAAATTTGGTGTTCTCCATTCAGCAGTTTTTCCTGCAGCACAAGCCGAGACCCTCTTTGAGGGTTGAAATAGAAAGAGCTGCTTGAAGATCATTCTAAAAATTCAATGAACAAATGGTGTTTATGGACGGCTGCACTGATGGCCCAGATACGACCACCAATCACAGCAATGCACAAAAATTTAAACTGATTAGTAAATCTACATATTTAGTGGAAGGACATCTAGACACCAGCCTTATGACTACTTTTAACACTGTAATATATCAAAAAAGGACTAGCTAGGTTGTGTTTACAAAGGGAGACTCAGTACGTATGATGGCAAACCATTTTGGTTTGGTTGTTAAGCCCTCACCCACCGACCTAGTCGGTGGCATGCTTCATCATCGGGCCCACCACAGTGACGCCGAATGCGTCCCGGGTGTGCTTCGACTCCAGATTACTGAGGAGCTGGTATACTTCTCTGAGTGTGCTGTGAGGGGGTGGATAAGAAAGTGATTTAAAAGCTATGCTGTAGGTCCCAGTGCCCGAGGGTATATACAACTTTAATAGCTGGGCCCACGCTAGCGTATAAAAAGGCAAGCGGACGCGGTGGAGCGAATTAAGAACTCCCGCGTCCTATGTGGTCGACATGTTTCAGCCAGGCCTTTTCTTGAACACCTTTAACACTGGCCAGGATATGCATCACTTCCAAGTGTAAAAAAGAAAAACAAAGCAGCAGGCCTTCTTCCTCTTTTAACCCAGGATCTGGAACAGCGTCCCCAGGATCTGGAACAGCGTCCCCAGGATCTGGAACAGCATCCCCGGAATCTGCAGCAGCACCCCCAGGATCTGGAACAGCGTCCCCAGGATCTGGAACAGCGTCCCAAGGATCTGGAACAGCGTCCCCAGGATCTGGGACAGCGTCCCCAGGATCTGGAACAGCGTCCCCAGGATCTGGAACAGCATCCCAAGGATCTGGAACAGCGTCCCCAGGATATAGAACAGCGTCCCCAGGATCAGGAACAGCATCCCATGGATCTGGAACAATGTCCAATGGATCCGAACAGCGTCCCAAGGATCTGGAATAGCCCACCACGATATAGAACAGCATCCCCAGGAACTGGAACAATGTCCCAAGGATCTGGAACAGCGTCCCATGGATCTAGAACAGCATCCCTAGGATCTAGAACAGCGTCCCATGGATCTGGAACAGCATCCCATGGATCTGGAACAGCGCCCCAGGATCCGGAACAGCATCCCCAGGATCTGGAACAGTGTCCCATGGATCTGGAACAGTGTCCCATGGATCTGAAACAGCGTCCCATGGATATGGAACAGTGTTCCATGGATCTGGAACAGTGTCTCATGGATCTGCAACAGTGTCCAGGATCTGGAAGAGCGTCCCCAGTATCTGGAACAGCATCCCATGGATCTGGAACAGCGTCCCATGGATCTGGAACAGCGTCCCATGGATCTGGAACAGCATCCCGTGGATCCCTATGTTCTTTAGGACCGCCCCAATTCTGTTCTTATTTAGGAAAGAGTCAAAGACGCAGCTCTTCAAAGAACACTACATGAGCCTGCAGTAAGAGTCTACTTCTGCTACCGCTCCTAGCACAAACTGTCTGTATGCTGGCCTTTCACCCTGTACAGCCGTGAGCTGCCTTTAGGCTGGTGTGTGGTATGCAAATATTACATACATTCATATGTACATACGCGCAGAAGCTTTTCATGCGATGAGGTTTATGAATGCTGTCACATTTGCGGTCATGAGACGTGCACTGGGGTTGTTTTGTTCAATTGTAACCCTTTTAGCTGAAATTATTCTATGGAATTAAAAATATTTTTTAATAAAAAGTATTAATTTATCTCCAGTTCAAGTGAAAAAAATACTCCAAGAAATAATGATTTTCAGCCCATGTCCTGTACACAGGCACTTTCACCCAGCAGTCCAGGCCCCTGCGGTCTGAGAGCCAAAATGTCCAAGGTCTGTGCCCTGCGTCTTCACTCCCCGAAGCCCACCCTGCACTCACTCTGCGCTAAGAAGCGCGCAGTCCTGAATCACTACAGTGAAATGAGCAGGTGTCTCCTCCGAGTCCATCTCCATCAAGCTCTCCTCGGCCAGGTTCATGGAGGTTGCACCAGAGAAGACCCCCAGGCAGCCTGGGATGAGGCCTTGAGCTCTGGAAGCCCAGCTGGGACCACCGTCAGGCCGGAGAGGATGCGCATGGCCTGCCCAAGTCTTATCTGTCTGACCTCACTTGACCTTCCTGCACAGGGGCCTTGGGGTGCCTGCTTGCACCTTCACCACCAAGCGGGATACAAGTCTTAAATAAATCAATCTATACTTGTAAAGCGCAAACATTTCACCCCTGAAAGTTTCAAGGCGCTGGGGGCCGTCGGGCAGATTAGGTGAGCTATTGCCCAGAGTCACATGGTGCTGAACTGAGCTGAGCTTGCGCCTGCACCCCGGAGTCAGCCTCCCTGGCCGCTGCACCACACCTCTTCCCTGTCTTCAGCTCCTGCATCAAGCCTTGTAGGCACCAGCCTCAGGAAGAGGCCTCTAATGTCCACAAGATGGCAGCACAGAACACAAAGTTGCTTCATACTCCCTCTGCTGCTCGAGGAGGCCAGCAGCATGTCACCTGACAGGTCCAGCACTGGAGAGCCCCAGGGCAGACGGCCCCACAGCCCTCCAGTTTTATTTTTATTTATTTATTTATTTTTATTTATTTTATGCGTTTTTATATAGCGCGTACTTTACCCGAAGGTGTCAGAGCGCTTCACAAAAGGAACAGTAATGATACATGAGGAGAAAATTACAAGTGAACAAATTACAAAAGCAAATGTTAAGTTACATGAGTCAAAAGTGACAATTGTGAGCAAACAAAATACAAGAGGAGCGAACGGTGCATTACAGGAGGAAAAAGTGACATGTGTGCAAGTTACAGAAATATAAAAAGTACAAGTAGAGGTAAAATACTTCAATACATGGCAGACACTCAAACACAAGAACAAACTTTACGTAGGCAATCGTGGCACATTTGCAAGAATCTAAAACAAACAAAATGTAAGAGGTAGCAAACAGTGAGTTACAAGAGAAAAATGATGTGTGCATGTTACAAAAGAGGTAGAAGGGTAATACTGCAATAAATGGCAGACTCTCAAACCACAAAAACACACTGGGAAGGCACTTCCATAGTCATGGGGGTAGAATTTCCTATAATGGAAGTTCTTCCTTCAGATAATAGAGAGGGTGTGAATTAAATGTGGAAGTGTCTTTGAAGGAGGAGAACTTTGAGGTCAGTTTTGAAGTTCTGGGCAGTGGGCAGTGCCCTCTGCTCACAGCGCTGGCCTCTGCACTTCCTTTGCCCCGGCGCCTCCTTTCCCCTGCCCCTCACAGCCTCTGGGAAAACCTTGGCGCTACTAATAATTAAATAAAGTTCCAACATCCGGCTGTGATTTAAAAAAACAAATGCATTCCACTGGCGCCATCTACCGGCTCCATTCGGTAATGCCAGCGCAGGAACGTGGTCAGTTTGGAAGGAAAAAAACCTCAGAATGTCCTGGAAATGAATTTCCAGCAGACACCTCACGCGACGTTTGTCATTTTAATTCTTTCAGCACAGGTGGGGACGTCAGTCCTACGTGTGAACAATTTCAGAGACAATATATTATTCGTAGGTTCAAGTCCCGTCTTTATCTCAGCACCATGTGATTCTGGGCAAACCACTTAAGTTCACTGGGCCTTATTTATGAAGGACTTGCGCCGCCAGTGCGTCACTTTTAAAATGGGAAAAAGTGACGCACCCGTGGCGCAAGGACTTCGTAAATAAGGCCCACTGTGTCTAAAAAGGAAAGCAGAGCGTCACGGGCAGCCTCGGCTTCTATTTGAAAGTGTTTGAAAGTGGGCCTTATACACGCCTTTCTTTTAACCCGAGGACACTCACAGCATTAAATAAAGTATGTCTTGCATGTGAGTGGCACCCCATTTTAATTGTGAGAATAATACATTTCTTTTCGCGGTTGGGGACCGGGGCCCTGAGCGACACGAGCATTCTCAGTGGTGTTTGATACGTCCTTTGATTCATTTCTTATTTTTTCCTGATTTCTCACCTTTGAGGAATTTCGGCACACACCTTCTTTTTCTGTTTGGTCATGAAAGCAACCAATGATGATAGCGGGGGCATAATGGTGAGTACCATCCAGCAGCTCCTTGGGTGTGCGTACGTGAGGTGCTTTCTGGCCTTTCTGGCATTTTTTCTGTTTCACACATTTTAGGTGATGGTTCAAACATACTCTTATGTGTGTTTGTTTTGTGGTTATTGACCTTCTTTTCAAATGCAATAGTCGGACCAACAGGTCACTGGCAGTTAGCTGGAATGTGGGGCAAGTCAAAGTTGCTGAAAAACTCCCAGTGGGTCTTAAAAATATAAGAATATCCGCTCTACAGAGCTCAGGTCTTGTGGTGTTTATAACTAATTAGTGGGAACCCAGAGTAGGGCTTTTTCAAGTGTCCTTTTCTTAGAATATGAACTTACTCATGAGAGAAAAAGCCTAGCCCCTTATTTTTTTGAGAAATGTGCACAATTGAAACCTCCAAACACACTTGAAAAAATTGCAGTCCCTGCTAGGACACATAAAACCTCGTTTAGCATTAATACGCCCTGATTTTTCCTCTTCATGTTGGACATCAGAACACACAGACAAACTCAGATCTTTACAATCTGACTTGCTTGAAACACGCCACTTGCATACCAGTGTCCATACCATGAACCTGGTCATTCAAATTTTACTAGGTGCAATCGGATTTACATACATCACCTTTAACCAAGGTGAAATAGCACCCATTGCATATAAATTGCATTTATATTCCAAAGCAGAAATGCGTTTTGCTTCCACTGAAAAAGTACTGACTGTCATGCAGATGGCCATCCTTAAAGAATGGCGACTTTATCAAGGGAAACACATTGTTGTTGTTAGTCCCATGCCAGCTTTAGAGGCTGTTACCAAAGCTAGTGTATCAAAAGCTAAAGTCCTGCATCCTCGATTGATTAGTGTGCAACATCCTTAACAGCTGTTGATGTGGACTTTGTCTTTGACTCTTCTTTGTAGAAACGAGAATTTCTACAGTATGAGCATGTTTACCCTTTGCCATCTACTCTTCTGCCTCTTAATCAGTATAAATGTATTATTTATACCCACGGTTCAGCTCAACCTCTGATAGGCTCTAAACAGCAATATTCAGCAGCATGCGCCATTGTTATTGGTATTATGTTTGATGGAGTTTTCCACCCTCCAACTACTCGCGGACAGTCTCTAGGAGACTGCACTATGCAGTTGGCTGCACTGAAGGCTTTGCTTCTTGCACTTGAAAATACGGATCCAGAATTAGCCACACTTATTGTGTGTGATTCGTATTACTGTGTACAGTCCTTTAATGATACTTTATTGGTAACAATATGCATTCAAGGATTCAAAGAGTAGCACAGTCAAGCATAAACTGATTTGGGTTAGAGTGCTGGACCTTATGGATCGTTTTCCACAAACTCATGTAATGCATACACCGAGTCATCAGCATGTGGGAGCGCACACTGTAGGAAATTTACTGGCTGATGAAGCAGCCAAATCTGCATTAACCACAGCTAAAATAGCAGCAGTTACACACTCAAAAACCCTTATAGATAATGTATTGGCAACCATGATTGTCAATAAGAACGGCGCCCCTTTACTAAAGGGTTTTCCTTCTAAATACTCTTATTCTTTAAATGAACAGAATGTTCCTTTTGTAACTATTCCTTTGGTTGGCAATCGCTTGATTCCCAACCGAGACTACAGATAAGCTTTGGTTGTAGCGGCACATGTGGTGTTGCTTTCGCACATGCATTAGTAGCCAACACAATTTTGCTGCTACACAATGTTATTGGTGGCAATGCTTATACAAACAGGCCAAGAAATATGTCCTGTGTTGTGGCATTTGTCACCAAAGTAAAGGCTCCACCAGGGCTCGTCTACTGCAGACTCACCTCTTGATTTCCCATAAGCCTTTCGACTGTATTTACCTTGATCATTGTGGTTCACTGATTTCGGATACTGCGTTCAAATGTATTTTGGTTGCAGTTGATTCTTGCTCTTGCTCTTTGGGTTTGACCGCAGCGCTCGACTGACACTCAAACTGTTATTAAAGACTTGCTCGTCTTTGTCAGAACATATGCATGCTGTGCCCTCCATTCAGACCAGGGTACAGCTTTTGCTTCTAAAGAGTACCATGATTCGATGACGTCCCTGGGGGTGCAGGTGCATTATTCTTCTCTGTATAGGCCAGTGGGTAATTCTGTTGTCGAAAGAATGAAACATGACTTAAAGCAGTCCTGAACGTACTAGGCACGGTTGGCTGAACCATCTCTATGGTGTTCAACAAGCTCTTAATAACCCCCTAAAAGATCTCTGGGTTGGCGGACCCCGTACAAAGTACTTTTTGGCATGAAGATGTATGTTCCAGACCTTGATGGTCCAGACATCATGGCGGCTGCCGCAGCTTTTGGCATAGATAACCCTTCTGCTGTCTTACAGGACCTACAAAGTCTTGTGACGCTCCATCAAGTAAATTCTTGTCTGCATCTCTCTTTCTGAGTGTTGACTAACAGACAACAGTTTCCGGCTGGCTTCCAAAAGTTGGAGATCTAGTTCGAGAGAAGGTGATGATTAAAAAGGAGTTTTTTCCATCCTAGCGTGTTCCTGTCCTTGGCTTACAAGGTATGAGAACTGTGATTTTGCCGTCGCTTCCTGGTTCTAAGGACAAACGCTTTGTCTCAACTGAACATGTCAAATTACACCATGTGTCCGATTCTAAATAGTAAGCCAGGAGTTGTTTGTAGTCCTCCACAAGACTTTCCTTTGCAGCCCATGAGCACTACCAATGCTGATTCTCCCCGGCTAGGGTGGGGAACGGGGGTGGGGGGGAGGATGAGTCCTACGCCAACAAGATGGGCGAAGTGTTAACTGTTTCTACTATTGCGACTTCTACAGTAGTTGTTTATTTATATTGATCCACCACTGGTGAATCGTTTTGTGTTGGATTTTCCAAGTCCTACTACTGAATCTCTGCCTCTATTTTTTCAGCTAAGTACCTCTGGGTACTACATGGATCAAGATGATTTTTCTTCAGACAGTTCTTCTGTTTTGTAGTCCCCTCCAGCAAGGATTTGTGTTTTTATTTCATGGTTGAAACGCATTTATCTGGCCCCACCTTGGATATATGTCTGAATCTTACTCTTCTTTGTTTGTTTGTTCATTTGAATGGATTTGTGACTGATTTTTTCCTATTGATGAATGGCCACTACCTTCCGGAACATTCTGCTTCTGGAAAAGGTCGACGGGGTGTTAGCCCCCCATTCTTCTTCACATAAACTGAAAAGAGACTTGTCCCTCGTCAACATTTTAGCCGTTCCATTGACTGATGGTCAAAAAGTGTTCTTTATTGTTTTAGTTAATTAAAACCATAACAATATGCCTATAAAACTAAATGTAATACAGAATTAAAATATACATGTTAAAAAGTTTTGGTTTGCGACGATGCAGTTACTATACAATTCATTTATACATGTTAAAAGTTATAGGTTGCAATGGTGCAGTGAGATGGACGAAAGAGGTAGGTAGACAGTTTTATAAGACATCATCTCAAAGGTACTATTGTGCTTTTCCACTCGGTCCATTTTTTAGTAATTTTTTGTACAGAATTAAGAACTTTACTAAAGTACAATTAAGCTGTGGGTCATTCGGGTCAAGACATTTTAATGTTACTGATCTACTGGTGCAAATGCCCCTTGTATTGAATAGTTTTTTTAGTAATGAAGCGCGGTATGACTTTAAAACTGGACAGATGCATATTAGATGGATAGGGTCCTGCTTTGGTGCTCCACACAGACTGTATGACTTTGGGCCCTTTTATTGCCAGCTTTGTTGATCTGCGTTGGACGGTAATGATCCAAGACATATGGCTAAGAACTTTGTTTTCAAGTAAGGGGGAAAAAGTCAGACTCAAGTATGTTTCAAGGTGTAGTTTTGTGTACGATTGTAGGACCATCCATGCAGGGGCTTGTTTGCTTGATCTGATTTTACCTTCCATTAGCGAGTGCTTTATTGCTGATTTCTTCAGTATTTGTTGAAAGGAGGCGAATGATAAATTCAGTTGCCAAAGTCCTGTTGTGTTTGTGAGCTTTAATGATGATCGTAGGTACTGAGTGTAGACTGACTGAGGATCATCATCTAGTGCTCTCCAGAACGCGTTATTGATTGAGTTTTGTAGGTTGCTCCCAATGTTACACCATGTTTTTACTGTAGCATATCTTCTGTGAAGGTGCCGCTGCTGCAGCCCGAATTCCAGTTGGACTTGGAGTGGTGTTGTTTGCCCGGACGCCAGCATCTTCGAGCGCTCTAGTGCGCAGGATCTTGTAAGGGACGCCTACTTAAGGCGAGCTGTGTCAGAGTTGCTCTGACAAGGTATCGAACTGCTGTTTTAGCGCCTCGCGCTTGCATCGTGCATTATCGCTTTTAACCTCCTTGTTTTCCATTTGTTTTATCATTTGGCTATTTTAATTAGTTTGGATTCGTGGGACGCCTAGCTCCCCTTACCTGCACTTTAATTGTTTGGCACCGCTGTTGAGCGGGTCCGGTTCCCGGGGTGGGGTCATTCTCATAGCGGCCATCTTGGAGTGGTGTTGTTTGCCCGGACGCCAGCATCTTCGAGCGCTCTAGTGCGCAGGATCTTGTAAGGGACGCCTACTTAATGCTCTCTGCCAAGCGCAGCGGTATCGCGCAGCGGGCGCGCCTTCGCTTAGCCTGAGTCGTGCCAGAGTCCTGCCCGTCTGCGCCCGTCCGCGTCTCGGGCCGGATGGGCAGGTCAGATCCGAGTCACCGTCTGCCATTATTGCAGTGAGTATGGCACTATGTTATTCCAGAGATGCCCTACCAGCTATTAGACACCAAGCCGTCCGTTGTGAGGCGGTACCTGTGAGCCCACTATGCGGCCCCTACCAGTGTGTTTGTGGTAGATGGGCACTCTGTGCTCCCGCTCTTTCTAGCTATGTGGCAAACCGGCAGCACCCAGGAGTTTTTGCCTCCCACGCAAGCTTAGTATCTGGAACCTTAATGTCAGGTCGCTGGTGAATCACTACCAGGCTATATATGATCTGACTAAGGATGAATCCCGGGATATTTTCTGTATCACTAAGACTTGGTTGCAGGATACCGACACAGCCATTCTCAATTTGGCTTTCCCGTCGGAATATTCGGTGTATACGCTTAATCGCCCTACGCGAGGTGGGGGTATAGCGCTTGCGGTTAAATCATGTTATCCCTGTGACTGGAGAGGCTTAAAAATTGCGGGCTGTGAAAGTGCCTCTTTCCAGATTTCCATCAGCCCCCAGTTCTCCTTCTCCGGCTTGCTAATCTACCGCCCTCCGGGCAGTGACGTGGCGTTTAGGGAGGCCCCCCCAGATGCTATAGGTATGCTGGCAGTAGGATGTGCTAATTGTTCTATCTTAGGGGACTTGAATCTCCATTTTGAGAGTTTGACTACTCCTGCTGTCAGTAGCACGCTGGCGGATCTTGAAGCCTATCAATTGTACCAACGAGTCACCTTCCCCACCCATGTGGAAGGTCATACTTTGGATCCTTTTTTCACCAACCTTACGGAGGCTAGGGTTCTATCCTCTACCCCCCTAGCCTGGACTGATCATTCTTTGGTTAGGATCCAGTGCCCACTGTATGAGCTTCCCCCTAAACCCATGGCCAGAGTCGTCCCTAGACGACACTGGAACAAACTCAGACTAGAGGATCTGTACCGCACTCTGTCTGAGGATCCACTTGGCCCGTTTGATGATGTGGATATGGGTTATAACC
Source organism: Lissotriton vulgaris (assembly GCF_964263255.1). Classification (NCBI taxonomy): domain Eukaryota; kingdom Metazoa; phylum Chordata; class Amphibia; order Caudata; family Salamandridae; genus Lissotriton; species Lissotriton vulgaris. The sequence goes on from NC_141700.1 coordinate 4,627,913, forward strand.
TTTTCTGCGAGTGGATTACCCGGGCTTTGGATTCCATCATTCCGGTTACCCTGAGTAAATGCAGTGTAAGGGACCCCAGCCCCTGGTACGATGACTCGCTACGTGCATTGAAAAGTGCGTGCAGACGCGCGGAAAGGGATTGGCGGAAAGCCTATGACACTAGTAAACAAGCATTAGAAATGCAATCGGGCTCGGATTTATTTGAGTTTGAGCTAATGGCATTGTAAATGCCAATGTCTTTTTGCCATGTGTTATGGAGTGTGTGCATGTGGTGTGTAGTGGAATTATGTGGGTTAGATTGTAATTTTACCAATGGTTGCATGCTGTGCTTTAGATGAATATGTTTAAAAGTAAAGTGTATCATACAGCGATTGCTACAATAGTTAATTGTGGATGCGTTAACAATTGATGCGTGGACTGATGGCTGTTGGTGTGTGTGTTTGGTGGAAGAGTGCACTGGCGCCTGGAGGTGTGTGTGCCTGGTGGAAGGGTGCACTGACGGCTGGTGGGTGTGTGTTTGGTAAAAGCGTGCAGAGATGGCTGATGGTGTGTGTTTGGTGAAAGCGTGCACCGACGGTTGCTGCTGAGTGCGCCTTGTAAAAGCATGCACTGACGGCTGCCTGGTGTTGTACGCCTGATGGTGTTTGTGTTTGGTGAAAAAGTGCATTGATGCCTGGTGGTGTTTGGCCCTGGTGAAAGCATGTACTGACGGCTGGTGTTGTTGTGTGTGTGGTTGTGTTTGTAGTGGTGAGTCTGTGGGGGTGAGTCTGTGGGGGTGAGTGGTGATGAGTGTGGTGTGTATGAGTGGTGATGAGTGTGGTGTGTATGTGTGGTATGTGTGTGTCGTGTATGTGTGTGTGGTGTGTATATGGTGTGTGTGTGGTGTGTGTGTGTGTGGTATGTGTGTGTGTGGTGTATGTGTGTGTATGGTGTGTGTGTCTTCTTGTGTGTGGTGGTATGTATGTGTGTGGTGGACTTACTTTGAGTGTTTGTTTCCTGCACACTCACACACTGCCCCTACACATTCACACACTGCTGACACTGCACACTCACACTGTTCACCCTGCATAGTCACACAATGTTCATCCTGCAGACTCATCTTGCACACTCACACAATGTGCACCCTGCACACTTACACACTGTTCACACTACTCACACTCTGCAATAAGTGTCACTCTGCTGTCACTCTGCAATCAGTGTCACTCTGCACTCACTGTCACTCTGCTGTCACTCTGCAATCAGTGTCACTCTGCACTCTCTGTCACTCTGCTGTCACTCTGCAATCACTGTCACTCTGCACTCACTGTCACTCTGCACTCACTGTCACTCTGCCCTCACTGTCACTCAGCCCTCACTGTCACTCGTCACTCAGCCCTCACTGTCACTCAGCCCTCACTGTCACTCAGCCCTCACTGTCACTCAGCCCTCACTGTCACTCTGCACTCAGTCTGCAGTCACTGTCACTCTGCACTCAGTTTGCAGTCACTGTCACTCTGCTCTCACTGTCAATTGCTGTCACTCTGCACTCACTGTCACTTGCTGTCACTCTGCACTCACTGTCACTTGCTGTCACTCTGCATTCACTGTCACTTGCTGTCACTCTGCATTCACTGTCACTTGCTGTCACTTTGCATTCATTGTCACTTGCTGTCACTCTGCACTCACTGTCAAAAGCCCTCCTACCCCAAATAAAGATCAAAAACTGATTTTAACAGTGGGTCAAATATGTGCAGCAGTGGCGTTCAGCATTTGTCCATAAGCCGGATTCATGGAAGTTTGTTAGTTTAACTGCTAACCAGGTAAAAGAGTTCGATTCTGATCAATTGCATATAAAATCATTTTACATTTGTTGCCTTAAAATCTGGCGCGGTTTTGCCTCTTGGGCCTACTTTGGACACCCATGTTTAGAACGTGCTGCACAACTCGCACTCGTCGTGCACGGCTCGAAATTAAAATTAGGAACATAGAATAATAAGCCCAGAAGCCATGCCCACTACTCTAGTTAAATCAACTTCTCGGTTTGGCACAAATGGCCATCTTTGCCTCCTTGCAAGGCATAAACTTAAGAATGTAAATGCTGCGTTTATGTAAATTTGTTTTTTTCTTCAACATTACTAATCCTTTCCCAGCCTTCACAAATAAATACGTCTAAAATGCCGTGGAATTATGTTGGTTTTAAGTACATTGTATGAGAGCAGGAGTTGTTCGTGTAGGTATTATAAATACAGAGCTGGGTGCCTGCCAGAACGTGTTGAAAAAGAACAGCTGAATTTAACCCTCAAACTGCCTGGATTGCGCCCAGAATAAGACAGTTCTGTATTTCAAAGGCAGCTGAAAGTTATTAATGCTCCTCCCTTCCAATAACACCATGGTGTGGATGGCTTCCAACTTGGGTATGGGGGGGGGGGTAGGGGCGGGGCACTTGGTATTTTCTCTTTGATGGTACGCAGAAACTGGTGGTTCTGTCTTTCGAGAGTGACCTGAGGCGCCCTTTTCAAAGTGAAGCTGGACTGCGCGTGCAGTAAATGGGGAATGTATACAGAATACCGGCCTGCTTCAAGGCGCTACAATAAAATGCCGCTGCCTGGAGGGAGGGTGGGGAGTCTCGCGGCGGCGGTTGCTCTCATCTGCGGGTGTGACAGCGGGTGGACAGGGGGCGGGTGGTCGGTGGAGGGCAGCGACCAACTTTTGGCGGGAGAGGCTCAAGCGAGGGCGCTATACTCACCCTCAGGGGGGGGAGGTCTAGGGCCCCTCGGCAGCCTTATCCTATAGACATATGTACTGGGCCCTGGAAGCTCCTATATGAGGATGGCGAGGGGCTTCGAGGCGCTTAAACGTAGTCACTCGCGCATCCCACCATCAACGGGGCTCCTACTTCGTGGCGTCAAGGACGCATGGCGAGCCTCTGGTAGCCTCGGCCACACGTTGTGATCTTGGGCAAACCCCCGTCCGTTTATTTCAATTTGTAAAGGTGCGGAGAGAGCTTTAAAACCCCCCAGGATGCAAACTCGGGCCACAACTTGACAAAATGTCGTCGCTTTCACATTGTCACGCAGCCGTGCTTTGTGTTCGCCGGTGCCCTTTGAGTTTAAACGCACCCAGCCCAAATTAGGCGCTTTGTGTTTGTTTTTGGCTTCATACACGACGAGAAAACTTTAATTGTGCCCGAAGGCTGAGGTGCAGCTGCTCTGTTTCACACCAGTCAGTCAAAACTCTCACCCATTGGAAAAGAGGTAGGTGCTTGTGGCCTCAGTGCGCCTCAGACCACACAGTGGAGCCGCTGTACTCCGTGCCTTCAGCCGCTGCCACCTCTCATTGAGTACGTGACCTTTGCCCTCCTCGAATCTACACGACCCGTAGTCACTACATTCCTGACAGACATTCAGTCAAAGATTTGTAGTGGCACCACTCACCGGTGAGGATTTCTACGCGCTGACACAGTGTAGATGGAAATTGGTGAACGTGCACCACGCGTCATCAGCTACTCACAGTTTCACTAATATCTGCCAGTAGGGAGCGCAGCTGCGCTGTTCACCAGCGGCGTGGTCAGCTCCAGTCACAAGCGACAGAACGAATGAACAAACCATGCCAACTAACCACCAGGTGATTGTACGCCACGGAGCACACGAGGGGGCAGCTGCGCTGGTCGCCACAGCTGTAGCAAAGTTTCACTATTGCACAGTTCACGAGGGCGCAGTCTCACTAGTACCCAGCTCACGAGGGGGCAGCTGCGCTGTTCTGTCGCCATCAACTGCACCAAAGTAACGTCTGTATTTCGATAGCGCCCAGAAGCAGGAGGGCTGTCGTTCGATACTGGTGCTTCTCGTTTGCATGGCAAGTGGTAGGCAGGGTGGGCCGAGCTTCGCCGATACCGATGAGGGAGGGGGGCGTGGGCCCCCGTGTCTTGCTGTCTCAGCGCCGGATGAGTGAGGCTAATGAAGCCCTTCCCCGGCCTGGCATGCAGCAGCAGCGCGCGGAGCGCTGCTGAATGGTGAACGCGCCCGGCCATCTGGATTCACTTACGGAGGCACCCTGACAGCTCCTAATTATAATTAATGTACTTCTTTGCGCGAGCACGCACGAAAAATGCCCAAAATGGCGTCCGAAAACTACATTTACCCTATCACTTCAAGCCTATTAAAACGACAACACAAGGAAGACGAATCACTGGCCAGATGACAGAACACTCTAAGGAATGTGTGGAATTTCTCTCGCCAAAGCCCTAGGAGATACTTTTTTTTTCTCTTCTTTAACATTAGGATCTCGAAACTCCTCCCACTTACGTGGGCGGAGGCCTCGCCCTAAAAAGTGTCATATCTCGCCACTATTAAAGTCTACCATCGCGCGGTCTGCAGAGCGCGTGCGGCTTTTTACTCTTTGGAGATCCGCAATAGCTCTAATCCCTCCAAAGCTATTTTTAAGGCCCTAAAAGACCTTATGGCTAAAAAGGCCCCCACTAATGACACAGCCTCTATCTCACATTGTGAGGCATTGGCGAACTTCTTTTTGGAGAAGATCCAAGCCATCCGTCGTTCATTTTCTACGCCCATCCAGGACGCCGGACCTTCTCTTAGGTCCGAGGAACACACGGTCCTGCACACTCTTCCCTGCCTATCGCCTGAGGGTTTTAATCAACTGGCCCAACGTACTAAGTCCGGTTCTCCGGCAGATCCATTGAGACCGGCTCTCTTCAGGGGCCCGTTGTCTTTGGACTTTTTACCGGTGTGCTCTTTGATCAACCTCTCGCTCTCCACTGGTATGGTTCCTGCCAGTTGGAAGCAAGCGGTGGTTACGCCGATTTTGAAGAAGCCGGGTTTAGATTCTCTTAAACCGGAGAATCACCGGCCGATATCACTTCTTCCATGGCGTATGAAAGTAGCGGAAGCACATGTGAATCGAGTCCTTTCGGATCATCTTCTGCGGGCAAATATCCTAGATCCGACGCAGAATGGTTTCCGTGCTGATCACAGCACGGAGACAGCCCTTCTTTACATGGTGGAACATCTGCGCATGGGGCTAGATTCGGGTCAAACGGCAGCGCTTGTTTTATTAGACCTGAGCGCTGCCTTTGACAGCGTATCCCATTCTATCCTCCTCCAGCGCCTGGAAGAAGCTGGTATTTCTGGGACTGCCCTCCAATGGTTCCATTCTTTTCTCGCCGACCGATCTTTTTGCGTAGCCATCCCTCCCTACAGTCCAAATTCCATCCGCTGGACCAGGGGGTCCCTCAGGGATCCTCGCTGAGTCCCACGTTATTTAATCTGTATGTGAGGCCGCTGGCTGATGTCGTTAAGAAATGGGGCCTGACTATAGTTTCATACGCTGACGACACTCAGCTGGCGGTCACGCTCAGCGGGGACTCTGATTTGGACGCCCCTAGGTTCCAGAATGGGCGGAGGGCGCTTGCCAGCTGGATGAATTCCAACTATCTCCAGCTGAAAGCAAAAAAGACCGAGATAATGATCATCGGCAAGAAACCGGAACTTTCGGGCGACAAATGGTGGCCTCCGGAACTGGGACCTACCCCGACTCCGGTAACAGAGACTAAAAATCTGGGAGTCTGGCTAGACCCTGCCCTTAGTTTTGTTTCTCATACCAAAATAACTGCCACCAGTTGTTTTGGCATTTTGCGAGGACTCAGACCAGCACTGAAATTTTTTGACGCCGCTACCAGGCAGCTGGTGTTGCAGGCGACGGTGATCTCCCGGCTTGACTACGCCAGCTCTCTTCTGGTAGGGGTGAACCAAGCGGAAATTACACGTCTGCAACGTGTCCAGAACGTGGCAGCCAGAGCTGTGGTGGGTCTGCCCAGGTTCTGCTCCGCGGCCAATACCCTACGGTCCCTCCACTGGCTTCCAGTCAAGCAGAGGATCTAATTTAAAGTGCTGTGTCTGTCCTACAAAATTCTCAAGGGCCTCTCGGCCCCGATCCTCAGGAATCTCTTGATGCCCTATGTTCCTGCCCGCTCCCTGAGATCTCTGGGTCAGGATTTGGCTGTTGTTCCTCGGTTTAAACTCAGCCGAGCTGGAGGACGCTCTTTTCGAGTTCGGGCTGCTGCCTTGTGGAACTCTCTTGCCTTAGAGATTCGTGCATCTGATAATCTCTTTTTATTTCGTAGAGCCATCAAGACTTTGTTATTTCCCTGAGTTTTTTCTTTCTTAGTCCATGGTCCCTTGGTTGTGTTGTGTTGGATAACTTGTCAAGCGCCAGGACGCTCCTTCGCTGGAGCAGCTGTGCGCTGAATAAATACTCCTAACATAACATAACATAACCTGTGCTGGAGATGAATTACGAGGTAGAGAAAATACTGTTTGGTATGTTCATATTTGAAGGCTGTCCAGGATTGCTCCGTCTTTCCCGCACTGGATTTCGCTTGCGTAGGCCACAGTTGGCAGAAGTTTGGCTTTAATGACTGCTAATAGCGGTGCAAACGATGGGCCTTTTAGGCACCTTGCAATTAATTTGAAGGAAAATATTAGTCTGTTTCTTTTTATCATTAAATTCTCATTGTGTTTTTGAAAAGTAAGTCAGTTGTCCATATGAACACCTAGGAACTTATAGCTGCTGACCCCTTCCAGTTTGTATCACTGATTTTGAATGGTGGTTGAATCTGGGGACGATAGCTTGTAATTATGGCTTTTGTTTTTGTTGTATTTATTTCTAGCATACTGCTTTGGCAAAGAGCCCCAGATCACGGATTGCCCTTTTAAAGCCTGTTCTTGTGTGACTTAGTTATACTATGTCGTACTTATAAGATAGGTGTGTGATAGGCAGTGTACCCAGGCGTGGCGGATATGAGTTAACCTCCTGTAGCATTGGCGATAGATCGGCCAAATAAAGATTGAACAGGTGTGGAGCTAAAACGTAGCCTTGTTTTAATCCAGTATTTGTGCGAATTTTCCTGGTTAGTCTCTTTCCGTCTGCTATTTTAACTTGCATCCACGTGTTTGTTTAGAGTTGCATTATGGCTCTGAGTATTGGGTCTGGGCGGCCCCACTGCTTCAGTTTGTGCCATAACACACCTGTGTTAACATGATCAAATGGCGCCTTAAAGTCTATAAAGCATAGATACAGGTGTTTTTTCTCTGCTGCAAACACTCATCTGTCATTAGGCCTAGGGCTAGGATATTTGTGGTGGTACCAACTCCCCTATGGAAGCCGGACTGTTTGACAGGGATTTTAAGGAGAACCCTGACCCAATTATTGACTAGACAGGTTTAAACGCACAGAAAGCAGGTTTCAGGAGTTTCACCCTTGAGGCGGAACCGGGGGTTCTCTGCGCTACCTGCGCGCTTTCTGATAGTTGCAGCATAGCACCTCGTTATTGAAGCTGAAAATAACGAACTTTTAAGATTGTAAATATTTTAAACGCAAATTAGTAAATTTTGGCCCCCACCTTGGCGCGAGATTAGCGTCGCCCAAGGCTCCTTCCTTACCGCCTAGTGGACATCGCGCCGCCGCTATCAGGCTCATTTCAGGTGCCATCTTGGACTGGGGAAGGCTGGCGGTCTAGCTGTTCGCTGGTCCCACCCTCTCTCCTCCCACTCCAATGATGGATATAAACAACAGGCTCTCCCGTCCGCGCCGACGGCGCGCCGACGGCGGGCCCGTCTGCGCCCGTCCGCGCCTGGCCCGGGCCGAGGGCCAGTCCCCCTGGTCCTTCTGACCCGTGTGGCCTAGATCTCCCCGGACCATATACGCTTGACATGCTTATGCGTTTACGACCTTCAACACATCAGTCATGTATTGTATTGGATCCGATACTCCTTGACGTGGGCTCACCTCAAATCTGTCCCTGCTGTCAACTGCAGATACCCCTTCTCCACAAATCTCATCCGACCAAACCCAAGTCCCACCCTTCCAAACCTTTTCTATTTGCTCTTATAAATGTCCGTTCCCTTGGGAAACATCGCCAGGACATATCCGACCTAATGGAAGATAACAACTTGGATATGCTGTTCATGACAGAAACGTGGATGGACAACTCGTCTGGCCCAGATATTGTCATCGCAGTTCCTAAGGGATTTTCTATCCATAGACTGGATAGACCACGCAGGAGAGGTGGTGGGATTGCTTTTATTGTACGTGACTCTTTCACGGTTAGAACTAACACTATCCCTCTACAATCATGTGAAGCCCTGCAATTCTCTGTCAAATGGACCCCATCTGATAATTTTAAAGGGATCCTTTTGTATCGTCCTCCGGGATCAAGAACAGGATTTATCACTGATCTTAGATCCATCTTGGAATCATCCGCTCTTGACAGCTCCTTTACTGTCCTTGGAGATTTTAATTTCCATTTTGATAAACTGGAGGACAAGGACACTGCTATGTTCCTAGGGGATATGACCACTTTTGGTCTATCTCTTATGGTCAAATCCCCCACGCATGATGGGGGCCACACTCTTGATGGCATTTTTTCCAACTCCAATGATCTCCATGTAACTCAAACCTTTCCGGTTACTTGGTCAGACCATTATGTTATTATGGCATCACTAACCCCTCATCAATTAGCTGTCCCCTCAAAGTCCACCAATACAAATCAAACTTTTAAGGCATGGAACGATATAGACAGCTCCAGCCTCAAAACCTCATTAGTCACCTCCATGCCTTCTTTATCACAAGACCCAAATACTGCCACTTCCCAATTCTATGACTGGGTAGATGCAGCTGCATCCTCGCTGGTTCCCGTTAAGCAACTATCCCGTAATAGATCTACCCCCTCAGCCCCCTGGTATTCAGCTGCCTTAAGACAATAGAAACAACAGTGCAGGCGGAAAGAGAGGCTTTGGCGGAAAGACTATGCAGAAGAGGCTAAAACAAAATATAAAGAAACGGTAGTCAAATATAAACAAATGATTGATGAAGCCAAGAAACTATTTTTTAGTCATAAAATAGAAACAGCAAAAAACTCAAATAAAACTTTGTATGAGACTGCTAAGCAGCTAGCCGGCTACTCTCCCAACCTGACCCCACCCCCATCACAATTTCTTTGTGACACATTGGCTAGCTTCTTCTTCAGCAAAGTTAACAATATTTACTCCGCCATTGCCATCAAAACCAAAAGTCCTTCCAAGATAATACCCGATACACACACTGGACCCACGCTCACTGAATTTGCTGAAATTTCTGATTCACAGGCCATGGACATAATATCTACCATCAGATCAGGCTCAGTACTTGATCCATGTCCTTTTAAAGTCCTAATGCCAGTTATAGATGCGGTTATTCCGGCCATATCTTCTATATGCAATGCCATGTTTAATACAGGTATCTACCCCGAAAGTTAAAAAAAAACATTATAAAACCTCTTTTAAAGAAACCACATCTGGATATGGACGAACCTAAAAGCTACCGGCCCATTGCCAATTTACCAGTCCTGGCCAAAATAGCTGAAAAAGCCATGAACAAACAGCTCTCAGCTTTTTTGGAACAACATCATTTACTTGATGAAACACAGTTTGGGTTCTGCCAATGTCATGGGACAGAGACGGCTTTGATCAAAGCAGCTGATGACATTAGACTCATCCGTGACACTGGGGGTACAGCGGTTTTGATACTACTTGATCTATCTGCAGCCTTCGACACGGTCGATCATACCACTCTGATTGACCGTGTCGAAGGCCTGGGTGTACAAGGGACTGCCAGCAAACTTCTGGCCTCCTTTTTGGCTGATAGAACCCAGGTAGTTACAATGGAACCATTTCATTCGCCCACCATGTCTCTGCCATGTGGAGTACCTCAAGGCTCATCCCTAAGTCCGACACTTTTTAACATCTACGTGTCGGACTTAGCCAATGTCATTCGGGCTTATGGGATGAGCCTTACTTCCTACGCAGATGACACCCAGTTGGTTCTAGCCATCAAGAACAATGGCTATAAAGTAGCGGATGGCCTTAAATCAGGCATGGTAGCAATAGGGAGTTGGATGGCCTCCAATTGTTTAAAGCTAAACTCCGATAAAACGGAGGTAGTCATCTTCGGACCACTAACACCTGAGTGGTCATCCAATTGGTGGCCTTCCTCCTTAGGCCCCCCTCCCGAGCCTGTTAGCAAAGTGAGGAATCTGGGTGTCATCTTTGATGACCGTCTCACGTTTCACCCACATGCCAACCAGATCACCTCCTCAGCCTTTTTCAAACTGAAGCTTATCAAAAAAAATTTCCCTTTTCTACCTGATAAAGCCGGTAAAACTTTGGTCACCTCCCTCGTGTTGTCCACTTTGGATTATTGCAATGCTTTGTTCCTCAACGCACAGGAAGGAGTCTTGAACAAACTGCAAATAATACAAAATTCAGCTGCAAGGCTTCTGGGAAATATTCCCAAACATCACTCTGCCTCTAATACCATCAAAGAGCTGCATTGGTTATCCATCAAAAACAGGATAAAGTTCAAGACTCTGTGCATTGTGTACAAAGCATTGCATAATCTAGGACCAGCACATCTCATCCGTAACCTGATTCCTTATCGTCCGTTCAGAACACTACGTTCATCTTGCTCAGGTGATCTTGTGATACCCCGTACAAAAACGGTCTCATGGGGTGACAGAAGATTCCTGGTATCAGCCCCTAAGTTGTGGAACACTCTGCCACAGGTGATTAAAGCCAGTCCATCCTTATGGTCTTTTCGTAAACAACTTAAGACCTGGCTTTTTAATCAATAAATCATGCTCATTTCTTTCAGGGTAAACAATTCAGATACTCAGCGCCGAGACGCCCACGGGCCTTTGTATGCGCTTTACAAATATCAAAAATAAATAAATAAATAAATAAATAAATAAAGCTAGATGCGTAAAAGTCAATAATTGGGTCAGGGTGCTCCTTAATGGTTTAGGGCTTAAGAATTGTGTGAGACAAAAGACCGGGTGGATACATTAAAATGCACGAAAAAATCTTGAAAAGCTTGATTGTAATGTATTATCAGGGTGTCTCTTTTTGAAATATAAGGGGTGATTTTAAGTGAGTGTATTTTTGCGTAATTTAATGATGTCATTTGAACTATGGTATTTGTACGAAGTAGAATTTAGAATTAAATTTGGGTTCTTTTAAATTAATGTAAATCTCGTTATGTCCAATTTCAGTTACCCCTGACGAAGAGCAAGTAATTGCTCGAAATGCATTGGGTCATGAATAAAAGAACGCTGCTGAGAACTACTTTTTGTGTATGGATCGTATTTACAAAGAAGCTTGGATGGGCACATGTTAATACGTAAAGTTTCAAAAAAATGCAGTTTGGTGAAAATGTGGAACAGACGGATATATTGAATACAACATAACAACGGCAATGGTTGAAATATGGATAAATATGTACGAAGACAAATGGATAAACGAACGGTGGATCTAGTATCCTCTAAATAAAAATGCAGTGCATCAGGGTGCGGAGTGTGAATGTAGCTCTCCCCACTTTTGGATTTTGATAAATTGCGCGATGGCATGGCGAAACCCGGATAGCACGCAAATGGTCAAGTATACTAAGAATATGGAGTGGTTTATTTTGATAAATATGGTGTGCACACCACCACATTCATCATCGATACTCTAGCCACAGCGATGAAAGATTATTTCCAGTTGAATGAACCATCCACAGATGACCCATGCCTGCTATGGAAGGCTTTCAAAGCCACGTTGCGAGGGATCTGCATAGGCACAACAGTGGGGACCTTACGTGATATAAAGGCCAATTGAAACGGAGTGAGACACAGCTCAAATCGCTTGAGGCTCAATACGAGCGAACTCAAGATCCAGCCATATTGGGGGAAATACGAACTGTACTAACCGAATACCAATCGTTTGCTGATTACAAGACTAGATATATCCATAAACGTCCCAAAGCTAGAGCGTTTGGTGAAGGGGGCAGACCAGGCAGGGTGCTAGCAACTAGGATCTGCGAGGGACGTATTTCCCAAGTGGTGCTGAAGATACGGACGGGACTGACTCTAACTGTACAGATCCGATGGGTATTTTACAAGGTTTTGTAACAACATATAACAAACTGTACAAGTCACAGTCCACTGCGACATTTGTCAACATATTTAAATATCTTGAAGATGTAGCCATTGCTTGGCTTTCGGACACACAGCGAGCCTATTTATCCCTCCCAATAACTGTAGAGGAAGTCTCCGAGATAATCAAGTCATTGCCGAACGGAAAGGCCCCTGGGCCCGATGGGTTCACTTGCAAATTTTACAAAACATACACTGACTTGCTGGCACCCCGATTAGTTGCGATGTTTGGAGACGCCTTTGACAAAGATATATTCTCCCCAACTCTGCGCGAAGCGGTAGTGATAGCTCTCTTAAAAACAGAAAAGGATCCCGAGATATGTGATTCATATCACCCTTTATCACTTATAAATGTAGACTCGAAGATCTTGGCCAAGATACTCGCTACACGACTGCAACCTCTCATGACAAACTTGGTCCTTCCAGACCAATCTGGTTTTATACCATCTAGAGCTACTATGCATAATACCCGCACACTGTTCGCCCTCTCTCACTATCTGGTACCGAGCACCAAAGCTGTGGCGGTTATGCTAGACGCCGCTAAGGCTTTTGATTTAATTGAGTGGTCCTACCTCATAGCGGTACTCAATAGGATTGGTTTTCCTCCGATATTTATCCAGTGGATTAAGCTTTTATACACACCCCCAGTGGCTCGAGTTCGGATCAACGGGTATGTTTCTGACGAAATTGACATAGAACGTGGTACGAGACAGGGATGCTCATTATCCCCCTTATTTGCCCTTGAGCCCCTTGCCTGCAAGGTACGACAACACCACCACCCATCTGCATTGCAATTTCCGAGCAGACCTCTGCACATTTCGCTTTACTCAGATGACATGTTGTTGTATGTCCGTGATCCTGAGATATACCTCGCACCATTATTACGAGAATATAGCAAATTTGGAATACACTCTGGACTTAAAATTAATTGGGACAAATCCTCTATTATTCCCCTCACTAACACCACATCACCTCACGTCACTGAATTTCTGCTTGAGTGGCAAGAAGATCCAGTCAGATATCTTGGAGTAGGGTACCACAGAGACCCAGAAGTTGTTATCAGGACTAATTATGGCAGGGTGCTGTCCTCCATAGAAGATAAAGTGAACCGCTGGATACAACTGCCACTACCCCTTGCTGATCGAATAGCAATTGTTAAAATGGTTATACTCCCCAAGCTCCTTTATCTATTCAACAACATTCCAATTCCCCCCCCCCAGAGAGGTTTTCAAACGAATATCCTCAGCAGTAGTCAAGCTGATATGGGCAGGCAAGCAGGCGCGTATTGAATTACGAACTTTGACCGTACCATACTCCAAGGGAGGGCTCTGTGTGCCGGATTTTCTTCTATACTACCTCTGTGCACAGGCACAATATGCCACGTACTGGTATCACACGATTCCATACATGACACACACAGCTGTAGAGGAGGGGGATGCACTGCCCATACCGTTAACCGCAATTATTACACATAGACGACCACCCCTACATGCTAAAGATATAAACATCATTGATGCTACCAATGATGCATGGCAGAGGCTCTGCCAGCTAGCACGCAGGCTGCCACTCTATGCACCGGCTCAACCATTGCATTTCCACCCTGCGTTATCTGTTACAAATGAGGAGGTGGGCATGGGCTTGCTGCGACAGGTGGGGCTGGACACAATCGGTGACCTATACCACAACGGGAGACTTAAAACGATGCAAGATTTGTCATACATACAAAATCAGACACTGATGTTCCGCTTCACCTATTACAGACTGCAGGAGGCGCTCAAAAAATTATATCCACACTATCCGGAGGAACCACCGCAACTAGACACCTTACAACTAATAGTGACCTCCCCCAACACCACTCATTTAGTATCCCGTTTATACACAGTAGCGCAACATGAAATAAACTGCAACACTCACAAGGCCATGGAACGCTGGAACAATGTGCTAGACGACCTACTGATGGAAGGAGACTGGCAGATTGCATGCTCTTTGATTCAAATGTTAACACCTAACGGCAATTTGCAAATGGTACATTTTAAATATTTGCATCAAGCGTATTATACACCTATGAAACTTTACAGATATGGGCTTCGATCAGAAGCGAGTTGTAAACGATGTGGGTTTGATCAAGCAGATTTTATCCATCTGGCATGGCATTGTTTAAAGATACGTGCGTATTGGGAACAGGTCACCTCAATACTGACAGAAATGGTAGGAATTGACATTGATTGCTGTATCCGTGTCTGCTTATTGGGTCTATTGGATGGTGTCCGAGCGTTGAAGCGTAAGTTTTGCATGGCGGCGTTGCTGCTAGCAAAACACTGTGTATCCATGTGCTGGGAAAGCAAGATGGCACCGAAAGCTAAGCAATGGCTCACTGACATGTCCCACTGCCATGACATGCTCCGTACCTACGAAGAGGAACTGCCCGCCTGTTAAAAACAGTGATCCTTTGCCTTGTAAAGTCCAAATTGGACTATTGCAATAGACTATATGTTACTTTACCTAAAGCTCCTTTGACAAAGATGCAGACTTTACAAAATATATTGGCATGGTTGCTGATGAAAATCCTGCGTCCCCAGTCGGCCTCACATACACATGCCTTGGTGAGCCTTCATTGGCTACCTGTGCATCGAAGGATTCATTTTAAAACGCTTCAAATTGCTTATAAGGCGCTACTGGGACAAGGTCCTACCTTCTTCAAAGAAAATCTCCAATGGTAGATCCCTAACTGAAATTTAGGTCCTGCTCAGCTAGGATGGGTAGAGAAATAACAAGTCACAGCCCACTGCGACATCTGCCAACATATTTAAATATCTTGAAGATGTAGCCATCGCTTGGCTTTCGGACACAGAGCGAGCCTATTTATCCCTCCCAATAACTGTAGAGGAAGTCTCCAAGATAATCAAGTCATTGCCGAACGGAAAGGCCCCTGGGCCCGATCGGTTCACTTGCGAATTTTACAAAACATACACTGACTTGCAGGCACCCGATTAGTTGCGATGTTTGGAGACGTCTTTGACAAAGATATACTTCCCCCAACTCTGCGAGAAGCGGTAGTGATAGCTCTCTTAAAACCAGAAAAGGATCCCGAGATATGTGATTCATATCGCCCTTTATCACTTATAAATGTGGACTTGAAGATCTTGGCCAAGATACTCGCTACACGACTGCAACCTCTCATGACAAACTTGGTCCTTCCAGACCAATCTGGTTTTATACCATCTAGAACTACTATGCATAATACCCGCACACTGTTCGCCCTCTCTCACTATCTGGTACCGAACACCAAAGCTGTGTGGGTTAAGCTTTTATACACACGCCCAGTGGCTCGAGTTCGGATCAACGGGTATGTTTCTGACGAAATGGACATAGGACGTGGTACGAGGCAGGGATGCCCATTATCCCCTTGTTATTTGCCCTTGCCCTTGAGCCCCTTGCCTGCAAGGTACGACAACACCACCACCCATCTGCATTGCAATTTCAGAGCAGACCTCAGCACATTTCGCTTTACGCGGATGACATGTTGTTGTTTGTCCGTGATCCTGAGATATACCTCGCACCATTATTGCGAGAATATATCAAATTTGGAGGACACTCTGGACTTAAAATTAATTGGGACAAATCCTCTATTATATATTATAGACCCCACCGATCTCAAGAATTACCGCCCCATCTCGCTACTCCCGTTTCCAGCCAAAGTCATCGAGAAGACCGTCAACAAACAGCTGGCCGCCTTCCTGGAGACGAACGGATCCCTCGAACCTTCACAGTCCGGCTTCCGAGCCAACCACAGCACCGAGACCGCCCTCATCGCCGCCACCGACGACATCCGAGCCCTGATGGACAAGGGAGAAACAGCGGCCCTCATCCTCCTAGACATCTCCGCAGCATTCGACACTGTCTGCCACCGCACCCTAGTGCAGCGCCTCAGCAACGTCGGAATCCAGGAGAAGGCACTAGAATGGATCATCTCCTTCCTCGACGGAAGAACTCAGAGAGTCGGCCTACCACCGTACAAGTCAGAGGCCACCGAAGTCATCTGCGGCGTCCCTCAAGGATCCTCGCTGAGCCCTACCCTCTTCAACGTCTACATGAGCCCCCTCGCGGCCATAGCTCGCCAACACAACATCAACATAATCTCCTACGCCGACGACACCCAGCTGATCCTCTCCCTGACTAACGACCCCGCCGCCGCCAGAGCCAACCTGCACGAAGGGATGAAAGAGGTAGCCGAGTGGATGACGACCAGCCGTCTGAAACTGAACTCAGACAAGACGGAAGTCCTCATCCTGGGCTCCTCGCCCTCCGCCTGGGACGACACCTGGTGGCCCCCCGCCCTGGGCACCGCACCCAAACCGACAGACCACGCACGCAACCTGGGCTTCATCCTGGACTCCTCCCTCTCCATGACCAGGCAAGTCAACGCCGTCTCCTCGTCGTGCTTCAACGTCCTGCGCATGCTTCGGAAGATCTTCTGGTGGATCCCCACGGAGACCAGGAAGACCGTCACCCAGGCCCTCGTCACCAGCCGACTCTACTACGGCAACGCCCTCTACGCCGGAACCACCATCAAGCTCCAGAAGAGACTCCAGCGGATCCAGAACGCCTCGGCCAGACTCATCCTCGACATCCCACGAAACGACCACATCTCCGGACACCTGAGAGACCTGCACTGGCTCCCCGTCAACAAGAGAATCACCTTCCGGCTCCTCACTCACGCACACAAAGCCCTACACGATCAAGGCCCGAGCTACCTCAACAACCGAATCAACTTCTACACACCCAAACGCCACCTCCGATCAGCCAGCCACGCCCTCGCCGCCGTCCCACGCATCCGCTGAGCAACAACAGGAGGAATGTCCTTCTCCTACCTGGCCGCCAAGACCTGGAACTCCCTCCCGGCTGACCTGCATCTGACCCAAGACCACCTCGCATTCAGGAAGAAGCTCAAGACCTGGCTGTTCGAGCAGTAACGGCACCCACCCCCACCCCCCCCCTTAGCGCCTTGAGACACTACGGGTAGGTAGCGCGCTCTATAAATGTCATTGATTGATTGATTGATTGATTCCCCTCACTGACACCACATCACCTCACGTCACTGAATTTCCGCTTGAGTGGCAAGAAGATCCAGTCAGATATCTTGGAGTATGGTACCACAGAGACCCAGAAGTTGTTATCAGGACAAATTATGGCAGGGTCTGTCCTCCATAGAAGATAAAGTGAACCGCTGGACACAACTGCCACTATCCCTTGCTGATCGAATAGCAATTGTTAAAATGGTTATACTCTCCAAGCTCCTTTATCTATTCAATAACATTCCAATTCCCCCCCCCAGAGAGGTTTTCAAACGAATATCCTCAGCAGTAGTCAAGCTGATATGGGCAGGCAAGCAGGCGCGTATTGAATTACGAACTTTGACCGTACCATACTCCAAGGGAGGGCTCTGTGTTGCGGATTTTCTTCTATACTACCTCTGTGCACAGGCACAATATGCCACGTACGGGTATCACACGATTCCATACATGACACACACAGCTGTAGAGGAGGGGGATGCACACCCCATACCGTCAATCGCAATTATTACACATAGACGACCACCCCTACATGCTAAAGATATAAACATCATTGATGCTACCAATGATGCATGGCAGAGGCTCTGCCAGCTAGCACTCAGGCTGCCACTCTATGCACCGGCTCAACCATTGCATTTCCACCCTGCGTTATCTGTTACAAATGAGGAGGTGGGCATGGGCTTGCTGCGACAGGTGGGGCTGGACACAATCGGTGACCTATACCACAACGGGAGACTTAAAACGATGCAAGATTTGTCATACATACAAAATAAGACACTGATGTTCCGCTTCACCTATTACAGACTGCAGGAGGCGCTCAAAAAATTATATCCACACTATCCGGAGGAACCACCGCAACTAGACACCTTACAACTAATAGTGACCTCCCCCAACACCACGCATTTAGTATCCCGTTTATACACAGTAGCGCAACATGAAATAAACTGCAACACTCACAAGGCCGAGGGCGGCCAGCGGGGTAATATAAATATGAAATAGTAGGACTCACTGAGGAGCCCTGTGGAACTCCGCACGGCAGGGAAAAAGGTTTAGATGTAAAATCCCCTATGGACACAGTCTGACTTCGTTCTGTAAGAAAGGATCTAAAAAGGGCTAACACTGCCCCTCTGTACCCAATTCCTCAAGCCACTTCAGCAGAAGGCTGTAACTGACTGTGTGAAAGGCGGCAGTGAGGTCAAGAAGAATAAGCTGCACGGCCCCCATCATCCACTGTGCCCCTAACCATCTCTGTGGCTGCAATAAGAGCAGATTCAGTGGAATGCCCCTCACAGAACCCATTTTGGGAATCGTCCAATAGCTGATTGCTATCCAGAAAGGCTGATAATTGACAGTTCATTTCTTTCTCCAGTATTTTAGATGGAAAGGGCAGCCAGGAGATAGGCCTGTAGCTATTGGGATTGAGCGCATTCATATTAGCTTTCTTAAGCAGTGGGAGAATTGAGGCAGCTTTCCAACCTTTAGGAAAGAGACCAGTCCTGAAAGAGGCATGAAAGATGGACAAGGATAAGCTGTACAATTCTAGGAGGGCAGGGATCATGAGGTGAGCAAGAACCAGCTGTTAACCTGATCTACTGAGAGAGGATCAAACTCATGGGAGACCTTCTTGCAGTCCCTAAGATCACAGAGACGTAGGTTTATTTCTTCTGGGAACCATTTGTTTGACTGAAGCGAGCGTATTGACTGTTCCAGTCAGCCATGCAGAATAGTTAGATACCACCATGTCTGGATCTTCAGACATGGCAGGTTGAGAGTTTAATAGAATTGCATTCAGTTCTTGCACTTTAATCTTTTTCCATCCCTGGAAGTTAATTAGCTTCTTAGGGGGCTTCTCCTGGACTGTACTGGGGCACAGAAATATATCCCGAGTCACTGCTCTGTGATTGGATCATGTTGCTGGTAATATTGCTAAACTCACCAGATAGCTACAATTGGAAAAGATAAGGTCTCGGGGATGGCCTGCGCAATGGGTTGGCCTACCACACATTGCGTTCAGCCAGAACCGGACATGAAATCTAACAAAGCAGCAGTGTCAGGGTCGCTACATTTTCCTAAGTGAAAATTGAGGTCACCCAGTAAGGTAAAGTCAGTGGTAAATAAAGAAGGCTCTAAAGGCTGACCAATGATACCAAATAAAATTGGATTTTGTGATGGTGGTCGCTACAAGAGACCATTAAACGACACTTGTGGCCTTACATTCCAGATTTGAAGGCAGGCTTCAGCAAGGTAAGTAGACTCAAAGCATTATTATTTTAACATTAGGTAGTTGTCACATCTGCCTGCTTAACCTTCAAATTGCAGCTGGCTAGAACTTCTAGTAAAATAGTTATTGCTAAACAAAAACATTCCCCTGTATTTCGGTGAATTAGTGCATCAAATTGGTAATGCCTCTCATACTGCCGGTCTAACGCACTTTTTTCAGGTGTTCGGCTCCGGACTCTTTAGTTCGTTCCAAACTGTCTTTGGAAAAAGTGGAATGGATAAAATCCAGCATTATTCTAGTGTATTCAGAGGATTTCTGCTGCTGTTATTCCTCATTTGCAGCATGCTCATCCTATTTCTACTTCTCCACAATGGATGTTCCTTTTGCTGCCCTCAGGAACTATAACGCCTCCAGCACTATTGTAAGCATTTGCTTCTGATTTTTGGAATATATCTCCTGCAAGAACTCCCGTCTTCACGGGCCCTTGTCGTTCCGGCCTGCGTGGTTCACCTGTGTGCGACCCTTCCGGCCTGCGTGGTTTACCTGTGTGCAGCCCATGTTCCACTGCCTCCGGTGCCCCTTTGAATCGGCACTGGATTTTTCAGTTAGTCAGTCAGTCAAAATAACTTTATTTCGTCCGCTAGGGCCATAAAAGCACATAAAAATGTTACAATATATACAATTCATAACAGCAAACTTTAGGGTCTCTATAAATAAGTAAAACAGTTTAAAATGAGTATGCTAGTCTATCGAAGATCATAAATTGCAAAAAACATCTCGTCTGGGCATCCCCAGGCTTGGGGAGTAGACAATATGTAGTATCGGGTTCCCAAGGCCTACATGCTCCGAAGATAACCCACTTACATTGAAAGAACTGTTGGCACGGAAACTGAAAAATTCAAAAGAACAAGTTTATTAAGACCCCATGGGGTGGTGGTACATTCCTACAGCACCCTTCGGTAATGCAAGAAGTATCACCCCGAACATCGGTGTGACCCGTTCTTTTATACAATTTGCAGGTAATAAAAAGATAGGCGGTACAGAGTTACAGAGCGTTATGTACATATATGGTCATTTTTGGAACACAGCCAGCTCATTAGAGGGGTTACAACCCCGCTGGTCAGTTTGGCGGCACATTCCTGAGGGGTGACTGGTCAGTTGGGACTGCGCATGTACAGGCTTGACCGTTACTAAAAATAGCCTGTTGCTGGGCAAACTCGAGTGGTCAGTGGCACGGACAACGGACTAAAGGGCACGCTAGCCACGAGGCCGCTCATGATCTAAGATGGCCGCCGTAACAAACAAGATGGCGTTTCCAAGTATGGCCAAGTTAAGCGGGAAAACGTGTAGCACAGCTAAGCGCTAACCCGGCCATTGTCAAATTACGACAGACGACCCTTTTAGCGTTTAGCTGAAGCTACCTCATAGTGAACATAATCAGGGTGTTCATCTTCAATATCAATTAGCATTATTTGAGCTACTTCTTTATGAAGCATCATTTTGTTGTGAGCAAGAGCTCGTCTTGATGGTATGCAAGCCGATAAGCACATGGAACATAAAGCTGGGCCACATTGTATACATAAACATACAAAAAACAATATCCCAACAATGATGCATAGAATCGTTAGCAGTTTCCAACCCCAAGTGGTAAGCATTGACCAGAACCATCCTGAAAGAGTCCAAGTTCCATTGTCCGGGTGTATTTCGGCGGCTATCTTATGCAATTTCGAAATAGCATCATAAACAGATGGTGAGTTATCAGGCACATATACACAGCAGCTGCTTCCGATAATTCTACATGCCCCCCCACGGTCAGCTAAAACCACATCTAGAACCATTCTGTTCTGAAGCGTAACAATCCTAGAAATCTGGAGTTCTTCAGTAATATTTCCTAGTGCAATAGCAGTATCATTGGCTACAGCCTCAACAACACGGGTCAATCGTCGTATTTTCCGACTATTCAAAGCAGCCCCCACAAAGGAAAACAATCCCAAATTGAAGTCCACATATTGTTGCAAAGCAGTATCAGTCTGGTCGATGTCGTCCAGAACAACAGTACGTTTAACACGATTCAACACGAAGTCGTGATAAAGTACATAGTCATTATGATACATTGGTGGGGCAATGAATACAGGGGGCAATACAAAAGATACGTAACAAGTGCCTAACCATCCCAACGGGAGCTGATGATAACCCTTCATTCCACAAATAAAATAAGTATTGCGAGATGCTACAAACAATATGCCATTTGGGCTGTCAAACGTAAGTGTAGTGTTGCATTCACTTTTCCCAACCGGAATTGTACCTTTATTGCGTATACACAAATCAGCTTTAGTAGCAATAACATTAATAACATGTGAACTGGATACATTGATGTTCCGTTGGTTGCTGTAAACACGTGGGGCAGACGCATTATCGGGGCGGTACTCCTCCCATTCAAATCGAGTACCCTCAGCTCATGGATACCCATCCCGGTCATGGTAGCAAATTTTATTCAAACGGAAAAGCACCCCCCCTTTTGTTGGCCATCTGAAAGTGAATAGAAGAGTGTACCAGGCATTGCAAGATCCATTATGTGAGAACGGGAGTGGAATGAGTGGAGTGCCCCCTTTCTTCTGGTGCCCAGGCAACATCCCACACACCCAATTAGACGTATTTGTCATGTTATGCGTATGATGCAGGATCTGAATAAAGCTATTGTTCAAATAAGTCAGTCGGTGCCGTTCTTCATGGTAAGGCAAAGTGAAGTGAAAATGTTCAGATGGAGCCGGGGTAGTCGGCAGCAAATGTTCACGTGCAGGCACCACAAGTTCAACTACCCAAGCTATCACTGCTATTACCACAATTGTCAAGACGAAAAGGATGGCACCAAGTATTCTTTTGTCTCGTGATGTAGAAGACGCCATAGTCCAAAAAGTTCTTAATGTCTCAAAGTGTTCAAAAGTTCACAAAGTCTCAAATGTACATATGTATATACCTAAAAAAGAAAAATACGGTGCTGAGCTCCGAGGTAGCCGTTGTTTTCTTCTCCGGGGTCAAGACGGGTGTCGCTACTCTTGGCAGAACTGATCCCCCCCCCTTGAGATTCCCGGTTTCCGTTTCACAAACCCCAGAGCGGTAACCAACCAGTCTCGAAAACCAAAAAAAACCTCTTCTTATCGTGGCCGCAGATTATAGCGCTCTCGTCCAGAAACAGTGTGGTCCGGGAAGGCTCCCTCAACTTCGGCCGATGTCACAGCTGGGCTCTTTTCTTTCTCCAGAATCTCCTTGTAGTCGGTCAACACAGCAGGATTCACCAGATCAGGAGAAACACGACGGCAGTGGGTTGAGTGGACCCACCGCTTTCTGTTGGTCACTCGTACAGCTGTTCGAGTCGCCAGGAGGACCTGCTCGGGGCCACGCCACCTTGGTTCCAAGCTGTTCGCCCTCTCAAACGACTTTATCATGACAAAGTCACCAGGGTGAAGATTGTGGGCCTCTCCAGTAGAGTTGTCAGGGAGCGCTTCTCGAACCTGTTGATGAATAGAAAGCAAATCATTTGTTAATCGTGCCAAATAATCGTTCATCATTATACAAGGCACATCATGTATCAATCGCGGCTTAGGCACTCCCCGAATATTCATAGGCCTTCCGAACACCACTTCATATGGTGTGAGGCCTGTTCGAGAGTGGGGCAATGATCTGAGAGAGAGCAATGCTAGCGGTAAGGCATCCGGCCACTTCAATGTCGTAGACGCCACAATCTTAGCCAGTTTTAGTTTCAACGTGGCATTATACCGCTCAACAAGACCTGCAACTGAGGGTGGAACACAGCATGAAACTTCTGCTGAATCCCCAAGCCCTTCAGCACATACTCCACAATTTTCCCGACAAAATGAGGCCCATTATCGCTCCACAAAAATTTGCAAACTCCAAATCGAGGGAAGTACTCCTTAAGCAACACCTTAGCTGTTGTCAAAGCAGTATTGTCTTTCGTGGGGAAAGCCTCAACCCATTTGCTAAAAGCACATACCACCACTAAAACATACTTCAGGTTGTTGCAACGCTCAAGCTGGATATAATCCATTTGGAGTACCTCGAATGGTGCAGAGGGTGGAACGAACCCTCCTTTCGGAGTATGGGTCCCCTTTGCAGGATTGTGCTGCAAACATATCAGGCAGGTCTGCACTACTCTCTTAGCAGTATTGGCAATCTCGGGATGCTCCCAAACTCGTTTTAACAGTCGAGTGATTGCAAGAGCCCCCACGTGCGCCAACCCATGTGTCATCTGGACCATCGCTTGCAAGTAAGCTGCAGGCAATTTCCATCTCTCCATGTCCTTGCTTCCCCAACAACCTTCATCATCTAGCACCCCTTCTGCTGCCCATGCCGCAAGTTCTGATTCAGTAGCTGATTTCTGAATATCTAGTATCTCTGCTCTAGCATCATACCATCGCTCAGCCTGTGATTGTGTTTCGTACATGGGGGAGTCAGTTCGGGACATAGCCGTTTGTCTCGCTATGCTATCCGCAAAAGCATTTCCCTGACCCACTTTATTGGTGATCTTTTTATGGGCACTACATTTGATTATCGCTACTTTCTTTGGACAAAGCAACGCGTTTAGGAGATCACGCACTAGTTCTCCGTGCATAATGTGTACTCCATGAGAAGTCAAAAACCCACGTTCTCTACAGAGTAGTCCGAAGTCATGGGCTACTCCAAAGGCATACCGGCTGTCTGTGTATATGTTCACACATAGGCCAGCACTCAATTCGCAGGCTCTTGTCAAGGCTATCAGCTCTGCTGCTTGGGCCGATTTCTGTGGTATTCTAGCTGTTTCTACCACTGTCTTAAGTGTCGTGATCGCATAGGCTGCGGAAGTCGTACCATCTGGCAGCCTCAAACACGATCCATCAACCCACAGTTCCCCATCCACATCTGGAAGTGGCATATCCTGTAAGTCAACACGACCCTTTGTCTGTTCCTCGGTCAGGAAAACACAGTCATGGTGTTTTTCTTCCTGACCCTCCTCGACCGGATAGGGCAATAAAGTGGCAGGGTTCAGGGTAGCACATCTTTTCAGTGTGATATGTGGCGCCAGAAGTGTGAGCTCATATCCTGTCAAACGTGCGCTCGTAAGATATTGGGTCTTTGTTTGATTTAACAGGGCATCTACTGCATGGGGAACTAACACCAACAGTTTGTGCGATAACACTATTCCCTCACTCTGTCGTATAGCTACCGCTGTTGCTGCAACTGCTCGAAAGCACCCAGGTAACCCTCGTGCTACAGGGTCAAGAACCGCCGAGAAGTATGCGCATGGCCTTTGTTTGTCCCCGTGTGCTTGCACTAACACTGATAACGCGCACCCATCTTTCTCGTGCACGTACAACGTGAAAATCTTTGTATAATCTGGTGTACCTAACACGGGTGCAGAACAAAGGGCTTGTCTCAATTGTTCAAAGGCATTTTGACATTCATCTGTCCATTCAAGGGGCATTGGTGTAGCTTTGGACAGTAACGCCAACAAAGGTTTTATAATGTGCGAAAACCCCATGATCCACTGTCTACAAAAAGACGTTAATCCTATGAAGGCGCGTACATCTCTCTGAGTGCGGGGGACTGGTGTATCTAAAATCGCCTGAATTCGATCTGATGTTAATGCACGCCCCTCCTTAGACAAAAGATGACCAAGGTAGGTCACCTTGGGTCTACAGTATTGAAGCTTTTTCTTAGAAACCTTGTGATTGTTCTGTGCCAGAAAAGAAAGCAAAGCAATCGTACTCTCCTCACATTGTGCATAAGAGTCTGCAGCAAGCAAAAGGTCATCCACATACTGGATAAGGACAACCCCAGACTGCAACTCAAAGGAATCAAGCTGTCTTTTCAGAGCCTGGCTGTAAATACTAGGGCTCTCAGTGTAACCTTGAGGAACACGACAAAATATATACGATTTATTATTTAACGTGAAGCCAAACAAATATCTGCTATCAGGATGGACAGGAATAGAAAAGAACGCATTTTTCAAGTCAATAACACTAAAGGTCGTTGCCGTTGGTGGCACCAGTGTAAGCAAGGTCGTAATGTCGGACACCACCGGGTATTGGGGAATTACAATTTTGTTAATTTCTCTCAAGTCAATAATAAACCGATAGACTTTGTCGTCAGTATCTCTCTTAAGGATCGGAAGAATAGGGCTGTTGCAAACATTATAAGGAACCTCCTCCACCACTCCTGCAGTTATCAAATCTTGGACAATATGTGTCAGGGCAATTTCACCTTCCCTGGAAATCTTATACTGTGGCACACGTGGCAGAGAGACTCCCTCCTTTACAGTAATTCGAATAGGTGGAATACGCATCTCTCCCACATCCGTGTCTGAGGTCGCCCATAACGTGTGCGGGAGAGATGCCAAAGCTGGAATGTCTAGTATAGTGCAAAACCTATCTGATTCAGGATAATTGTCATTCAGGATAACCCGCACTCCCTCAGGAGTGCAGCGTATAGTTGCTCGGAAGTATTTAAGCAGGTCAATGCCCAAGATGTTATCTGGTGTATAGGGAGATAGCAAAAATTGACCAAAACTGAAAAATTTATCGAGACAAAGTGCAAGAGGCTTCGATAATGGGCTGGGAGTGGGTGTGCCATCAAACCCAATACATGTAATCATATCGCCAGACAGGGGAGCCCTCGGAACCAAATTTTTAGACAAAGCGCTACGAGTAGCCCCTGTGTCGACTAGAAACTGATCAGTAGAACCCAAGATGCCCGCTGATACGTATGGACCACTCTGATCTACTGGCACTTCAACTGATTCCTTACCCCATCCTACGCAATCCTATGCATGTACATAATCCTGATGCTCCACATTCTCGCCTTCCGATATCTGGTACTGATTCCGTCTATCAAAGGTGTTACGCTCATCCTGGCCACGGCCCCTCTCCTCAAACCTGCCACGATCACCTCCACTACCTCTCGCCCCCGAATAACTTCCCCTCGACCGTCCCCCTCCACGACCACGCTGACTACGTTGCTCACGAAGTACCGGGCAATCATCAGCCCAATGCCCAAACTCCTTACAATAGGCACATTGATCCTCCGCTATATCCGTACGCCCATACGACACATTACCCCCTCCTCGTCTGCCTCTATCATACCCTCTAGATTGCGTTCCCCGAACCTGCGCCAACATCACCTTTGTTTTCAATTCCTTCGCTTTCTTATCAACACTTTCCTTAGCCTCCAATTCCTGTCGCTCATAATACTGAGCCATAGTTAACAAAGAAGCAGGGGTCGCCGTGGTCCAGGAACTTTCACTCGATTTTAATCGTTTTGCAATCTCCGGTAGGAGATTAGCCACATACTTATCTACAAACAAATGCCTACCCGTATCGTCTGTTAACGATTGACCACTGTAATCATGAAACGCCTCTTCGAAGCGTGTAAAGAAATCTGAAACCGTTTCATCTGGCTTTTGTTTGCACAAAGCTAACATGGTCCAATCGATCTTTTTAGATGGGACGAGCGTTTTTAATTTAATCAAAATAGCCGCCGGGAGGTCTAAAATCAACTGACATGGCTTACATGCCGGTTCCCTATCTAAATCAGCTGCATTTATTTCTTTCCATGTTCCTCCAAGTATTGTTTCATCATTATTTTTACGAATCAGTCTCCACATGTCAGGCGGAAGAATTAACCCAAAAAACAAATCTATATCAACCAAAGTCATGACACAGTACGAAATAGCCCCTTCAACCCCTTCATAAAATGCTGCCGGATTTTTACGAAGGTCAGGCAAAGAATTTTTCAACGCCATAACATCCGCTCTATTCCAAGGCGTATACACCCAATTATATATAAATAGGCTGTCCGGAATTCGGTTAAACCCGAGTCTAACTGAGACTACCCTACAGGATGAAAATAAGCTGACCCGGTTGAAACCGAGTGTCACTGATTTTTTCACATTTGTTGCACTGTTTGGCCACTTGAGGGAGCCTAAGCAGTACAAAACATTAAAACTCCCTGCAATACATTTCAGAGACGTCAGTGCTCAATGGCTACTACAGAGGAGATAATATCAACCTGTCAGGTAAGGACTTTGGTATTTGACTCACTGTAATAGGCGGGTCTTGTTGCGGGTGGCAGTTTGAGGAAGAATAGCTTTTTTGACTGCTTGTAAGCAATGGTACCCCCTACTTAGCTCCCCCCTCAGTAATGAATCCTGGGACTGGACCTCAGTGATTCTTGGAGGCCAGGGACCGCATCAGCGGGTGCCGGAGTGGTTCCTCACTCGGCAGCTCGCAGAGTACTCCCCACTGTGCAGCTTAACTAGCAGAGCCTCAAACGAGCCCAGCTGGCATTACTGTAAGCTGGGAGTCTGAGCCAATGTTGCGATGGCCAGCCTCCAGGCTGGCCTGTATCGGTCGGAATTGCCACTCTCATTCCCGTCACTACTGCAAAGATAAGATCAGTGCCTAGCCTGGAGTAATGTATCATTCCTAAATTCCTGCTACTAATAAAAAAAATGTGTTTAGAGTTAGCGCACCACGCAGTCATGATGTAATCATATTAATTCTGAGCTGAAAGTTAAAAGCTGCACTGTGTCTGCTCACTGTACTAATTTTCAGTGTTTCTCAGTCACACTAATCTTGTTTTAAGGCCCGGGTCCAACATCAACTTTACTTGCAGTGCGCCACCGAGCCAGAGCGTTACGAAGTCAGAGTCTTGCTCTGTGATACAGGCAGGTAGCGGCATAGCTCGGGGTAATGATTTTTATTGGGGTGTACTCTGCTCAACCAATCCATTCAAGTCTGTCTTGTGAGTGTTCAGTTTAAGTGGGGACAGAGGCGCAACTCGAGCCACATTTTGGGGGCGGGGGAGCTAAGAACAAATTTCAGGTGGGGAGGCTGAATCTTAAGCAATAGTCGGCGTGGAGCTGCAGGGGCTCTCAGAAAGAATGAAACAACAACAATGCCTCATTAATATGCGAATGGTCATTTAAACACCTGTGAAGTGCTCGGTGCGGCTGTGTGTGTGCCCGAGACAGCTTGTCTCAGCCCGGGCTGACACACGACGGGGGGACGGGGGGGGAGTGGGGGTGAGGGGGGTTTGGGCTGAAGCCCTTGAAGTCAAGTGGGCGTTGCGCGCGTGACTGGGGATATATCTATCTGCATGCAGCTCTTTCGCATTTCATTATCAGGGAAAGGCTGGATGCTCTGCCGACTCCATGTTGATGTCAGAAGTGTTCAACTCTTGTTTTTGTGTGAATATTGCCCCCCCTGAAGAATTCCTCTGTGGCTAGTCACGGTTTTGAGATGACTTAATACAAGTTACGCAGATGACATACCGGTACCAACATACCTTTAACATACCGGTCACCTATACATTGTATTTGCCAAAGAACACTCATGCCCTGTGAGCAGACAAACCCACATCTTTCACTACAGAATACTTTTTGATCTATGAAACTAGAAAGAATGAAAATGTATTAAAAACTGCAAATTATAATGCAGCAGATGATACATTATGTTTCGAATACGGGGCTTTTATTTTAAACATCAAAAACACATAGGGCCTCATTTGAGAGGTGCACACAGAGCTCAAATCGCCCCTTTGGTGAGAAGGAAATATGCCGCCCTTGCTGGAGAAAAAAATGCGACAGCAGGCCCTTTTCACAGCTCAGCGCAGGCAAAGGGTGAGAAGTAGATGGGAGGGCAAGGTATTGGGTGAATGGGTGCTAAAATACATTGTTTGCAGCACATTAAAAATAGTTGAAAGTACTTTAAACTGGATCATTTGAGCCAAGGCAGAGGGCGTTGCTGGTTGTAGGACCTTTATGCACATAGTTCTTTTCACCCCTCGGAAGATTGGCCCCTTTGTCCAGCTCACCCATGCCATGCCATGCCAAAAGCTAGCCCTGGGCCCAAAAGTGAAAAATTGTTGAGAGATGATTTATGAACCTATCATTTCACTTTGTGCGTGTTTCATGGGGAATGGAAATAGTTTTCACTGATTGATGACTTTGGACACGCTTGTCACCCTAGGTATTACCACTAGGAAATTATGCCAACAGAAGAATGCTCTGGGAGAGGCTAAAAGACTGTTCTCGTACATTATTCACCTTTCTCAATTAATTACTGGGGTGCCAAAACTGGCCTGCTAAGGTGTGCAAACAGTATTACTACAATTAGTACCTTCAAACTGGGATCAAAGCTGCAGACTTGGTTCACTTTATGTTACTGCACCAGAATGGTACACTTGATAAACGTGGTTTACAAAGAAGGAAATCCCAGGAATGGATACATGTTTAGTGAAAAAGTAACTATGTGAATGCCTTCAATGTAAAATATGTTTGTGCCAGAGTGATGCAGGCACTGAATTGTAGAAACACATGCCTATTATTATAGCAAATAAGAAAAAGATGGCATGGGCATTCAGAATGAACGCTACTGAGAGAGGCCATTAATGGGATGGGCATGCAGGGTGCATTTCATTGTTACCTGGGGGTGATCATTCAAAAGAGAGCAAGGGCAAGAAAAATGAATTATTATATCATGCAGTGGAAGCGATTTTTCTGTGGAGAGACCAACAAATGCATCAGCCTTGACGCTACACTATCTTTTCACTTCAAATGTTTTTCTCTATCAGTCATTAAATAATAACAGAACGTTAAGCCTAAATCTTTCTAGGAAAAGTTATGCATGAATCCCTGTCAGTCTAGCCCTCTATGGGGATGTATTGCTTTAGAAACATGAAATGTGGCAGTAGATAAAAGGCACCTAGTCCCTCTTTGGCAGCTAATTTTCAGCCTCTACTTCACAGAGGTTCTGAGATTTAAATTTGCTATCGTAATACTATTGCCGTCAAATGTATTAATGCAAATTAGCTTTGTAGTAATTCAATTCACTGCTTTCTAAGACTCCTATAAGAGTCTTGAATATGTATTTGTGTTCACGTATTTGTCAAGCACTGTATTACCAGAAGGCACCATGGTCCTGTAAGGTCAAAACAATTGCTACTCTTAACAAGATAAAACAATATCTTTTTTCCTTTAGGAAAGTTCAGAAACTTGCTCTCCCACCAGTGGACCACATATACACAGTATGTAACACTAGCATTATACCATGAACTATCAGTGCAGAAAGCAAACAATAATAAAAGCAAACAATCCATAAACACCTGAAAAACACTGTTTCTGTTGTTTTTAATGGTGGCAAAATGTGTAACCACTGATAACCACCGTTTTTTTAAGGTATTGAAATCACTGGAAAACACTGAAAAAACCCCACCAGAATTTACCCAACATAGAAACTGAAAACAGAAAAGCCTATATATAAAATATCCCTTCGCATCCTTTGACATTTTATCATCATCTGTACCCTCCCCTTTAGGCGGAACATACAAAGGTGCGGCTTCACGCATAGGCATAACATGCACGTTAGAATTCTTATCTGAACCCCGGAGAGAACACTCCTTAGATTGCCCAGTAGACTCCGGCCCGGACTCCTTATCCTTTTTCCGCTCGTACCGCAACTTGGACGTCTCATCCCGCAGCTGGATCAGTTGCTTGTAAAAGGCATCGACATCTGAAAGATCAAATACACCTTTTTCCAAATTCTCACGGTGAACTGACACAGCCTTAGATTCTAGCGTATCCGAAAATTTACGGTACGCAGTAACAACTTCATCTGCCAAAGTAGCCAAAAAATACAGTAATTCTTGTTCTGTCCATTTACCCCTTTCAGTAACAACTTCGGCCAGAGTAACAAAATTCGTATTCACTTTACGAGCCCAACTACGCAAATTCGCGGATTTCTCCGCAGAAAACCTGACACCGGACGTATCCCTTTTTCCTGGCTTATCCTGTCCTTCGTCATCAGATTCTGCAGTTGGAGCCGTAGGCGAGACGTACGGAGGCGGTGATCGATCTAGCAATGAAAAATCATCAATTTCATTATTAAGGACAGGATAAAGTGGTCGGCGAATAGGGAATTGACCAGTCGTTTGCAATTTACGTTCCCGTTCCTCCCTCTCTTTCTTCTCCTGAGCCTCCTTTTCCTCAAGCTGTAAAGCCTTATCACGAGCAGCCTTGCGCTGCTCTTTGTCCGCCAAGGCAACCTCACGTTTCATTCGCTCATGCACCGCTTTCTCCCACATTCGCACACAATCAAACATATTTTGTCTAGACCTTCGTTGAAACGAACATTGCTCCACAAACTGAACCTTACGCAAATCGAACGACCCATGTAGTGGCCATTGCAATTCAGGATCTGATTTAGTGTATTTATGCCATAGTTTACTGTACATTATAGGGGGAAGGCCGACTTTAATGTACATCTCACGGTTTGGTGTACCTTCTGGGGGAGCAGGCTGTGATTCCGCTAACCTAATTGTGGTACCATTCCCAAGACAGCACATCCCTCGGAGTGTGCTTAAAACAGGCATGTTCAAAAAGTATCACGAAAGCGTGATACCGTATAAAATGGCACTTACAGTACTTCACACAAACGTGCCGCTCAGAGGAAAAAAACAAAATTAGAGAAACATCTCTACATGCCTGCCTATGTGAAGTGCACTACACATATAGATTCAAAGTTCACAAATTCACAAATGTTAGCTAACTCAAATCAAAGTCACAAGTCATAGAACTTCGGCGAGCGTCCGGGGACTACCTCACCGATCACAAAATCATAGAACTTCAGTAAGCGTCCGCAGACTACCTTACCGATCACAAATCTTACCCAAAGTCTCAAAGGTCCAGATTCCAACTGCCAAGGTCTTTTAATCGAATCAGCCAAACAGCACTTTATCCAGCAACGCAGACGATCAAGAACTCAGTCGGAGACCGGCGCCACCTGGAAGGTCAGATCAGAAGGAAAGGAAGAAACACCGCGGGTGCCAAGACTCGGGTCACTCAGTGGCAGCGTACGCGTCCATGGCGAGTTTCCGAACCTTCGTCACGACCTCTCCTTCGGGCATCCGAGTCGCCGATGAGTCCCTTCGTGGTCGCCAATTTGTAGTATCGGGTTCCCAAGGCCTACATGCTCCAAAGATAACCCACTTACATTGAAAGAACTGTTGGCACGGAAACTGAAAAATTCAAAAGAACAAGTTTATTAAGACCCCATGGGGTGGTGGTACATTCCTACAGCACCCTTCGGTAATGCAAGAAGTATCACTCCGAACATCGGTGTGACCCGTTCTTTTATACAATTTGCAGGTAATAAAAAGATAGGCGGTACAGAGTTACAGAGCGTTATGTACATATATGGTCATTTTTGGAACACAGCCAGCTCATTGGAGGGGTTACAACCCCGCTGGTCAGTTTGGCGGCACATTCCTGAGGGGTGACTGGTCAGTTGGGACTGCGCATGTACAGGCTTGACCGTTACTAAAAATAGCCTGTTGCTGGGCAAACTCGAGTGGTCAGTGGCACGGACAACGGACTAAAGGGCACGCTAGCCACGAGGCCGCTCATGATCTAAGATGGCCGCCGTAACAAACAAGATGGCGTTTCCAAGTATGGCCAAGTTAAGCGGGAAAACGTGTAGCACAGCTAAGCGCTAACCCGGCCATTGTCAAATTACGACAAATATACTTATTCCAGGAGACTGCCACTTTTTTCCCATAGGGTGCAGTACGATAAAGTGCGTGGGCATTATCAAGTAGTTTGTGTTAGCCACAGAGTTACTTCAATCGAACAGAATATCTTAAAAAGAAACATAGAAAATACACTAAGTAGCAGGTGATGACCAAGTGCAAAAAAAGCAACAACAGTACATAGGGATAAAAATATATATATATTTTTTTTAATTCTCCCCCCCCCCCCTCCTTTAGAAATTATTAAAATAGTCCTACAAAACTTGTTATATCCCAAATAGTGATGGGTCAAAACATCAACTATCAAATGTAAAAGTAAAAAGGAAGGGTGCATATTCTGGGATTTATTGAAAACTATTGCTGAGCACTAATTGGCGGAAGTGCCCCGAGTCTGAACTGGAGGAATAACTTTTTTGCAAGGAGAGACTGGATGTCATCTAACGCCGGTTCTAGCCTATATTGCAATTTTACTTCCAAGAACCCCTGTGTTAGGCGCCCTGGGGAATTCCTCCATAACTGAGTCAGTTTTAGATCTCTGTAATTCTCAATAAGTGCCTTGCTAGGGGTCATGATACTGGATCCTTCAGCTGAACTCTACAGGTTTACCCTCCCCAAAGCCTGACAT
This sequence comes from Lissotriton vulgaris, assembly GCF_964263255.1. Lineage (NCBI taxonomy): Eukaryota > Metazoa > Chordata > Amphibia > Caudata > Salamandridae > Lissotriton > Lissotriton vulgaris. The sequence continues at coordinate 4,661,410 of NC_141700.1, forward strand.
GTGTTCCTTATGTACACCAACCAGGGCAGTTTTCCTGCATCTTGCAGGCTCATAACTTCTCTCAGCTCGTCCCTGTAAGGAGCAAGCTCTGGGGTACTCCACAATTGTCGCCAAAATAGGAGAGGTCTTAGAGCTATTTCATCCTCAATGGGGCTAATCCCAAATTCCACCCTAAGGGGAATTAAGAGGGAGCTAGCGGGGAGACGCAGGAGTTGCCTGACAAAGGAGTTCTCTGTTAGCGAAAGGGGTGTGGTGGAACAGTGGCTCCATAGTTCTGCACCGTAAAAAGTGGCACTCCTAGCCTGTACCTTATAGAGTACGGCCGAAGGGCCTATTACTTTACGGGTGTACTTGTTATATGCCTTTAAAATGCCCCCAGAGGACTGAACCAGTTTTAGACTAGCTTTCTTTATTTGGGCCCCCCAGTTCATTTTCTTGGTTAATGTGATCCCCGGGTACTCAAAAATGGACACCCTCTCTAGGGCACTTCCATCTAAGCAGAGGTTTGGGCTGGTACTGTTTTTTGTGTTAAGCGCCATATATTTCGTTTTCTGAAGATTAGCCTCCAGACCTCTGTTTTCGCAAAAGGCACTGAATACATCAAGGACCCTTTGCATGCCCATGGGAGACTTTGAGAGCAAGAGAGTATCATCTGCGAACATCAGGGCGGGTATCTTTCAGTTCGCTGGCCTAGGCGTTTCATCTCACGGCAAAGGTAGCCTGGAGCCCCAAATTCCAATAATATTCCCCACAATTTATCCCTCTGAACTAAATCAAACGCGGATTTAGGGTTCACAAATATAAAATAGAGGCTGCCACCCTCTATAGTCACAGTTTTCCAGTATAGGAGCTGTAATCTAAAGATTTGATCGATGGTAGAGATCTTGACCCTAAACCCAGCTTGGAGGGGTGTGAATACATTGCACTCTTTTATCCAGGTCTGTAATCGGCCCAGAAGTGCATGTGCATACATTTTCTGGCTTACGTCTAAAGGTTGTCCACTAGGATATAGTCTATGATTGATGACTGCCCTGGTCTATTGAAAGTCTGCTTCCCAGGGTTGTCTGATGCTGAATGGCCATTACATGCCCTTAATGAAGAACTTAGTGTAAGTGCATGTATATGCAGGGCCAGCGGCATCCAGGCCTGTATGGGCGGAACATTGGGCTCTGGAATAGCCCAGACTGAGTCCTCCTCATTTGAAATACTTATGGGAAGGCCATTCAGAGGTTCAAACTGACAGTTGAAATCCCCTCCTAAAAATACCCAATACTTTTCTGGTATTGTTAAAAGAAAGTAGGACAGTAATTCAAGAGTATTGGAGGTTTGACAAGGCAGACCGGGCGTGAGTAGACGTTAATCAGAGCAATTCTGACTTTTGAGGTGAAGCTTAAGCAAATACAGAGAATGTCACAAAATTGCTTGTCTATCTGATTGACCTTGCAGCCGAGGTGGACGCCAAGCCAAATACTTAAACCCCCAAAAGGCCTGCCCCTATCCCCCTGGTCAGCTGGAATGCTATGTGATGCATAGCCCACTCCGTGGGTTGCTGCCCTGGCCCAAGTTTCCTGGAATATGTATAACTTGTGTTGGTCTATGAATAACCCCAGATCTGAAATGTCCAGTTGGGGGGTGAGTCCTGCTATGTTCCAGGATAATAGTCGCAGACCTACTAGGCCTATTTCATTGGCTGAGTGGGTGGGGAGTGGAGAACTGGCCCTTGAATGGGCCCATTGCAGGTTATTAGTCCCTATCCTCGCCAACACCCTTTGGTCATTACCCAAGTTGCAAATACTAGCTACAGCTGGATAACACTTTGTGATGGGGGGTAAGATAGAATGATTTGGCTGTAAACTGATTTTTACCCGGCTTTGAAGACATCCGCTGCCATGGACATTGAACTCTTAATGAGTCCCTTAGCGACTCATTTTCAAGACTGTCCCTTGGGTTCACAACTTCTTCATAACGTGAGGTTTGAGCCACTCACTTTCAAGGAAATATGTGCACCAGCACACGGACAGCAGAATACAGGCTCTACTAACACGGACACAGGTTGCCCGGCAATTATTCCAGCATTGGCTAGAAAGGAGGATCATATCTGTTCTTTGGAACGTGTAACCTGAGTTGTTGATCAGTCATCTTTTACTGAATCAGCCTCCTTTACGGAGTCCCTCGCCTTTGAATTAGTGAGTGACACAATGGATTCCTCCGAAGCACCATGATTCGAATATTTTTTCAAATTCACAATTTTTTTTAAAGAATGACTTTCACAAGTTATGCTTTCAGTTAGTTTATCTTTTAATATTGTACATATTATTCAGTGCTTTTTATTGCGCAATATCCTGATCATAGGGAGGGTGTTGTGTGTTTCTTGCATGGCCCATTGTTGTTTTTCTTGTTTTAGCCTATTTGTGCAAGTTGTAGGCCGCTTTCATTTTGCACACATTACTACACAGCATGCTTATTTTTGTGCCACTTTGTATTTTCACACAGAACCTGCACATGTTTTCATGTTTTAGTCTTTTCCTGGTATTTAGTCTGAACACACTAGACAAGGTCAAACCAAGACATAACACAAGAATACAGTTGCTGCTTATGAACACGTCATTATATAACTGAGGACGGAGTTCAGAGAAAAAAAAGATAAACACACGGAGCGAAGGTCCCTAGGCAAGAGTCCTGCGCCAGCTGCGATCTACAACATCTACCTCTGTATGCTAAGGTATGTGGTCCGCCGCTAATTCCAGAGATCTTCTATATATATATAATCATTTAGCTTCTGTAAAAAAAGGGGGTGGGTTTAGGCTCATCTGTCTTATAACATGACAGGGCTTTTTATGATATATGGTCTGGTAACCATGCTAATGATATTTTTGGTATGCATTGGTTTTCCAATTGTGGCACAAATACTGCATCTTAGAGCACAATAGTTTAAGTAAATATAAATTTACTTCATGTCTCTTGCTTAGCTTATTGTGTACAAGTGCGAGTGAGCGAAAGGGGGTGTCCCGTTACAGCAGTCTCCGAGAGGATCAAGTGTGTTGTGTTCTGGGTTGCCAAATCACTTATTTCTCCAGAAAGGTTAGGAGAATAAGCGCAGCACTGTAGCTAGCCATACTCTGGCTCAGATACAGAGGTGATATGGTGACTCAGTCCCTACACGCTAATGTTCTATGGTCCCAAGCATAGCTCTGTTCCAGAGCAGAATCTCTGAAACAGCAGGCGTAGTATCCCCTGCACGTGCTCCACAGCAGCACATGCTGCAAACAGGTTATTTGTATGATTACGTTTAGCCCAGTACTGCTCGCCAGGCTTTGACTTGAGCCAACGCTTCCATTGCAGACCTCCACCTCGAAGCATCGTTCTTGAAGGAGTCTTTTTAGCAGTTCACCCCTGGGCCGGTTTTCAAGTGCCCATTAGGATTCGGTCTCACCTGTTCACTCTTGACAGCAGATGTTGTGTGTAGGCTTCCACCTAGCCACACTGTCTGTTCTTGATAGGCCCCCCTCTACGCTAGCCCACCGACTGGCTTGCAACTAGCCACAACTAGGAGTCCTCTCAGCCGTTAGCCCGAGGGCTGGCTTACTACGAGCCACACTGTTCTTGAAGAGCTTACAACTAGCCACACTGTCTATTCCTGAAGGGGTACTCTTACTGTTAGCCAGCGGGCTGGCTCACAACTAGCCACACTGTTCTTGAAGGAGTCCTTTCAGCAGTTAGACTATGGCCTGTTGGTGCTTTCCAACAGTGTGCATCATCTTCAGATACAAGCCCAATTGTTTTCACACTCTCAAAACTTTCACTGCGCACTTTTCTTTTTAGGTTAACTTGCTTAATGCTGTAAACCGAATTTGCCAGACATGCTCAGACAGATCTAGTAAGATGCTGTGTGAAGAGGTAAACCTCAGACTCACCAGAAGGAGTGAATGTACACACCTTATGCTCACCGGAGGGAAAACCTGTGCACCGCAGGCTCATGGGAGAACATGTGCGCATGAGGCTTATTGAGGAGAGAGCATGTGAGCGAGGCTCATCGAAGAGAGAACTGTGAGCACGAAGCTCATCTGAGGGACAGACGCACGGAGCTATCAAGTCACAACTCAGAGGAGGCTGGATTGATAAGGCCCATCAGTAAAGCAACAGGCATGTCACTTAGGAAGGACAACACGTGTGTAGATGCTCATCAGACGGGCAGTTTGTTTTCAAGGTTACCATTTATGTAGAAACTTGAGCCCAAGACCAAGCGGTGTGATTGGTGGGAATGAAACTTAGAAGCCTATGTGTCCCGGAAACTTCTTGCAAGCTATTGGTTTGCTAAAACATCATCAGAGAATCGTGCGGAGTTCAGGGCAAGTTAAAAAGGCAGACTTTGCACCCATGGCTCCTCGCTGGGGCATCCTTGGAGTACAAGGTTCATCCTAGAACTACTGCGTGTGTGCAAGGCTGACAGAAGAAGCATCCTGCGTGGTACAGGCTCATCAGAAGGGCAACACGTAGGCTGGGAGGGGGGGGGGGGGGGGGGGCGTGTATGTGCAGCTTGGGTGCCCAAGGTCCAAGGGTCTATGATTCGTGAGTGGGTCTGCTTGTGAGCAATGGCTTGGGGGCGGGGGAAGAGTCTAAAAGGTCGACTCCCACATGAAGGGCAGCCTGTGCTGCTGAGGCTCAATGAATTTAAAGCCCAAGTGATGCATGAAGCTTGTTGCAGGAAGCTATTTGATGAGATCATTTTGCAGGACAGCGGATGTGCCCAAGTTTCACTGGAAGTCTGGGAACGCCTGAAAACCACTGTGTGTACCGGAAAAGTTGGAAGGGGCTGCAAGTCAGATGCTCGGAGGAATATACATGGATACAGAATGAAGCTGAAGTCTCATCAGGGGAACAGTCTGTGTGCATGAGGCTCACGGAGGGACAGCCTGCAAGCCCTAGACGGATCTGGAGATTGCAGAGAAGTCTGCTATGCGCCGAGTCTTCTTCTAGTGGCAGCCTGGGTCTGCAAAGCCAAGCAAGAGCAGCCAGGGCGCTTGAAGCCGAGTCTTGGCAGCCAGGGTGCTTGAAGCCGAGTCTTGGCAGCCAGGGCGCTTGAAGCAGAGTCTTGGCAGCCAGGGTGCTTGAAGCCGAGTCTTGGCAGCCAGGGCGCTTGAAGCAGAGTCTTGGCAGCCAGGGTGCTTGAAGCCGAGTCTTGGCAGCCAGGGTGCTTGAAGCCGAGTCTTGGCAGCCAGGGTGCTTGAAGCAGAGTCTTGGCAGCCAGGGTGCTTGAAGCCGAGTCTTGGCAGCCAGGGTGCTTGAAGCAGAGTCTTGGCAGCCAGGGCGCTTGAAGCCGAGTCTTGGCAGCCAGGGTGCTTGAAGCAGAGTCTTGGCAGCCAGGGTGCTTGAAGCCGAGTCTTGGCAGCCAGGGTGCTTGAAGCCGAGTCTTGGCAGCCAGGGTGCTTGAAGCCGAGTCTTGGCAGCCAGGGCGCTTGAAGCCGAGTCTTGGCAGCCAGGGTGTCTGAAGCAGAGCCAGAGCAGCCAGGGTGCTTGAAGCCGAGTCTTGGCAGCCAGGGTGCTTGAAGCCGAGTCTTGGCAGCCAGGGTGCTTGAAGCAGAGTCTTGGCAGCCAGGGTGCTTGAAGCCGAGTCTTGGCAGCCAGGGCGCTTGAAGCAGAGTCTTGGCAGCCAGGGTGCTTGAAGCCGAGTCTTGGCAGCCAGGGCGCTTGAAGCAGAGTCTTGGCAGCCAGGGTGCTTGAAGCCGAGTCTTGGCAGCCAGGGTGCTTGAAGCCGAGTCTTGGCAGCCAGGGTGCTTGAAGCAGAGTCTTGGCAGCCAGGGTGCTTGAAGCCGAGTCTTGGCAGCCAGGGTGCTTGAAGCAGAGTCTTGGCAGCCAGGGCGCTTGAAGCCGAGTCTTGGCAGCCAGGGTGCTTGAAGCAGAGTCTTGGCAGCCAGGGTGCTTGAAGCCGAGTCTTGGCAGCCAGGGTGCTTGAAGCCGAGTCTTGGCAGCCAGGGTGCTTGAAGCCGAGTCTTGGCAGCCAGGGCGCTTGAAGCCGAGTCTTGGCAGCCAGGGTGTCTGAAGCAGAGCCAGAGCAGCCAGGGTGCTTGAAGCCGAGTCTTGGCAGCCAGGGTGCTTGAAGCCGAGTCTTGGCAGCCAGGGTGCTTGAAGCAGAGTCTTGGCAGCCAGGGTGCTTGAAGCCGAGTCTTGGCAGCCAGGGCGCTTGAAGCCGAGTCTTGGCAGCCAGGGTGCTTGAAGCCGAGTCTTGGCAGCCAGGGTGCTTGAAGCCGAGTCTTGGCAGCCAGGGCGCTTGAAGCCGAGTCTTGGCAGCCAGGGTGCTTGAAGCCGAGTCTTGGCAGCCAGGGTGCTTGAAGCCGAGTCTTGGCAGCCAGGGTGCTTGAAGCAGAGTCTTGGCAGCCAGGGTGCTTGAAGCCGAGTCTTGGCAGCCAGGGTGCTTGAAGCCGAGTCTTGGCAGCCAGGGTGCTTGAAGCAGAGTCTTGGCAGCCAAGGTGCTTGAAGCCGAGTCTTGGCAGCCAAGGTGCTTGAAGCCGAGTCTTGGCAGCCAGGGTGCTTGAAGCCGAGTCTTGGCAGCCAGGGCGCTTGAAGCCGAGTCTTGGCAGCCAGGGCGCTTGAAGCCGAGTCTTGGCAGCCAGGGTGCTTGAAGCCGAGTCTTGGCAGCCAGGGTGTCTGAAGCCGAGTCTTGGCAGCCAGGGTGCTTGAAGCAGAGTCTTGGCAGCCAGGGTGCTTGAAGCAGAGTCTTGGCAGCCAGGGTGCTTGAAGCAGAGTCTTGGCAGCCAGGGTGCTTGAAGCAGAGTCTTGGCAGCCAGGGTGCTTGAAGCCGAGTCTTGGCAGCCAGGGTGCTTGAAGCCGAGTCTTGGCAGCCAGGGTGCTTGAAGCCGAGTCTTGGCAGCCAGGGTGCTTGAAGCAGAGTCTTGGCAGCCAGGGTGCTTGAAGCCGAGTCTTGGCAGCCAAGGTGCTTGAAGCCGAGTCTTGGCAGCCAGGGCGCTTGAAGCAGAGTCTTGGCAGCCAGGGTGTCTGAAGCAGAGCAAGAGCAGCCAGGGTGCTTGAAGCCGAGTCTTGGCAGCCAAGGTGCTTGAAGCCGAGTCTTGGCAGCCAGGGTGCTTGAAGCCGAGTCTTGGCAGCCAGGGTGCTTGAAGCCGAGTCTTGGCAGCCAGGGCGCTTGAAGCCGAGTCTTGGCAGCCAGGGCGCTTGAAGCAGAGTCAGAGCAGCCAGGGCGCTTGAAGCCGAGTCTTGGCAGCCAGGGTGCTTGAAGCAGAGTCTTGGCAGCCAGGGTGCTTGAAGCCGAGTCTTGGCAGCCAGGGTGCTTGAAGCCGAGTCTTGGCAGGCAGGGTGCTTGAAGCCGAGTCTTGGCAGCCAGGGTGCTTGAAGCCGAGTCTTGGCAGCCAGGGTGCTTGAAGCCGAGTCTTGGCAGCCAGGGTGCTTGAAGCCGAGTCTTGGCAGCCAGGGTGCTTGAAGCCGAGTCTTGGCAACCAGGGTGCTTGAAGCCGAGTCTTGGCAGCCAGGGTGCTTGAAGCCGAGTCTTGGCAGCCAGGGTGCTTGAAGCCGAGTCTTGGCAGCCAGGGTGCTTGAAGCCGAGTCTTGGCAGCCAGAGCGCTTGAAGCCGAGTCTTGGCAGCCAGGGTGTCTGAAGCAGAGCCAGAGCAGCCAGGGTGCTTGAAGCCGAGTCTTGGCAGCCAGGGCGCTTGAAGCCGAGTCTTGGCAGCCAGGGTGCTTGAAGCCGAGTCTTGGCAGCCAGGGTGCTTGAAGCAGAGTCTTGGCAGCCAGGGTGCTTGAAGCCGAGTCTTGGCAGCCAGGGTGCTTGAAGCCGAGTCTTGGCAGCCAGGGTGCTTGAAGCCGAGTCTTGGCAGCCAGGGTGCTTGAAGCCGAGTCTTGGCAGCCAGGGTGCTTGAAGCCGAGTCTTGGCAGCCAGGGCGCTTGAAGCCGAGTCTTGGCAGCCAGGGCGCTTGAAGCCGAGTCTTGGCAGCCAGGGTGCTTGAAGCAGAGTCTTGGCAGCCAGGGTGCTTGAAGCAGAGTCTTGGCAGCCAGGGTGCTTGAAGCAGAGTCTTGGCAGCCAGGGTGCTTGAAGCCGAGTCTTGGCAGCCAGGGTGCTTGAAGCCGAGTCTTGGCAGCCAGGGTGCTTGAAGCCGAGTCTTGGCAGCCAGGGTGCTTGAAGCCGAGTCTTGGCAGCCAGGGCGCTTGAAGCAGAGTCTTGGCAGCCAGGGTGCTTGAAGCCGAGTCTTGGCAGCCAGGGCGCTTGAAGCAGAGTCTTGGCAGCCAGGGGGCTTGAAGCCGAGTCTTGGCAGCCAGGGTGCTTGAAGCCGAGTCTTGGCAGCCAGGGTGCTTGAAGCAGAGTCTTGGCAGCCAGGGTGCTTGAAGCCGAGTCTTGGCAGCCAGGGTGCTTGAAGCAGAGTCTTGGCAGCCAGGGCGCTTGAAGCCGAGTCTTGGCAGCCAGGGTGCTTGAAGCAGAGTCTTGGCAGCCAGGGTGCTTGAAGCCGAGTCTTGGCAGCCAGGGTGCTTGAAGCCGAGTCTTGGCAGCCAGGGTGCTTGAAGCCGAGTCTTGGCAGCCAGGGCGCTTGAAGCCGAGTCTTGGCAGCCAGGGTGCTTGAAGCAGAGTCTTGGCAGCCAGGGTGCTTGAAGCAGAGTCTTGGCAGCCAGGGTGCTTGAAGCAGAGTCTTGGCAGCCAGGGTGCTTGAAGCCGAGTCTTGGCAGCCAGGGTGCTTGAAGCCGAGTCTTGGCAGCCAGGGTGCTTGAAGCCGAGTCTTGGCAGCCAGGGTGCTTGAAGCCGAGTCTTGGCAGCCAGGGTGCTTGAAGCCGAGTCTTGGCAGCCAGGGTGCTTGAAGCCGAGTCTTGGCAGCCAGGGCGCTTGAAGCCGAGTCTTGGCAGCCAGGGTGCTTGAAGCAGAGTCTTGGCAGCCAGGGTGCTTGAAGCCGAGTCTTGGCAGCCAGGGTGCTTGAAGCAGAGTCTTGGCAGCCAGGGCGCTTGAAGCCGAGTCTTGGCAGCCAGGGTGCTTGAAGCAGAGTCTTGGCAGCCAGGGTGCTTGAAGCCGAGTCTTGGCAGCCAGGGTGCTTGAAGCCGAGTCTTGGCAGCCAGGGTGCTTGAAGCCGAGTCTTGGCAGCCAGGGCGCTTGAAGCCGAGTCTTGGCAGCCAGGGTGTCTGAAGCAGAGCCAGAGCAGCCAGGGTGCTTGAAGCCGAGTCTTGGCAGCCAGGGTGCTTGAAGCCGAGTCTTGGCAGCCAGGGTGCTTGAAGCAGAGTCTTGGCAGCCAGGGTGCTTGAAGCCGAGTCTTGGCAGCCAGGGCGCTTGAAGCAGAGTCTTGGCAGCCAGGGTGCTTGAAGCCGAGTCTTGGCAGCCAGGGCGCTTGAAGCAGAGTCTTGGCAGCCAGGGTGCTTGAAGCCGAGTCTTGGCAGCCAGGGTGCTTGAAGCCGAGTCTTGGCAGCCAGGGTGCTTGAAGCAGAGTCTTGGCAGCCAGGGTGCTTGAAGCCGAGTCTTGGCAGCCAGGGTGCTTGAAGCAGAGTCTTGGCAGCCAGGGCGCTTGAAGCCGAGTCTTGGCAGCCAGGGTGCTTGAAGCAGAGTCTTGGCAGCCAGGGTGCTTGAAGCCGAGTCTTGGCAGCCAGGGTGCTTGAAGCCGAGTCTTGGCAGCCAGGGTGCTTGAAGCCGAGTCTTGGCAGCCAGGGCGCTTGAAGCCGAGTCTTGGCAGCCAGGGTGTCTGAAGCAGAGCCAGAGCAGCCAGGGTGCTTGAAGCCGAGTCTTGGCAGCCAGGGTGCTTGAAGCCGAGTCTTGGCAGCCAGGGTGCTTGAAGCAGAGTCTTGGCAGCCAGGGTGCTTGAAGCCGAGTCTTGGCAGCCAGGGCGCTTGAAGCCGAGTCTTGGCAGCCAGGGTGCTTGAAGCCGAGTCTTGGCAGCCAGGGTGCTTGAAGCCGAGTCTTGGCAGCCAGGGCGCTTGAAGCCGAGTCTTGGCAGCCAGGGTGCTTGAAGCCGAGTCTTGGCAGCCAGGGTGCTTGAAGCCGAGTCTTGGCAGCCAGGGTGCTTGAAGCAGAGTCTTGGCAGCCAGGGTGCTTGAAGCCGAGTCTTGGCAGCCAGGGTGCTTGAAGCCGAGTCTTGGCAGCCAGGGTGCTTGAAGCAGAGTCTTGGCAGCCAAGGTGCTTGAAGCCGAGTCTTGGCAGCCAAGGTGCTTGAAGCCGAGTCTTGGCAGCCAGGGTGCTTGAAGCCGAGTCTTGGCAGCCAGGGTGCTTGAAGCCGAGTCTTGGCAGCCAGGGCGCTTGAAGCCGAGTCTTGGCAGCCAGGGTGCTTGAAGCCGAGTCTTGGCAGCCAGGGTGTCTGAAGCCGAGTCTTGGCAGCCAGGGTGCTTGAAGCAGAGTCTTGGCAGCCAGGGTGCTTGAAGCAGAGTCTTGGCAGCCAGGGTGCTTGAAGCAGAGTCTTGGCAGCCAGGGTGCTTGAAGCAGAGTCTTGGCAGCCAGGGTGCTTGAAGCCGAGTCTTGGCAGCCAGGGTGCTTGAAGCCGAGTCTTGGCAGCCAGGGTGCTTGAAGCCGAGTCTTGGCAGCCAGGGTGCTTGAAGCAGAGTCTTGGCAGCCAGGGTGCTTGAAGCCGAGTCTTGGCAGCCAAGGTGCTTGAAGCCGAGTCTTGGCAGCCAGGGCGCTTGAAGCAGAGTCTTGGCAGCCAGGGTGTCTGAAGCAGAGCAAGAGCAGCCAGGGTGCTTGAAGCCGAGTCTTGGCAGCCAAGGTGCTTGAAGCCGAGTCTTGGCAGCCAGGGTGCTTGAAGCCGAGTCTTGGCAGCCAGGGTGCTTGAAGCCGAGTCTTGGCAGCCAGGGCGCTTGAAGCCGAGTCTTGGCAGCCAGGGCGCTTGAAGCAGAGTCAGAGCAGCCAGGGCGCTTGAAGCCGAGTCTTGGCAGCCAGGGTGCTTGAAGCAGAGTCTTGGCAGCCAGGGTGCTTGAAGCCGAGTCTTGGCAGCCAGGGTGCTTGAAGCCGAGTCTTGGCAGGCAGGGTGCTTGAAGCCGAGTCTTGGCAGCCAGGGTGCTTGAAGCCGAGTCTTGGCAGCCAGGGTGCTTGAAGCCGAGTCTTGGCAGCCAGGGTGCTTGAAGCCGAGTCTTGGCAGCCAGGGTGCTTGAAGCCGAGTCTTGGCAACCAGGGTGCTTGAAGCCGAGTCTTGGCAGCCAGGGTGCTTGAAGCCGAGTCTTGGCAGCCAGGGTGCTTGAAGCCGAGTCTTGGCAGCCAGGGTGCTTGAAGCCGAGTCTTGGCAGCCAGAGCGCTTGAAGCCGAGTCTTGGCAGCCAGGGTGTCTGAAGCAGAGCCAGAGCAGCCAGGGTGCTTGAAGCCGAGTCTTGGCAGCCAGGGCGCTTGAAGCCGAGTCTTGGCAGCCAGGGTGCTTGAAGCCGAGTCTTGGCAGCCAGGGTGCTTGAAGCAGAGTCTTGGCAGCCAGGGTGCTTGAAGCCGAGTCTTGGCAGCCAGGGTGCTTGAAGCCGAGTCTTGGCAGCCAGGGTGCTTGAAGCCGAGTCTTGGCAGCCAGGGTGCTTGAAGCCGAGTCTTGGCAGCCAGGGTGCTTGAAGCCGAGTCTTGGCAGCCAGGGCGCTTGAAGCCGAGTCTTGGCAGCCAGGGCGCTTGAAGCCGAGTCTTGGCAGCCAGGGTGCTTGAAGCAGAGTCTTGGCAGCCAGGGTGCTTGAAGCAGAGTCTTGGCAGCCAGGGTGCTTGAAGCAGAGTCTTGGCAGCCAGGGTGCTTGAAGCCGAGTCTTGGCAGCCAGGGTGCTTGAAGCCGAGTCTTGGCAGCCAGGGTGCTTGAAGCCGAGTCTTGGCAGCCAGGGTGCTTGAAGCCGAGTCTTGGCAGCCAGGGCGCTTGAAGCAGAGTCTTGGCAGCCAGGGTGCTTGAAGCCGAGTCTTGGCAGCCAGGGCGCTTGAAGCAGAGTCTTGGCAGCCAGGGGGCTTGAAGCCGAGTCTTGGCAGCCAGGGTGCTTGAAGCCGAGTCTTGGCAGCCAGGGTGCTTGAAGCAGAGTCTTGGCAGCCAGGGTGCTTGAAGCCGAGTCTTGGCAGCCAGGGTGCTTGAAGCAGAGTCTTGGCAGCCAGGGCGCTTGAAGCCGAGTCTTGGCAGCCAGGGTGCTTGAAGCAGAGTCTTGGCAGCCAGGGTGCTTGAAGCCGAGTCTTGGCAGCCAGGGTGCTTGAAGCCGAGTCTTGGCAGCCAGGGTGCTTGAAGCTGAGTCTTGGCAGCCAGGGCGCTTGAAGCCGAGTCTTGGCAGCCAGGGTGCTTGAAGCAGAGTCTTGGCAGCCAGGGTGCTTGAAGCAGAGTCTTGGCAGCCAGGGTGCTTGAAGCAGAGTCTTGGCAGCCAGGGTGCTTGAAGCCGAGTCTTGGCAGCCAGGGTGCTTGAAGCCGAGTCTTGGCAGCCAGGGTGCTTGAAGCCGAGTCTTGGCAGCCAGGGTGCTTGAAGCCGAGTCTTGGCAGCCAGGGTGCTTGAAGCCGAGTCTTGGCAGCCAGGGTGCTTGAAGCCGAGTCTTGGCAGCCAGGGCGCTTGAAGCCGAGTCTTGGCAGCCAGGGTGTCTGAAGCAGAGCAAGAGCAGCCAGGGTGCTTGAAGCCGAGTCTTGGCAGCCAGGGCGCTTGAAGCCGAGTCTTGGCAGCCAAGGTGCTTGAAGCCGAGGCTTGGCAGCCAGGGTGCTTGAAGCCGAGTCTTGGCAGCCAGGGTGCTTGAAGCCGAGTCTTGGCAGCCAGGGTGCTTGAAGCCGAGTCTTGGCAGCCAGGGTGCTTGAAGCAGAGTCTTGGCAGCCAGGGCGCTTGAAGCCGAGTCTTGGCAGCCAAGGTGCTTGAAGCCGAGTCTTGGCAGCCAGGGCGCTTGAAGCCGAGTCTTGGCAGCCAGGGTGCTTGAAGCCGAGTCTTGGCAGCCAGGGTGTCTGAAGCAGAGCAAGAGCAGCCAGGGTGCTTGAAGCCGAGTCTTGGCAGCCAGGGTGCTTGAAGCCGAGTCTTGGCAGCCAGGGTGCTTGAAGCCGAGTCTTGGCAGCCAGGGCGCTTGAAGCCGAGTCTTGGCAGCCAGGGTGTCTGAAGCAGAGCAAGAGCAGCCAGGGTGCTTGAAGCCGAGTCTTGGCAGCCAGGGCGCTTGAAGCCGAGTCTTGGCAGCCAGGGTGCTTGAAGCCGAGTCTTGGCAGCCAGGGCGCTTGAAGCAGAGTCTTGGCAGCCAGGGTGTCTGAAGCAGAGCAAGAGCAGCCAGGGTGCTTGAAGCCGAGTCTTGGCAGCCAGGGCGCTTGAAGCCGAGTCTTGGCAGCCAGGGTGCTTGAAGCCGAGTCTTGGCAGCCAGGGTGCTTGAAGCCGAGTCTTGGCAGCCAGGGTGCTTGAAGCCGAGTCTTGGCAGCCAGGGTGCTTGAAGCCGAGTCTTGGCAGCCAGGGTGCTTGAAGCAGAGTCTTGGCAGCCAGGGTGCTTGAAGCAGAGTCTTGGCAGCCAGGGTGCTTGAAGCAGAGTCTTGGCAGCCAGGGTGCTTGAAGCCGAGTCTTGGCAGCCAGGGTGCTTGAAGCCGAGTCTTGGCAGCCAGGGTGCTTGAAGCAGAGTCTTGGCAGCCAGGGTGCTTGAAGCCGAGTCTTGGCAGCCAGGGTGCTTGAAGCCGAGTCTTGGCAGCCAGGGTGCTTGAAGCAGAGTCTTGGCAGCCAGGGTGCTTGAAGCCGAGTCTTGGCAGCCAAGGTGCTTGAAGCCGAGTCTTGGCAGCCAGGGTGCTTGAAGCCGAGTCTTGGCAGCCAGGGTGCTTGAAGCCGAGTCTTGGCAGCCAGGGCGCTTGAAGCCGAGTCTTGGCAGCCAGGGGCTTGAAGCAGAGTCAGAGCAGCCAGGGCGCTTGAAGCCGAGTCTTGGCAGCCAGGGTGCTTGAAGCCGAGTCTTGGCAGCCAGGGTGCTTGAAGCCGAGTCTTGGCAGCCAGGGTGCTTGAAGCCGAGTCTTGGCAGCCAGGGTGCTTGAAGCAGAGTCTTGGCAGCCAGGGTGCTTGAAGCCGAGTCTTGGCAGCCAGGGCGCTTGAAGCCGAGTCTTGGCAGCCAGGGTGTCTGAAGCAGAGCAAGAGCAGCCAGGGTGCTTGAAGCCGAGTCTTGGCAGCCAGGGTGCTTGAAGCCGAGTCTTGGCAGCCAGGGTGCTTGAAGCAGAGTCTTGGCAGCCAGGGTGTCTGAAGCCGAGTCTTGGCAGCCAGGGTGTCTGAAGCAGAGTCAGAGCAGCCAGGGTGCTTGAAGCCGAGTTTGGCAGCCAGGGCGCTTGAAGCCGAGTCTTGGCAGCCAGGGCGCTTGAAGCCGAGTCTTGGCAGCCAGGGTGCTTGAAGCAGAGTCTTGGCAGCCAGGGTGTCTGAAGCCGAGTCTTGGCAGCCAGGGTGTCTGAAGCAGAGTCAGAGCAGCCAGGGTGCTTGAAGCCGAGTCTTGGCAGCCAGGGCGCTTGAAGCCGAGTCTTGGCAGCCAGGGCGCTTGAAGCCGAGTCTTGGCAGCCAGGGTGTCTGAAGCAGAGCAAGAGCAGCCAGGGTCATTAGAGGGGCATCCTATGTGTAAAGGTCGGGGTGGGAGTGCGAGTTTACGCAAAAAAGTTTGAAACCTGTTGCTTTGTTTTCATCAGTGGGAGCTTGATCATCTATGCACATTGAACAAGCCGCTAGGGTGTTTTATACATTTACTCCTGCATATTACAACAATTCTTGCTGCAAACAGACCATGAGTGACTTCGCTAAAGAAAGAAATATTTAAGAAACTTGAACATGTAATACATTGTTTTAATTACCATATCTGGGAGCCATTGAGAGTAACTGGGAAAACCTATTTCAAGGAATTTTAATCCCAAAAAAAAGACATTCTGTAAAACTCGGTGAAGCTCTTCTGCTCAGCAAGACTCACACCCATCGTCCGAGCCCATGCAGACCGTGATTCACGAACTCGGGCACTGCAGGGCACTAGACCCAGGAGGTGATGGAGATCATGCCGAATAGACGCAGGCAACTGATGATGATATGACTAAGCAATGGCCTTTTAATGAACAGTTGGTAATCGACGAAGGATTGCACCAGTGCCTTCGAAAGGATCTTTTCTTATCTCCTGGTTAAGAAAGGTCTTGTTAGACCCACCAGAAAGAGCAATTAACTCCTGAATGAAGTACCCACACCAACCCAGAAGGAGAACAGGTTCACCAATCTATTTTTGTACCAGGGAAGTTAGGTGGCCCAAGATTTTAGTCAAAAGAGATTAACTGGAGCCATGTTCCAGGTGAACAAGATCAGATGAGACCATGTCTGAGGTTAGGGATTGGCTGGAACGGTGGCTTAGGTCAGGCGACTCAGTTGGGCCAATACACAAGGTCAGGAGGATCAGCTGGCAGTTTCGCACAGCAAGGAGATCAGTCACTAAATCAAGAGGACCAACTGCAAGCCTCTCAGGCCAGGGAGTTAAGATGGCAGAGCAGCTCAGGAGGGCCGCCTGGCGGTGATTCAGGCGAGTGACTTCTGCTGGCCTCATGCCTGGGACTCCTGCAGCACTTGAAAGTTGGAGAGAGGACAACAATCTGAAGTTGATTGGCAGCTTGCGCCGTACATTTATGCTTTGGTGCACTCATACAATAAAAGCAAAAAGCTAAGGATCCTGACTTCGTGTGTAATGGAGATGACGCCATGAACTTGGAACAAGGGAAGATGGGCCGGATCTTTCTACCATTGTTCGCAGTCGAGAAAAAACTGTTCTTCCAACTAACTGAAAGACACCTAGTGTTGGTCAAGTCAGTAGTCAACTCACAACTCAACTACACCAAAATTCTATGAGAAAGTCTCCTGGCCTAACACAGAGGGCTACAAGCATGCAAGTATTGTTTAGATAGCATGAGCCTACAAGGCCGAGGAGTGCTATGCAGGGGCAACAAATGATTAACGGTGAAGCTGTATACTGACAGCCGAAACATGTCATGATGCAGTCTTCTTTCAACAGATGCATCGTCATGTCTTTCCTAAAGTAAAGCAGGTTAAAGGGGCCTAATGAATACAAAGATGATAATCCACTTTCTGGAAGCAGATAGAAATGGCCTGTTTTTATTTATACATTTTTTTGCAATGATCTCCAGTTTGATGGAAGTGCTGGTTGGAGGTGTGCTGAAAGCCACCAGAGGTGGTGAGATTGTCAGCTGGACAGGCTTCGTAGCTGATGTAACTGGTTTAGAAGATGGTGCAGACACGCAAGGGGGTGTCTCAATCTATATAGTAGTGGTCTCCATGCTGCAGCTGATGGACTGATATCTGGTGAGCTCATCTTGGCTAAGAAAGGGTTTCTTGAGTGGGAGTATCTAATTTGTCTTGAGATTCTGAAATAACACCTCGAGTGAGGAAGGCGCTATCCAAGCTGTGTATGGTGAGAACTTCCCCCAGAAAGGGCTTTGATGAAGGACAATGGGAAAGACATCATCTACAAAGGAGCTGGCTTTAAAAGAGAAGACAATATGCGAAAGACAGGCGTTTGAAGGATGACCACTGTGAACTGCAGAGCTGCACAGGGACTGTCAGGGGAGAAGCGGACTTGGTACTGTCCATGTGCGTTCAGCTCTTCTTGTTTTTTTCACTGAAGGAGCTCATGTCATTACATTGGTCTCCTGCGGCAGATTGGGGATCACCCTAGTCTGAGGTGCCACGCCACGCCACGCTGCTGCAGTGCTCATTTGTTTACATATTAATCCGTTTGCACCTGTACCTGCATTTTTAGAATTTTACTGTGTGCTTGTGGCGAATTATCTTTTAAAACAAAATCCTTTCATTCTGAGTCTCACCAAATTTTTGGGGATTCTATATCTTTTGCTCGCTGGTTTGGGTGTTTGTAGAGGGTCTCCCGCTCCTTCTCCGGTCCACCGATTGTGTGGACGGTAGTGAGTTTACTTTTGCTCCTCCCCCTCACTTCCTGCCACAGCTCTTCGGGCGGCGCTCTAGTCATTTTACCGGTCCCGGCAATTTAATCAGCATGCTGGGCCGGAAGCGCCGCCGGCGCGCCAAAGGCAAGCCTGTCCGTGCCAGACTCTGGCCAATGTTCCTCAAACTCTGGTAAGCCCCTGGTCTACTCCAGGGAAAACCTCCTGGAGATTCAATCACAGGATCAGGGGCATTGCAGTCCTATAAACCTCGAGGCTTCGGGTGGTGGTCAAAGGTTTAAGTATGCCAACTGTGAGGCATCCTTCTCGTTGTGTGCAGCTCACAATCCCCTTGATAGTTGTCAGCTCAATCCCTTGCCTTCAACACTCTTTTATGAGATATCTCCTTAATGCTAGATCTCTGATCAAACATGCCACGGAATTTAATCATTTTGTGTCCTTTCGAAAACCCGATTGGGTTTTCACCACTGAAACCTGGGCTAGAGAATGCTCTGGTCCAGATTTAGTGGAGGCCATTCCCGTCGGGTATGTCTTGGGTAGACTTGATAGGAAAGGAAGGGTGGGCGGGGGTTTAGGCGTAATGAATAAAGACATTTATTCTTGTTTCACCGAGGCCCTCACTTCTCCCTCAGGCCCTTTATTTCTCCCTGAAGGTTCTACCCTCTGAAAGTTTCATTGGAGTGGTCACCTACCGGCCTCCTGGACCTAGACCTTTGTTTTCCCACAATTTCAGTAGCCAAATAGAGCCTTATCTAGCTAGTTCTAAGGTTACGTTTCTGGGTGACTTGAATTTCCACCTGGAGAAAACTCTGTGCCCCGAAACGCAGGCCTTCTTGAAAGTTATGGACGCCTGTGGTTTCCCTCAGCTAGTGAAGAGCCCTACGCATATGGCAGGAGGCATCTTGGATGGGATTTTCTCTAATAATCCTAGGATAGAGGTGAAGGATCCAATTCCATTCTCCTGGTCTGACCATTTTGCCATCCCATTCATCATGGAAATGCTTGTATCCCACCATGACCCTAACTTTAAGAACAGGGTGGAGTTGAAGAGAAACCTCAGACGGATTAGTAAGGAGGACCTTCTTAATAAACTCAGCAACTACTGCTGCTTCCCTCATGCAGATCTCAATGCCGTCTATGACGATTTCTCCAACTGGTTGGCGGCAGCCTTGGATTCTCTTGCCTCTCTCAAGAAGCACTATGTGGCAAGAAAGCGCCCTTCGGCCCCATGGTTCTCTGAGAGGCTGAGAACGCTTAGACAGGTCTGCCGACATCAGAAATGAAAGTGGCGCAGGGACCCTACCACAGTCTAAAGGGATCTGCATGAACTCAGGTTAAGGGAATATAAGCAGGCTATTAATGAGGAAAAAGGTCTCCTATTATTCCATGATGACGGAATCTATTAGATCCCCTAGGGAACTTTTCACTATGATCACCTCCCTAGACCAATGTTAACACCGAGGCTTCTCAGGACCACTGATAAAATGGCACATTTCTTCTATGCCAAAATCAAGGACATTTACTCCTCTTTGCAGAAGTCAAATTCTGCGGGAGCCAAGTTAAATCCCCTATCGGATCCTCTGGTAGTACCTCTGAAGGGCTGCTGCTTGCATTCATTTCCTCTTATTGTTCAAGAGGATACGGAATTGATGTTAGGTGGAATTAGATCTGGCTCTCCCTATGAACCATGTCCTCTGAAGATCTTCAAATTAGGAAAGGAGGCCATTGCACCAACTCTGACCGCCATCCTAAATACCGTATTCTCCTCTGGCCAAGTTCCCACCGCATGGAAAACGGCGGTGGTTAAACCGCTTTTAAAGAAGGCCTCTCTGGACCCGACAGAATTAAAAAACAATTGGCCTATTTCCCGGTTACCCATCCCAGCCAAAATCCTGGAAAAACATCTCAACCGCCATCTCAGTTTTTACTTGGAGGAATACAAACTGCTAGATGGCTCACAGTATGGAGACAGCGTTAACCGTTGTTTTTAACAATATTCAACAACAGGTTGATGCTGGTCATACCACCCTACTGATCCTCTTGGACCGGATGGCAGCCTTGGATAAGATTTCTCCTCGTAGATTGGTTGGGAGGCTCCAGGAAAATAAGGATAGAGGGTTCCGCACTCAATCTGCTTTCATCGTTCATCTTGAACCGCTCACAAAGAGTCAAGATGGGCCAATTTCTTTCTGCCTTTAAACAATTCTTCTGTGGAGTGCCCCAGGGATCCTCATGGAGTCCTACTCTTTTTAATATCTATGTAGCCCCGCTCGCCAGGGTGGTAAGGTCTTTTGGCCTAGAAGTGCTATCCTACGCTGATGACACTCAGATCATGTTCTCCATCACGGAGTGTCTCAGCCTCAGCAGTAAATTTTAAAAACTGCATGCGGGCGGTGGCTTCACAGATGGTTGAGAACTACCGAAGACTCAATGGGGATTAAACGGAGGTCCTAATCTTTGGAGACAAGATGGACATCTGGTCGGAGGCCTGGTGGCCTGACACTCTTGGATCATGCCCCTGTCTCAGTGCCAAAAATCTAGGCATCATTGTTGACTTCTCCCTTTCCCTGGTCCCACAAATAAATAGAACTGTCTGTACCTGCTTTTGGGATGATACGGAGTCTCAGGAAGATCTTCCGTTTTCTCCCTACCCTCACGGAAAGAGGCAGTGGTGGCCCTTGTGCTGTCTAGATTAGATTACTGCAATGCCCTTTATGTAGGGGTAAATAAGGGGCTCCTTCATTGACTTCAACTGCAGAATGCCGCCGCTAGGCTGGTGACGGGCCTCCCTGAATTCCACTGAGCTTCAGCTACCATCAGAAGCCTGTACTGGCTACCATTGGGGAGAATTGTTTTCAAAGCCTTATGCCTGGTCCACAATAGGAGATCAGAAGGCATCAATAAAATGTTTCAAAGATACCTTTCCAGCAAGGATTTGAGATCTGCAAGCAAGAACCGGGTAACAGTTTCCAGGATTAGGAAATCCTGGTTGGTGGGGGGGCTTTTTCGCTGATTGGAGCGAATCTGTGAAACTCCCTTCCTCCCCCAATTTCCACTCTGGAAATTCGCTCCTTATTTCGTAAGGCCTTGAAGACCTGGCTTTTCACCTGTCCTAACCGGTCAGCCCTGAAAACCATGGAGATCCCTGACTCTGATCACTCTCCGAACGCCACTTGATGCCCCTGGGCTAAGTTCGCGCTCTACAAAATGTACATTCATTCCTTCATTCCCGAGTGTGGCATAGGAGGGCTGGGCAGAATGCTGATGCTGTGCTTGCTTGGCCTGAAGTGTTCTGCTTCTGACAGCAGCTGCATTACTGGTGCTGGGATAGTTCTTGGCTTTGGCTGGTGTGACTAGTTGTCTGTGTGCAGGGACTTTAGTAGCATGAAGGTGTTGGTGGTTGTTTTTCTTCGACTGTAATGGTTGAAACACAGCTAGACACTAAAACTGCATTCCATTTATAGGAGCCCTGCAAATGTCAATCTTCGATGCCGCTGTTGTCTACGGAGCAGAGCCTGCTACAGACATTGCTGTGAAACTCACGGGAAGGGATAAGAACTGTTTGATGACAGACCTCTTCACACCTGTGCCAAACAACCTCCTCTTTTCAAATGTCCATGGTCCTTGTGCTGCGGTGAGGTGGTGGAAATGGTGCTGGCATTTTATTTCCTTTCATGTTTATTTGCATACATTTTTGTTATTGTATCTTGGCGATACATTAGCTACCATCATGCAATGACGGACTGAGCAGCATGAAACCTGCAATCCAGTCGTGCAGATGCACATGCCGCTGTACCAAACGGTCCTGCTAATGGACTTGTCTTCGGTTTGATGACTGCCAGAACTTCGCCCAGAGGAATCTGTCCCACCTTCAGATCTCGCTTATACCACTAACTTCCATAAAACATTTAAGCCGGCGAATCAGCTCTTCTCAAGGGGACAAAATGGTGACAAGAGCAGGCGGTCTGTGTGACATGGCAGTACTGGCAGCATCTTAGAGCCGGCCCAGCTGGCTACTTGGCCCTTCAACTGAAAGATGGACCATGCAACCCTTCCTGCAAAGGTCCTTCCATGGAAAATGTGGTAACCCACACGAGGCAGCTGGTGGTGCAGTGGCAAAGGAGCGGTCTCTCATACCCCTCAGGGGAAACTTCTATTTATGCCATGCAGAGTACACCTGGTGACCAAAGGCCTTCCAAGATCATCGATCTTTCTTTTGGTTTTATATTCTTCCATATGGCCCGCAGCGCAAAGAAGGCCAACCACCACAAAGAGCAGCAAAGTTTATCTGGGGCAGGAAGCCTGGAGGTGCTATGTGAAAACCGGGCAAATGTTGCTTTTCCAAGAGAAAAGAGAGTGGCCATACAATGCACTTTACAAGGGAGCCACCACCTTGATCTGCGGTAGCCTCTCGTAGACAATAGATCGGCTTGGCATGTGCAACACATGGAATTAAAAAGCATTTCCTCAATCTTTTACACAGTGAGCCACAACCTGCAGGTGGAAGGCACCCAGAGGAAGTGCCAGCCAGTGCTTCTGAAAGTGGCAGCACTGCAGCCAATAGAAGAGTGTTAACACGAGGAAGAGACAACTGCATTGCCCTTCACTTTGCAGCAGCCAGACTTGCCACCCAATGTGCTGTTAGACAGATGAGGTCGCAGTGTGGCATACTGCAGCACAAAGACTCTAGAAACATGGGTACAGGTTAAAACAAGCCCTACTACTGGAACATCTAGTAGCTTAAGCAGGGCTTTTTCTTGGCCCACTTACATTTTGGTCTTACCAAAATGCTAAAAAGCATCAGTAGTGACTACCAGGAAAAGGGGTGCAAGGGCCTTGACGATGCGCACATTTCGAGAGACGCTCAGGACACTTTTATAGGAGCTGTGACTAGTTTTAACAGTAAAAAAGACTGTTCAAAAGGGACTATACTCTGCCCTGTTGCATGCAATACACCGCCCCTCCCTTCACTTCACTCACTCCCTTATCAGGGAATGGGTCCCGTGTCTCATCTTTGCTATGAGCAGCACTCTGTGAGAGACCACAAGCCACAGATAATAATTGTCCTATTTTAAGGATGCATTCCAGTGCCCGCTAGGTCTCCATCATCTCCCAAGAAAAGTCCAAATTAAGCTTTGGAATTATTAAAACTTTTGTAGACTTTTAGGCACAAGTCAAATGGAATGGGGACTACGATGGAGCTGATGTTTAGGAGGACTTGGCAACTACCTACAGTTTAAATAAATAATTAAAAAGGCATTTTTTGATACAGGTCAGGACATCATTTCCCTAACGAGACGTGTATTGAGGGACGCCCACAAACACGGCATATCCATTCATTCCCTATTTGACTGTCCAGGAAAACACCCTGTCACTTCATGGGGAAACTTTCCCTGAATGTGCAGACCTGCAGTAAAATATAGACTCACCTGGTTGCAGGGGGCACAAAGAATTCTCCTGCCCAAAAGCTGCCTTCAACCTTCATTAGGAGCAGCTAAGCCGGAAAGGCTGGTTTCCAGGTAGCACAGACAATCCACACCCTTAACCAGCAAAGGACCCTTTAAATCCCAGGCTGTAGGGTCACAGTCATCCTTTAACATATTCCAATTAAAAAAAAGATTTGACTGCTGATGCTCTTTTGGACTTAGAGCCTGGGAAGAAAGTGCCAAAAACTCCTTAAGACTCTGGCGGCACCAAAACCAGCCAGCACCATCTGTGCCAGCAGCATATATGGTGGTGGTCGCAAGCATTGTCAAGGATGGTCTAAATATGGTTTTGGCAAATAAATATTGTTGGGGAAACTTCCAAGTGTTGATCTGAAAAAATAACCTATTGCCATAGTAGTCCCTGGCACTTAACACCTTGGCTGCTAGGCGTTTTCCCCCCCTGTGCTGAAGGCTTCAGATTTTCATAGTTTCATGACGAGCTCAGCTCGTCATCAGCACAGCTCAACTGTGCTTAATGACGAGCTGAGCTCGTCATGAGCATCGAAAGGGTTAAGGAAGCTACTCTATGTGTGAAAATGCTCCTCGTGAAACAGTAGAATATCATCCCTCGCAGTGAAGTTACCCAGTGGCTAAAGGGGCGGACTCACTGCTCCAAGGCGTAAGCTGTAGTGTGCCGAAGAAAAATATGAAAGACACAATAACCGACCAATGGATAAAGAGGGATGCCTGAAAGCACTTACAAGTGAGTATAACATTTTAGAAAAAATTAAAAGGACTTGGCTAACACAGGAACTAAAAATGGACAACCAGTGGAGAAACGTATTAATCAAAGACTGCAGTATGGGAAAACATGAGCAGAGTCTGCTGCCGGCAAGACCAGGCGACAGCAGCAGGCAGAGATCAGGGCAACAGTGGAGACACAGGTAGTATCTCTTGAAGCAGGTCATAAGAGATCCATCAGTAAAATAACAGTTGCCTACAAACTAGATTTTAAAAAAAATGTTTTACTGACAGGAGCCAAAAACAAGATCAGGAGATTAGTCAAGCACATACGAAAAGAGAGATGACAAGCGGACATGTGCAAGGGCAAGCCATCACAATTTTCAACTCCCTGAAGTGCAAAGGCATTTTGGTGCGGAAAAAGATCACCATTAGTTTCGATTAAAAACTAGGAAGAAAATGTTCTGTACAGTGAATTATCTGAGCACGCTTCTCCCTCCCCAAATGTACCAAAAACAAAGAGACTCTTCCCCCCATAGTTTTTAAAACAGTTTACGAGTTTCATTAGCAGCAAGTCTTTCACAAGGTAAAAAAATATACACAGGAATTATTTTGGTCACATAGGTGGAAGCTCCACTTGCTTGGTCCTTCAATCCTCAGTGATCGCTGCAGCTTCACCTGCAAAACAGAAAGCACAGCAGCACATTAGCGAGTCCGCATTACATGGATGGAACTCCCAAGCGAACGGCTCAGCCACTGCACCGCGGTGCAGAGCTACCACACACACACTGCTTCTCAAGAGCCAAGACATACACACTGCTCAGCCACTGAACCTCAGTGCAGAGCTACAGCACCCACTGCTTCTTCAGAGGCAAGACCCACACCCAGTTAGTTCCCCTCGCAACAATGCCAGAACTAAGATCCATGCACGCACACCTGGGCCCAGAGCTGCATATATCACCCACACCAGAAGGATAAGTTACTTACCTGTAATCCTAGTTCTCTTCCAGGGGTATACCCATCAAACAACTGCCTGTTGAAGCTTTTAGTGCTACAGGTATGATTGGATACTGTTCCAAACTGGCTGGGTGAGTGTGTTAAAACAGGTTAGCATTGTGGAGTCTGTGAATTTAAACTGTTTGAGAGCAAGACCCTACCAATTGTTTAGCTTATGCTGTTGTGATGCTTGTGTGAGACGGTTGATGCATCTAATGTCTGCGGATCTTTGGTTTAGTGGTGTGCTTGAGCAGATTCCAGATGTGATTAGAGCAGTTGGAAAAAGATGCATTGTAATCTGTAAGGCCCTTCACATCTTGAGGGAGGCATGTGAGTGGGCCTGAGTTTGGTTTCAATTGCAAGGTTGGCTGGGAAACGTAATATTTACAGGCATTCTTAAGTGTTCCATAAAGCATCCATACTCACCTTGCAACGGCAACAGAGTGCTGCAGCATTGCACGGATACCTCTGGCAGACTGATTTTCCTCTCAGTGTACAGGCAATGCTAAGGGTTCACAAGCCTGTACAGTTCCATCTTCAGGGGCTTGCTGAATCAGAAGTGCTCAGTTTCTGCCTTTAGGCTGGGTGTCAAGGCTGCTCAGGATGTGAGCCCTGTGAAATGCCTGCATGTTTGTCACTTGAAAGCCAGGTGGTTGATATGGCGCAGGTTGGCAGGAGCGCGTTGTTCTAATGGGTCTCATAGATGGCATATGGACTTTGAATTTAACCCTCAATTGCACTCGGAGATGGAGAAAAACACCCAAGGTCTGGTTCATAGGGTCAGGTTTATGAAGATAAAGGTAAAGCCTGACCATGTAATTCTGTAGACTTTTGTAATTAGTTTTTTTCTTGTGTGGCAGAAGTCTAACTCTACCCCATGTATGGGTTTATTTGTGGCAGAAGTTCAACTATACCCCATCGCAAGGTTCCTAGTCATTGTAATCCAATGGCAGGGCTTGCAACAGCCAGAGAATTTTTTGAGTATGGACAATTGTAAGACGCTTATTTGCATCGGGAGAAACCGATCCGAGTGGACTATGATCCCCATATTTCAAGCTTACTATGAAATGGCTGGAGGGGACACAGCCAATTTCACTGACACGCCAGACCACCCAAATGTCCCGCAGACTGCAATTATTCTTCTGTGTCCATCTCTGGCCTTTTTACATACCGTTACTGATTTATTCACCCTGGTTTCCTGGTCCAGAAATGTACAACTTTTGGCTAAAATATCCCTGTAGCCACCCCAAAAGGTCTCAGTTTAAGACTCCTGGATATACAGTGTACACACAAACACACACCTTCTCCCCAACCACACCAGACCGTGAAGGCTTGTGCAGGTACCGCCCACACCCACCTTTGTTTCTACCTGTACATTGTCTCACTCCATGGACCTCTGACCCGATGCTCGTGCCTTCCAATTCAGCCATAAAAATGTTGATATACAAGTTGCATATTAGATCAGCACTGAGACGTAGAGGAGTATTCAGGGCAGCTCTTCCCCTTCACAGAGTTCCCTCCTTGCTTCAATTCACATGACTACACCCCATTGTTTTTTTTTTATCTAATTCACTAGTTCTCTCTCCATTCTACTGCCTCGGTCCCACGCGAGACAGCCCCCAAAATTACAAGATGTGCTGAGAGAAATTGAGACAGACCATATCCAATAACACTGAACTAACCATTAACCTTCTCTTACACCGTGGTCTGAAATTTCCTGCATCGTCGTAATAATTCCATGCATATTACCCATCACTTCCTCCCTTTGTGTTGTAATGGGTTGTCGCATGCTAAGCAGGTTTAGAGGCACGTGCCTCATTTCATTTGTTTACAGCATGGCGAAGTCAGCCTTCCTTAATGGCATACAGCTCTTAGCTGTCGTGTCATCCCGTGTGTTATCATTTGTAAGTCACCTGCCTTTGGTGTGTGTCCAGGTGCTGACTGCTTCTCCACGTGGTGCAGGGTTTCCTCGCTGGCCAGGTTTGTGTCTGCTCGGTGCATGGTTGGGTCTGTTTTCGGCAGTGTTTGTTGAAGGCTCCGGAACAGGAGGGGCTCGAATCGGTTCTGTAGCGCCTCCTTTGCTTGTGTGAAGTATGCGCGCTAGATGTTTTGGTGCCTGGAGGGCGCGCGGGCACCAATTCTTCAGCTTGGAGAGGCAAAAGGGTCTGCCCATTCGCGCCCGCAAGGTGTGAGACTGTAAGCGCATTCATGCGTTTCCTTCCAGCCCTGTTTGTGTATAGAATTCAGGCACCAATATCATCTTACTCTGTGACTTTTTCGTACCAAGTGATTCGAAAGAAAGGGGAGCATTGTGGGAAATGTGCGAGATAAAAAAATATGTAGAACAAGGTAGACCAGCTCCAGCCTTTCATGGCCACACTGGGGGACCACCGGCTTCCCAGGATTGTTTTTCCCAGTTTAAAAAACAAGGGTTCGTAAGTTCTTTCACTTTGGATCTAGTTCCTGTACACACTATTTAGTATCACTTTCGTTTTTCAAAGTCAGTCGCTGAACGGTGCAGTCTTATTTTGAAGGACACACGGATTACATACTGGGGTGAGATATTTAAGAGCTGTAAATGTTCAGCAATCACATGCTTACCTGTTCCTATAGACCATGATTACTAGACTATTACAAGCCGTGAGTGTGCACATCCCGAAACCGGAAGTTCAGGAGCGGCACGCCTGTCGTGAGGCGGGACTTCCCAGTGGTGACACGGGGCTCCCATGCCTGAGGGAGAGCCCTGCGGAGGCTGCAGAAGTCAGAAGTGGCGCCGATGCAGTGAGTGGGGCTTAGTTGTACTGGGGGCGGGTGCGGGATGTGGTGTGTGTCTCTGTATGTGTGCGCTCGTGTGTGTGTGTGCGTGCTCGTGTGTGTGCGTGTGCCTGTGTGTTTGCGCCAGTGTGTATGTGTGCCTGTTTGTAACACGAAAGGTGGGGGGGGGCTGTGTGTGTTGGCCGTTACTGCATGCGAGTGCGAGAAGTGCATGAGGCTTGCAAAGCTCACCGGCTCAGCTTCCCAGGAGACAGGAGATGGGCACAGCGAGCGCGTGTTTAAGCGCGAGACCTGATCCGATTCCAGCACGCTGCGCGTGCCCATCTCCTGTCTCCTGGCAAGTCGAGCCGGTAACTATAGGTCTCGCAGGCGAGACAGCGCTTTCGCGCTGTAATCGCCAGGCGCGTGACCTAAAAAGCTCATCTGGTATGGAAGCCCCATTCACCACTTCTCTGCTTCTATGACAATCACATCCCTCCCTAGCATCTTGCTCTCAAGAACAGCTCCTCCTGCAGGGAAACTTAAGTCACTGCCTGTGTGTTTCTATGAGTCACACCGACCTCTTCAACATCTTGCTCTCAAAGACGGTCTCTTCATCACTGTCCACCGAACCCATCTCCATGTTCTCATCGTAGTTTGAGAGGAGGCCATACTTCTTCTTCTCAGGCTTTCTTAATCTGAAACATGAACAGGAAGTCAGTGAGATACCCCGAGCACTTTTTTGAGCAGCATTTGAAGAAATAAAGACCGGATCCCTTATTTTATTTTTATCAAACCCTGCTGCTGAAGGCAAAGGGGGAAGAGTACAATTCCACTACAAACTCACAGTAGTAATCCACTTGTTATCCTAGTCCCCTCTATTACCACAGCTCACTACTCGTACAAATGCTGAAACCAACATCCTTGGTAGGATTAGGCGCTTGAGAAAAATATATTGAACCAAGCACTGTAACTCACCAAGACTCCTACAATTTTGCGTCCCCAACCAACTTCTAGATCACTTTGGTGAAAGCCATGAGTCATTGTTAAGCAACACTTACCCCTCACAGCCTTCTATTTGACCAAGCTATCTCTCAACTCCCAATATGATAACTATAAATGCTTTATTCTGAGCCCCATCTTTCATCTCCTAACCCACCGCCCATTCTTCCATCGTATCTACTTTTACCTCAGCCAGTTTTATCCCAGGTCCCTTGCTACACAAGCCCTCTTCAGATCATTTTCATTCACTTACACTCTAGTATCATTTTTTTTTAACTGAAACACGCTTACCCTTCCCCCAAGTATCATCATTTACCCCAAAATTTCGCTTCTGGGTGCATGCAAACCCACTCCTTGTCTTCTAGCTGCATATGGTGATCGCTACGCTGGGGCACAGAAGAGCGAGGAGGCCAGACAAGCTTTTGAAATATTAACGGACCATGAACATCACAACACGCTATAACTGCATTGTAGAACAGGCATTGTCCAGGAAAGGTTATCTGCAACATCAACAGATTCATCAAACAAGAAAACAAGCATTAACAATGCAATGGTTTCGACTTTGGAAAAGTTAGAGCTACTGGCATTGTAAATGACAAAATTTGTATTTATGTGTTGGTTTTGAAAACAGATAAATAAATGGCATTGTCATTTACATTGCCATTAGCTTAATCTCTCGCAAATGTGAGACCTATTGCATTTGCACCCACACATACACACAGAGCCGCACACACAGCCAGCCGCACACACACACAGCCAGCCGCACACACACACAGCCGCGCGCACACACACACAGCCGCGCGCACACACACACAGCCAGCCGCGCGCACACACACACAACCAGCCGCGCACACACAAACACAGCCAGCCACGCACACACAAACACAGCCAGCCGCGCAGCCACACAAACACAGCCAGCCGCGCAGCCACACAAACACAGCCAGCCGCGCAGCCACACAAACACAGCCAGCCGCACACACACACAGAGCCAGCCACACACACAGAGCCAGCCACACACACACAGAGCCAGCCACACACACACACAGAGCCAGCCACACACACACACACAGAGCCAGCCACACACACACACACACACAGAGCCAGCCACACACACACACAGAGCCAGCCACACACACACACACAGAGCCAGCCACAAACACACACAGCCAGCCACAAACACACACAGCCAGCCACACACACACAGCCAGCCACACACACACACACAGAGCCAGCCACACACACACACACAGAGCCAGCCACACACACACAGCCAGCCACACACACACACACACACAGAGCCAGCCACACACACACACAGAGCCAGCCACACACACACACACAGAGCCAGCCACACACACACACAGAGCCAGCCACACACACACATCTACACAGAGCCAGCCACACACACACACACAGAGCCAGCCACACACACACACAGAGCCAGCCACACACACACACACAGAGCCAGCCACACACAGAGCCAGCCACACACAGAGCCAGCCACACACACACACACAGAGCCAGCCACACACACACACAGAGCCAGCCACACACACACACAGAGCCAGCCACACACACACACACAGAGCCAGCCACACACACACACACAGAGCCAGCCACACACACACAGAGCCAGCCACACACACACAGAGCCAGCCACACACACACACACACAGAGCCAGCCACACACACACACACAGAGCCAGCCACACACACACACAGAGCCAGCCACACACACACACACACAGAGCCAGCCACACACACACACACACAGAGCCAGCCACACACACACACACAGAGCCAGCCACACACACACACACAGAGCCAGCCACACACACACACACACACACAGAGCCAGCCACACACACACACACACAGAGCCAGCCACACACACACACACACAGAGCCAGCCACACACACACAGA
Organism: Lissotriton vulgaris; assembly: GCF_964263255.1. Classification (NCBI taxonomy): domain Eukaryota; kingdom Metazoa; phylum Chordata; class Amphibia; order Caudata; family Salamandridae; genus Lissotriton; species Lissotriton vulgaris. The sequence goes on from NC_141700.1 coordinate 4,691,033, forward strand.
GCCAGCCAGCCACACACACACACAGAGCCAGCCACACACACACACACACAGAGCCAGCCACACACACAGAGCCAGCCACACACACAGAGCCAGCCACACACACAGAGCCAGCCACACACACACACACACACAGAGCCAGCCACACACACACACACACACACACAGAGCCAGCCACACACACACACAGAGCCAGCCACACACACACACAGCCAGCCACACACACACACAGCCAGCCACACACACACACACACAGAGCCAGCCACACACACACACAGACCCAGCCACACACACACACAGACCCAGCCACACACACACACACAGCCAGCCACACACACACACACAGAGCCAGCCACACACACACACACAGAGCCAGCCACACACACACACACACACAGAGCCAGCCACACACACACACACAGAGCCAGCCACACACACACACAGAGCCAGCCACACACACACCCACACACAGAGCCAGCCACACACACACACAGAGCCAGCCACACACACACACAGAGCCAGCCACACACACACACAGAGCCAGCCACACACACACACAGAGCCAGCCACACACACACACAGAGCCAGCCACACACACAGACAGAGCCAGCCACACACACACACAGAGCCAGCCACACACACACACAGAGCCAGCCACACACACACACAGAGCCAGCCACACACACACACAGAGCCAGCCACACACACACCCAGCCAGTCACACACACACACACAGAGCCAGCCACACACACACCCAGCCACACACACACACACACACACAGAGCCAGCCACACACACACACACAGAGCCAGCCACACACACACACAGAGCCAGCCACACACACACACACAGAGCCAGCCACACACACACACACAGAGCCAGCCACACACACACACAGAGCCAGCCACACACACACACACAGAGCCAGCCACACACACACACACACAGAGCCAGCCACACACACACACAGAGCCAGCCACACACACACACACACAGAGCCAGCCACACACACACACACACACAGAGCCAGCCACACACACACAGAGCCAGCCACACACACACAGAGCCAGCCACACACACACACAGAGCCAGCCACACACACACAGAGCCAGCCACACACACACAGAGCCAGCCACACACACACAGAGCCAGCCACACACACACAGAGCCAGCCACACACACACAGAGCCAGCCACACACACACACAGAGCCAGCCACACACACACACAGAGCCAGCCACACACACACAGAGCCAGCCACACACACACAGAGCCAGCCACACACACACAGAGCCAGCCACACACTCACAGAGCCAGCCGCACACACAGAGCCACAGTTTTACTAAACATGGAGATAATTCAAACTACAAGTCATCTGCCTAGATCAAAGCTCATTGAAGATAGCTGGAAAAGTATTTTACTAGAAGTCAAACTACCCTGTGCTCTTGGCAATAAGCTATGTCGTGTGGGTGGGGTTTATACGCGATTTAACCCGATGAACGGTTTGAAAAGGTTACACACTAAAATCAAACTAGTTTGTTAATAAGGCCACTAGGGGGCGCAGAAACGACACTTGATAAGAAAAGCCCTGTAACCCTGGTAGCAACCTCAAATCCAATGGCGGGGTGGTCAACCACCTATGGACTAATAATTTGCATTCAATCGAAACAGGACTTAAAGCGGGCGGAGTCCCCAGACCCTGTAGCATTCTAGAACGGACAAGTAATCGGATCCCTAAAATCTTGTCCTTAACTTTACAGGGGAAAACACAGACTATTTATGAACAATTAATGTATTAGGTCAGTTCTGTGTCAGTTTATATTTCACGTTTTATTGAATCTTTCATTTGCAGGACAGTTTTTGTATTTTCCATCTGTAGTCTACAAAACGGCTACGTGGTGCCCAGCAACAAGCTCTAATGGGAACTCAAACGGATCAATGTGACCATGCTCGAAATAGCGTGGTCTCGATGGATAGCCCACCCCAAAATGCCTCTCTTCCTGTGCACACCCTCGACAGTGTGTCATCTCTCTGCAAGCTAGGGGCTGTGCCTCTCTCCGGTGCACCTGGCCTGGAGTGTCCTATTACTGTGGTCCCTGTCGGCTTGCCCACTTCATCGAATTGCACGCACTGAGGCGCAACCTCCTCGTGTGGACTTCCCTGAAGGTTGAAATGGCAGCACGACTCCCCTGGTACTAACCACACATGCCTGGTGGGATCAGGAGCCCATGATACTCTAGACTGGCACATGACTGGCCCGACCTGCCTCTCTCTCTGTCCTCATTGTACAATGACGGGGAAAACCAGGACTGTCAAATCACAGATCCTTGAACTCCACACCACGGCGCCACCCCCAACACTCGCTGACACCACCATGGGTGCCCTATATCCCCTAAAATCTACCCTGTGAAAAGAAAGTGCTACATGCTATCCTTGACTTTAAAACATCGCTCGAAGTGAAAAATCAATGTTATATATCTCTGGATGTAAACCTTCTGATGGTGGACCACTGCAGATCATGTGAACAAAACAGAATCTGCTCTGATCTTCAGGGGCCCCACTGGGATTGATCTTCAGGCCCATCTGCACACTGCGAGGGCAAAAGTGGCTTTTTTCACTTATTCCATGTAACTGAAATTTGTATCCCTGTTATCCCGAGTGTCTCGCGGTTAACCCGGGATGCTTCAGTGCGCTACCCTCTTCATCTCTTGTCAGGCCATCTCTCCTTCCTCATCTCTTGTCGGGCCTTCTCTCCCTCCTCATCTCTTGTCGGTCCCTCTCTCCCTCCTCATCTCTTGTCGGTCCCTCTCTCCCTCCTCATCTCTTGTCGGTCCCTCTCTCCCCCCTCATCTCTTGTCGGTCCCTCTCTCCCTCCTCATCTCTTGTCGGGCCCTCTCTCCCTCCTCATCTCTTGTCGGTCCCTCTCTCCCTCCTCATCTCTTGTCGGGCCCTCTCCCCCTCCCTCCTCATCTCTTGTCGGGCCATCTCTCCCTCCTCATCTCTTGTCGGGCCCTCTCTCCCTCCTCATCTCTTGTCGGGCCCTCTCTCCCTCTTCATCTCTTGTCGGGCCCTCTCTCCCTCCTCATCCCTTGTCGGGCCCCCTCTCCCTCCTCATCTCTTGTCGGGCCCTCTCTCCCTCCTCATCTCTTGTCGGTCCCTCTCTCCCTCTTCATCTCTTGTCGGTCCCTCTCTCCCTCTTCATCTCTTGTCAGGCCCTCTCTCCCTCCTCATCTCTTGTCGGGCCCTCTCTCCCTCCTCATCTCTTGTCGGGCCCTCTCTCCCTCTTCATCTCTTGTCGGGCCTTCTCTCCCTCCTCATCTCTTGTCGGGCCCTCTCTCCCTCTTCGTCTCTTGTCGGGCCCTCTCTCCCTCCTCATCTCTTGTCGGGCCCTCTCTCCCTCCTCATCTCTTGTCGGGCCCTCTCGCCCTCCCTCCTCATCTCTTGTCGGGCCCTCTCTCCCTCCCTCCTCATCTCTTGTCGGGCCCTCCCTCCCTCCTCATCTCTTGTCGGGCCCTCTCTCCCTCCCTCCTCATCTCTTGTCGGGCCCTCTCTCCCTCCCTCCTCATCTCTTGTCGGGCCCTCTCTCCCTCCCTCCCTCATCTCTTGTCGGGCCCTCTCTCCCTCCCTCCTCATCTCTTGTCGGGCCCTCTCTCCCTCCTCATCTCTTGTCGGGCCCTCTCTCCCTCCTCATCTCTTGTCGGGCCCTCTCTCCCTCTTCATCTCTTGTCGGGCCCTCTCTCCCTCCTCATCTCTTGTCGGGCCCTCTCTCCCTCCTCATCTCTTGTCGGGCCCTCTCTCCCTCCTCATCTCTTGTCGGGCCCTCTCTCCCTCCTCATCCCTTGTCGGGCCCCCTCTCCCTCCTCATCTCTTGTCGGTCCCTCTCCCCCTCCTCATCTCTTGTCGGGCCCTCTCTCCCTCCTCATCTCTTGTCGGGCCCTCTCTCCCTCCTCATCTCTTGTCGGGCCCTCTCTCCCTCCTCATCTCTTGTCGGTCCCTCTCTCCCTCCTCATCCCTTGTCGGTCCCTCTCTCCCTCCTCATCCCTTGTCGGGCCCCCTCTCCCTCCTCATCCCTTGTCGGGCCCCCTCTCCCTCCTTATCTCTTGTCGGTCCCTCTTTCCCTCCTCATCCCTTGTCGGGCCCTCTCTCCCTCTTCATCTCTTGTCAGGCCCTCTCTCCCTCCTCATCTCTTGTCAGGCCCTCTCCTCCTCATCTCTTGTCGGGCCCTCTCTCCCTCCTCTTGTCGGGCTCTCTCTCCCTCCTCATCTGTCAGGCCCTCTCCCCCTCCTCATTCCATGTCAGGCCCTCTCTCCCTCCTCATTCCATGTCAGGCCCTCTCTCCCTCTTCATCTCTTGTCAGGCCCGCTCTCCCTCATCTCTTGTCGGGCCCTCTCTCTCTAACTCCTCATCCCTTGTCGGGCCCTCTCTTCCTCTTCATCTCTTGTCAGGCCCTCTCTCCCTCCTCATATCTTGTCGGGCCCTCTCTCCCTCCATCTCTTGTCGGGCCCTCTCTCCCTCCATCTCTTGTCGGTCCCTCTCTCCCTCCTCCTCATTCCATGTCAGGCCCTCTCTTCCTCTTCATCTCTTGTCAGGCCCTCTCTCCCTCCATCTCTTGCCAGGCCCTCTCTCCCTCCTCATCCCTTGTCAGGCCCTCTCTCCCTCCTCATCCCTTGTCGGGCCCTCTCTTCCTCTTCATCTCTTGTCAGGCCCTCTCTCCCTCCATCTCTTGTCAGGCCCTCTCTCCCTCCATCTCTTGTCGGGCCCTCTCTCCCTCCTCATCCCTTGTCGGGCCCTCTCTTCATCTCTTGTCAGGCCCTCTCTCCCTCCATCTCTTGTCAGGCCCTCTCTCCCTCCATCTCTTGTCGGGCCCTCTCTCCCTCCATCTCTTGTCGGGCCCTCTCTCCCTCCATCTCTTGTCGGGCCCTCTCTCCCTCCTTTTCATTCCATGTCAGGCCCTCTCTCCCTCCATCTCTTGTCGGGCCCTCTCTCCCTCCATCTCTTGTCGGGCCCTCTCTCCCTCCTTTTCATTCCATGTCAGGCCCTCTCTTCCTCTTCATCTCTTGTCAGGCCCTCTCTCCCTCCTCATCCCTTGTCGGGCCCTCTCTCTCTCCCTCCTCATTCCATGTCAGGCCCTCTCTTCCTCTTCATCTCTTGTCAGGCCCTCTCTCCCTCCTCATCTCTTGTCGGGCCCTCTCTCCCTCCATCTCTTGTCGGGCCCTCTCTCCCTCCATCTCTTGTTGGTCCCTCTCTCCCTCCTCATCTCTTGTCAGGCCCTCTCTCCCTCCTCATCCCTTGTCAGGCCCTCTCTCCCTCCTCATCCCTTATCGGGCCCTCTCTCCCTCCTCCTCATTCCATGTCAGGCCCTCTCTTCCTTCTCATCCCTTGTCGGGCCCTCTCTCCCTCCTCATCTCTTGTCGGGCCCTCTCTCACTCTTCATCTCTTGTCAGGCCCTCTCTCCCTCCTCGTCTCTTGTCAGGCCCTCTCTCCCTCCTCATCCCTTGTCAGGCCATCTCTCCCTCCTCATCCCTTGTCGGGCCCTCTCTCTCTCCCTCCTCATCCCTTGTCGGGCCCTCTCTTCCTCTTCATCTCTTGTCAGGCCCTCTCTCCCTCCATCTCTTGTCGGGCCCTCTCTCCCTCCATCTCTTGTCGGGCCCTCTCTCCCTCCATCTCTTGTCGGGCCCTCTCTCCCTCCATCTCTTGTCGGGCCCTCTCTCACTCCATCTCTTGTCGGGCCCTCTCTCTCTCCCTCCTCATCTCTTGTCGGGCCCTCTCTCTCTCCCTCATCTCTTGTCGGGCCCTCTCTCCCTCCTCATCTCTTGTCGGGCCCTCTCTCCCTCCTCATCTCTTGTCGGGCCCTCTCTCCCTCCTCATCTCTTGTCGGGCCCTCTCTCCCTCATCTCTTGTCGGGCCCTCTCTCCCTCATCTCTTGTCGGGCCCTCTCTCCCTCATCTCTTGTCGGGCCCTCTCTCTCCCTCCTCATCTGTCAGGCCCTCTCTTCCTCTTCATCTCTTGTCGGGCCCTCTCTCCCTCCTCATCTGTCGGGCCCTCTCTCCCTCCTCATCTCTTGTCGGGCCCTCTCTCCCTCCTCATCTCTTGTCGGGCCCTCTCTCCCTCATCTCTTGTCGGGCCCTCTCTCTCTCCCTCCTCCTCTTGTCGGGCCCTCTCTTCCTCTTCATCTCTTGTCGGGCCCCCTCTCCCTCTTCATCCCTTGTCAGGCCCTCTCTCCCTCCTCATCCCTTGTCGGGCCTTCTCTCCCTCTTCATCTCTTGTCGGGCCCTCTCTTCCTCTTCATCTCTTGTCAGGCCCTCTCTCCCTCCATCTCTTGTCGGGCCCTCTCTCCCTCCATCTCTTGTCGGGCCCTCTCTCCCTCCATCTCTTGTCGGGCCCTCTCTCCCTCCATCTCTTGTCGGGCCCTCTGTCCCTCCATCTCTTGTCGGGCCCTCTGTCCCTCCATCTCTTGTCGGGCCCTCTCTCTCTCCCTCCTCATCTCTTGTCGGGCCCTCTCTCCCTCCTCATCTCTTGTCGGGCCCTCTCTCCCTCCCTCCTCATCTCTTGTCGGGCCCTCTCTCTCTCCCTCCTCATCTGTCAGGCCCTCTCTTCCTCTTCATCTCTTGTCGGGCCCTCTCTCCCTCCTCATCTCTTGTCGGGCCCTCTCTCCCTCCTCATCTCTTGTCGGGCCCTCTCTCCCTCCATCTCTTGTCGGGCCCTCTCTCCCTCCTCATCTCTTGTCGGGCCCTCTCTCCCTCCTCATCTCTTGTCAGGCCCTCTCTCCCTCCATCTCTTGTCGGGCCCTCTCTCCCTCCATCTCTTGTCGGGCCCTCTCCCCCTCCTCATCTCTTGTCGGGCCCTCTCTCCCTCCTCATCCCTTGTCGGGCCCCCTCTCCCTCCTCATCTCTTGTCGGGCCCTCTCTCCCTCCTCATCTCTTGTCGGGCCCTCTCTCCCTCCTCATCTCTTGTCGGGCCCTCTCTCCCTCCTCATCTCTTGTCGGGCCCTCTCTCCCTCCATCTCTTGTCGGGCCCTCTCCCCCTCCTCATCTCTTGTCGGGCCCTCTCTCCCTCCTCATCCCTTGTCGGGCCCCCTCTCCCTCCTCATCTCTTGTCGGGCCCCCTCTCCCTCCTCATCTCTTATCGGGCCCTCTCTCCCTCCTCATCCCTTGTCGGGCCCCCTCTCCCTCCTCATCTCTTGTCGGGCCCTCTCTCCCTCCTCATCTCTTGTCGGGCCCTCTCTCCCTCCTCATCTCTTGTCAGGCCCTCTCTCCCTCCATCTCTTGTCGGGCCCTCTCTCTCTCCCTCCTTATCTCTTGTCGGGCCCTCTCTCCCTCCATCTCTTGTCGGGCCCTCTCTCCCTCCCTCCTCATCTCTTGTCGGGCCCTCTCTCCCTCCTCATCTCTTGTCGGGCCCTCTCTCCCTCCTCATCTCTTGTCGGGCCCTCTCTCCCTCCTCATCTCTTGTCAGGCCCTCTCTCCCTCCATCTCTTGTCGGGCCCTCTCTCCCTCCTCATCTCTTGTCGGGCCCTCTCTCACTCCTCATCTCTTGTCGGGCCCTCTCTCACTCCTCATCTCTTGTCGGGCCCTCTCTCTCTCCCTCCTCATCTCTTGTCGGGCCCTCTCTCCCTCCTCATCTCTTGTCGGGCCCTCTCTCTCTCCCTCCTCATCTCTTGTCGGGCCCTCTCTCCCTCCTCATCTCTTGTCGGGCCCTCTCTCTCTCCCTCCTCATCTCTTGTCGGGCCCTCTCTCCCTCCTCATCTCTTGTCGGGCCCTCTCTCTCTCCCTCCTCTTCTCTTGTCGGGCCCTCTCTCCCTCCCTCCTCATCTCTTGTCGGGCCCTCTCTCCCTCCATCTCTTGTCGGGCCCTCTCTCCCTCCATCTCTTGTCGTGCCCTCTCTCTCCCTCCTCATCTCTTGTCGGGCCCTCTCTCCCTCCTCATCTCTTGTCGGGCCCTCTCTCCCTCCTCATCTCTTGTCGGGCCCTCTCTCCCTCCTCATCTCTTGTCGGGCCCTCTCTCCCTCCTCATCTCTTGTCGGGCCCTCTCTCCCTCATCTCTTGTCGGGCCCTCTCTCCCTCCTCATCTCTTGTCGGGCCCTCTCTTCCTCCTCATCTCTTGTCGGGCCCTCTCTCCCTCTTCATCTCTTGTGGGGCCCTCTCTCCCTCCTCTCCTCTTGTCGGGCCCTCTCTTCCTCTTCATCTCTTGTTGGGCCCTCTCTCCCTCCATCTCTTGTCGTGCCCTCTCTCTCCCTCCTCATCTCTTGTCGGGCCCTCTCTCCCTCCTCATCTCTTGTCGGGCCCTCTCTCGCTCCTCATCTCTTGTCGGGCCCTCTCTCCCTCCTCATCTCTTGTCGGGCCCTCTCTCCCTCCATCTCTTGTCGGGCCCTCTCTCCCTCCCTCCTCATCTCTTGTCGGGCCCTCTCTCCCTCCTCATCTCTTGTCGGGCCCTCTCTCTCTCCCTCCTCTTCTCTTGTCGGGCCCTCTCTCCCTCCCTCCTCATCTCTTGTCGGGCCCTCTCTCCCTCCATCTCTTGTCGGGCCCTCTCTCCCTCCTCTCCTCTTGTCGGGCCCTCTCTCCCTCCCTCCTCATCTCTTGTCGGGCCCTCTCTCCCTCCATCTCTTGTCGGGCCCTCTCTCCCTCCATCTCTTGTCGTGCCCTCTCTCTCCCTCCTCATCTCTTGTCGGGCCCTCTCTCCCTCCTCATCTCTTGTCGGGCCCTCTCTCCCTCCTCATCTCTTGTCGGGCCCTCTCTCCCTCCTCATCTCTTGTCGGGCCCTCTCTCCCTCCTCATCTCTTGTCGGGCCCTCTCTCCCTCATCTCTTGTCGGGCCCTCTCTCCCTCCTCATCTCTTGTCGGGCCCTCTCTCCCTCATCTCTTGTCGGGCCCTCTCTCCCTCTTCATCTCTTGTGGGGCCCTCTCTCCCTCCTCTCCTCTTGTCGGGCCCTCTCTTCCTCTTCATCTCTTGTCGGGCCCTCTCTCCCTCCATCTCTTGTCGTGCCCTCTCTCTCCCTCCTCATCTCTTGTCGGGCCCTCTCTCCCTCATCTCTTGTCGGGCCCTCTCTCCCTCTTCATCTCTTGTGGGGCCCTCTCTCCCTCCTCTCCTCTTGTCGGGCCCTCTCTTCCTCTTCATCTCTTGTCGGGCCCTCTCTCCCTCCATCTCTTGTCGTGCCCTCTCTCTCCCTCCTCATCTCTTGTCGGGCCCTCTCTCCCTCCTCATGTCTTGTCGGGCCCTCTCTCCCTCCTCATCTCTTGTCGGGCCCTCTCTCCCTCCTCATCTCTTGTCGGGCCCTCTCTCGCTCCTCATCTCTTGTCGGGCCCTCTCTCCCTCCTCATCTCTTGTCGGGCCCTCTCTCCCTCCATCTCTTGTCGGGCCCTCTCTCCCTCCATCTCTTGTCGGGCCCTCTCTCCCTCCATCTCTTGTCAGGCCCTCTCTCCCTCCATCTCTTGTCGGGCCCTCTCTCCCTCCATCTCTTGTCAGGCCCTCTCTCCCTCCATCTCTTGTCGGGCCCTCTCTCCCTCCATCTCTTGTCAGGCCCTCTCTCTCCCTCCTCATCTCTTGTCGGGCCCTCTCTCCCTCCTCATGTCTTGTCGGGCCCTCTCTCCCTCCTCATCTCTTGTCGGGCCCTCTCTCCCTCCTCATCTCTTGTCGGGCCCTCTCTCCCTCCTCATGTCTTGTCGGGCCCTCTCTCCCTCCTCATCTCTTGTCGGGCCCTCTCTCCCTCCTCATCTCTTGTCGGGCCCTCTCTCCCTCCTCATCTCTTGTCGGGCCCTCTCTCCCTCCTCATCTCTTGTCGGGCCCTCTCTCCCTCCATCTCTTGTCGGGCCCTCTCTCCCTCCATCTCTTGTCGGGCCCTCTCTCCCTCCATCTCTTGTCAGGCCCTCTCTCCCTCCATCTCTTGTCGGGCCCTCTCTCCCTCCATCTCTTGTCAGGCCCTCTCTCCCTCCATCTCTTGTCGGGCCCTCTCTCTCCCTCCTCATCATCTCTTGTCGGGCCCTCTCTCCCTCCTCATCTCTTGTCGGGCCCTCTCTCCCTCCTCATCTCTTGTCGGGCCCTCTCTCCCTCCATCTCTTGTCGGGCCCTCTCTCCCTCCATCTCTTGTCAGGCCCTCTCTCCCTCCATCTCTTGTCGGGCCCTCTCTCTCCCTCCTCATCATCTCTTGTCGGGCCCTCTCTCCCTCCTCATCTCTTGGTGGGCCCTCGCTCCTCGTCCAATCCCTCCTCACCTCACGCTCCGCACCGTGCAGTACACCACCCCCAGCAGGCAGACCCCGCTCAGCACGTAGAAGGCCCTCTGCAGCACGGGCAGCTCGGCCCCCAGGGAGCCCCCCGGCGCGGAGCCCACGGGGGTGCTGGAAATGTTCCGGGGTACCTCCGTGCTCGTCCAGCTGCTGTTACCGGGGACCGAGGCCTCCGCGGCCGCCAGGAGCGCCGCCAACAACAGGAACCGAGCCATCTCAGCGGGCCCGGAAGTAAACAAAGCTCGTCACTTCCGGTCAGGCAAAGAGCACGCTAAAACCACGCAACCCCGGAGCACAGCACGTACTTGGGAGGCACAAACAATGTGTCTGATGCAGCGTGGTGATGACACCGCCCCCCCCCCACGCGGACGGCGGATGGCGGGGCGACGTGTCGACGGCCCTCTTCCCATGTGTCGGCCTCTCTGAGGCAGTATATCCCGCTCCAAGATGGCGGCTCCACGCCCCTGCGGCAGGCTGTCTTCCATTTCGATCATCCTCGCAAAGGGACGCAGCCAATTGGCGTATTACAGCCGAGCAACCAGTCACGGAGCCGCGCCACTCATTCGACAACAGCCAATCACATAGCCCAGTTACTTATGAGGAACTAATAAAAAAAAATGTTTTTTTTTTTAAAAAACAAGCGTTTTCAATGCAATAGGTCTGACCGCAGTTAAATACAGAGCTACTGGCTTTGCAAATGTAAAAGTGTTACGGCGGACTAACAATTTTTTTTCTTGTATTTATTCACGTTTGTAACAATGGCGGTACTACTAAGGTTAATACATAAAGTGTGAAAATAAGTTGTTTGCCTGCCGTATTCGTTTCACATTTGCAGAGCCAATAGCTCCGCATTTCACTAACGCAAGACCTATTGCATTGCAAATGCTCCATTGGAAACCCGCGCCTGTCTTGCCGTGGCCACGTGAGCAGAGCGACGCCTATGAACGGGATGGAATCCATTTCAAGATGTCTGCCTGCGAATATGCGCGCGGGAGCATGCATTGTGCAATGCAAAGGCTCCCACAGAGATAGTGGCTGCAAGCAGTGCATGTGCGGAATGCAGCACTGTGCAGGTGGCAAGAGCACTCTATAGCAGTGTCTAAGGAGCTGCCAAGCCCTCAGAAATGTTTAAAATGCTGTGGCTGTATCACGGTGGCCAGTAGCACGCTCTCACCTGGTGCAAAGTACCAGCAGAGACGTTTTAAAGCAGGGGCAAAGTGGGCTCTGGCCCAGGGCCCCAGCCTTTCAGGGGGCCCCTGATAGAACCAGCTCTGTTCTGCAAAGTCTTGCCCTGATGGCATAGGATGATTCTTAAACATTGTTTAAAATACCACTTTCCTTCACTTTATTTTCATTGGTGGTGATATGTGTGTCTATTATAATGTTGTGTTTATGTTTCATGCAACATCCATCAAATAGTTTCTTTTAGATCAGGACAGGACCTCACATGTGAGAAATGGGAGTGTCACAGCAGGGCCGGCCCAAGGCATGTGCAAACTGTGTAAACCCCAGGGGCCGCCACGAGGATCGGATCGGAAGGATCACTGGCGGCCCCCTGGCAGGATTTGGCGGCCTCCGGGCAATGCGTGAGCGTTGTTGTTTTCACTGCAGCCGCGTAGCTAGGGTGGGGAAGGGGGGGGGGGGGGGGAGACGGTCCGCACCAGGCAGCACAATTTCGGGGGCGTCGCGTGGCACTGTGGCCTTTTGCGGCCTTTATTATTTATGTGGGCCTTGGGACACTGTATTGTCCACAAATAAATTAGAAAGGCTGTGCGTGGCCCAGTTTGAAAGTGCGCGCAGCTGTTCTTCAAAAATTGCGGTCGCAACGTCCCGGTCCCGACTCCCGCGTTTTAATTTGCTGCCAGCATTTTAATTTGCTACTGTCCGCCCTTCCGTCCCAGCCTCCAGGACCGTCAATCAGACTTGTAGCGCGCAAGCGCTACCAATGACGGCCCTGGGGCGACATTAAATCATGTATTATTTTTTCTGGCCCTGCCCCCGCGTCGCGATGAGTAGGACGTAGCAGTTAGCGTCAGGCGCTTCACCGCTACGCGCTCTCGCGCTCATTTTGGCCTGGGGCAGTCGGCGCTGTTCTGCTCTCTAGTCAACCACCCCTGGCTGCCTTGTATAGAGACAGACTTTGGAGTGCATCATTCACGAGTGAGGTAAGAGAGCTTTCAGTGGGTAGCATAGATACCAACAGGGCTTTAAGTGGGATATAAAAAATGGGGGGGGGTTCTCTCAAAGGCGGGTGGCCGATTTAATTAAGGGCGTGGTTTTAAGACACACTAAAAAGCTTGTATTTTGCTGTTTCTGTCATTGCATTCGGATATGTGATCAGCCCTGTATGTGATACATCATGCTCACTCTGTCTAGGATTTGATGAGATTTAAAAATAATGTAGGAGGGGAGGAGGCAAGATGGCGATCGGAGCAGACGTGTAGGCTCCCGGCTCCGCCAGCCCTTGAGCCCCGCATTGCTATCCTGCCTAGCATCCTGACATATTTTAGCGGTGGTCAGATCGGGAAGTTGTGCTGACTTAGCTCGTGTTCCTCCGGGATCCCTGCTCGTCCGGAGCTCGAAGATAACTACGAAGCCGTCCTGCTGCTCAGACCCCTGCGTGCACCGCCGCTCGCCGCCGGACCTCGATGGGGTGGTGGCGGCCGGACTGCCTGCGTGCTACCTGGAGCCTAGGGAGTGTTGCCTTTTGAACGGGACGCAGTCCTGACCACACTATCTGCCGTGGATTGCCGCGCACTGAGACTGCAGCACACTTGTAGGGAAAAGATGTACTGTACGAGCGGCTCCTTTGTTCGGTGCTGGGGGCGTGATGCTTAGACTCCATTACTGTGCTTGCCTGAAATCGGCGGATTGCTCCTTTGCCTAGCCTATCCATCTGCGCCGAGGCGGCTCCTCGTTTGAGAACGCACGATTACAGCTGGCCTTGGCAGCATCAGAGGCTGGGATTGTAACTTATTCATGCTGCATCCGCCCCGGCTTTTGCATCGGATTATCTGCAGAATGGATGTGTCTGCTGACCCGCAGTACGGGGAAGATCGCCCGCTTTCGTCCTTGGACTGAAGTACCCTATCCGGGCTGGGGGCCGGAATGCATACACCCTCTCGTGATTTGGAGACGAGGGAATCGCAGCCTGCATTGTCTTATGGGGCTATCCTGGCTGCCCTTTGTGATCTGCGATCGGCTTTGAGAAATGGCTCCCTTATGCTATGTGAGAAGCTCGATGTAACTGCGTCTGCTCTGGGGCGGGAGCGGAGGGTCTGTTCCCAGCTCCGCTCGCATTTTCCTTTGTTGGTGCGTGAAGGGGCTACAGTGTTTTCCAGTGCTCCCAGCGATGGAGAGACCGCTGTTGACTGTATCGGTGCCTGCGGACGGCCGTCCGACAGCTCTACCTGTGATACATTGTTTCCCCCTCTGGAGACTGACTCTTTGTTTTCGCTACCATCACTATTGGCACGGGTGCCGGCTGAGCCACTTCTGGACCCCCCGAAGGCTCCTTCTTTGTGGCCTCTGTTCTTTCCATTGTGGAGCTTGTGCCATCAGGATACCCCGAAGGCTCCTTTTATTGAGGTCAACGGATTGTTTGGTGAATGGCACCGTCCATTTTGTGTTTACGAGTCTCCCCCTTCTTCCTTGCGACCATTTTGTCTCTTTGTTACAGAGGGGGTTGGCTTTCCTCGAGGGGTGTGTCCAGGGGGGCATCCGAGATCGGGCCAGGGCTAGGCGGTTTCCTCCGTTGTATTGATTCACGGACTGGCGGGGATTAGGATGGGACTGCTACGTATATCAACTGTTTGACTCGGATGCACAATACGATATGATTCTCCCCATTTGTAATTGTATTTGCTGCTTGCTGCTGTACTGGTGATACTTGGGGTGGAGGAAGTCTGTGGGGCTGGGTCGGCCGGGAGCGTATAGAATTGGCCCTCCTCGGTTCATTCGTGATTTTCCTTTTTATTTTCCTCCTTTCTTTCTAGCTGTATTTCGGGTACTCTTTTTTTGGGCGACAGGCACACTGCAAGGGGGGGGGGGGGGGGTAGGCTGTAGCCTCTGCATGCGTGTAGGATGGGGGGGGGGGTTTCGTTGGTCTTTGGTTCTATGGGCCTTATTTTTTTTTTCTTCTCTTATGCTCATGCTTTCACTTTTTCCTTTTTCTTTGGATCGGTGGGGTGGATGGGTGGAGGGGGGGTGACGATTGACATGTGATGTGATTAGTGGTTACTTGTCCTTATGGATTGCTTCGTGCCGCTACATTGCCTATGTTTTTGCCTGCTTATTCACTGCTGAGGGTGTTGCCCGCTCCCGCTCCTTGATGGTTACTTGGTCCCTGATCCTTCTTACTTACTATTCTTTATAGCAAATTATTGAGTTAAAAACTTTTAAAATTAACCTTCACACCTCCTGTTTCCCGGCAGTCCCCTTAGGTTCAGTGTAATTTGGACTGTCTGCTACCTTGTGATGTGATACTGCTGAGACCCGTCTATTTGCAACTTTGCATCAATGTTTTCGAGGCCGGCCGGACGGTTGTAGGCCTGTATTTGTTTTGCCTTTTTTGAACAATAAAGGTTTTCAAAAAAAAAAATAATGTAGGAGAACTTGGTGTGGTTTCCCTGCCCACTCAAGGAGGCAACAATAACATGCATGGTGCCAGGCGTGTGCTCCACTGCTCTCGCCTTCTGCTTCTTGTTGGAAGGGCCTCTGAACATATAAGAAGGGAAGGGTGAGGGGGGACAGGACTAGACTCGGCGACACCATTTTAGCAAAATAATGGGGAGCGGAAACAACCTTGTAGGCCCCTTATAGGAGAGGATGTGGAGAGAGGATGTGGCGCAATGGCCAGAGGGAGCTGCCAACGTTGGCACTGGGGAACCAGGTTCGAGTCTCAGCAGCGGAAAACATCCAGTGATTCTGGGCAAATCACTAAATCTCCCCGTGCCTACCAAAAATTGTGTTCTTGTGTAATATAACTGGTGCTCATGTAATACCTTCAGGTCTTGTTCGCGCTATATAAAACAGAAAAAAACTCTCTGATTTTATCACAGAACACTTGACCAGTGGACGACATAACTGTTTTAAAGTTTTGTGAAACAAAGCAGCAGCACGCTAATATTTGACAACAGGCACTGACAAAACAGTTACTGCAACTATAAAAAGTTGAACACTTAATTAAAAATAAAATTGGGTTAAACCACAGAGCATGCAAGCAGTTTACAAAGGGTAGCAAGCGTATGTTGCATAGGGGTGGTGACTGCTGCCCAAAATGCCACCTTTAGAAAGTCTTTGGGACATCCTTTTTTATGTTTTCATATATGCTGCCAACAGTGCTTTAAAAAGAAAAATAAGTGCAGGTACCCTATATACAACAGTACCTGTTTACTTCTGAAAAGGGCCGGTTCTTTCCCATTAAAGTGTATGAAGTGCAGGTACTCTCCCTCTCCAAATAAAGAAGTGTAGGTACTCAGAACCCGACATTGCAGTCTCATTTAAAGCACTAGCCATCAAGATGGTCCAGTGAGTTGGGCGTTTCCGCCTGCCCTCTGCAATGATCGCCAGGGCACGAGTTTTAATCCTTGAAACGTCGAGTCAGCGTTCCATCTTCCTAAAGTAAGTAAACTGAGCACTATTAAGTCAAATGACAGAAACATCACTGACCGTTTTGCAAAAACACCCCACTGAGACCCCAAAATCAGAGCATATTTATTGGCACCATTTTTGCTACTTTTGTGATAGGGATTCAGATAAATTCTGGTTTCACCAGGACAAGCAAGACACAAAGTGAAGTCACATTTGTTACTGTTTTCTAAAAAGCATGTGTAAAGAAAAAAACATTTTCAGCATTTTTCAAATGTGCACGATTTAGGACTACATCTGAAGGAAAATCAGTCTGCTCCATATTTTATATATATTATACATTAAAGTGTCTTTGCTCGTTCTTTTAAATGAAGAATTGCTCATGGACAATGGCTTGTCTGTTAAAATCTCAATGATCGCATAAATTGATTTATAAGCAAAAAAAGTGAGTTGATATGGTCAGCAATGGTTCCACAATCGTTTCCCTGGTACAAAGATCTCTCTGTAATGTGGACTCAGACAAACATTTTGGGGACAATTTCATATTTGAAAAGTGCCAACATTGTGCAAAAGGAATTGGACACTGGTATCTGCACCTTAAGTTTATGTAACCTGCCCCAGTCACGTATAGGTATTGAAATAGCATAAGCGAGGCATGAAGCAATATGTAAAATCAAGTTATTTGATTGGGGAGTATTATCACTCTTTTTGTGGTTGGGGGGAGTTGTGCTGGATCCCTGGAGGGCTATTAGTGCACTGGGCGCAGCTGCCATTAAAAGTGTGTGTACACGTTAAGCATAACATGGCGCATCTTAATTTTAAATTTAATTAAGGGCGTGGTTTTAAAACACACTAAAAAGCTGTGTTTACCATGGTGTGTCAACTGACTTGTATTTTGCTGTTTCTGTCATTGCATTCGGATATGTGATACATCATGCTCTAGGAGCACAGGGGGGCTTATTTACAAGCTCCTTGCGCGACCAGTGAGTCACTTTTAATATGGGAAAAAGTGGCGGACTGGCGGCGCAAGGGGCTCAGAAATAAAATAAGCCCCAGGGTTTTTACTGGTATCCTTGGTCCATGCGGTAAGTCGTGAGGGGGTGACACCATGAGTTACCCGCACCGGGTGACACCAACCCTAGTGACGCCACTGTGTATAGGCATAGAAATCATAACCATATTTAGACTTGGTCCGCCCCGTTCGGACCCCCTCTTCCGGGGCCCCCACCTACGCTTCCTGCACAGGGCCACCATGAGCGTAGAGCCGGCCCTGGTCACAGAGATTATTTGCCATAATATTACTGAGCAGCTGCTGTTACACTATTGAAAACACACATCACTGTCCCTGAATATTACATGTAAACACATTTGGAATTTTGACTAGTGTGTCTGTGCACGGTCAGTGACCCTCCGCACGCCTCATCCTCGGACCCCCCACCCGCCACATCACCACCCACGTACGAGACCTACATTGGCTCCCGGTCAGCAAGAGGATCTCTGTAAAAACTCCTAACCCATGCACACAAAGCACTCCACAACTCCAGACAAGCATACCTCAACAAACGACTGTCCTTCTACATCCCCAACCGCCAGCTGCGTTCCGCCAACCTTACCACCGTCACACGCATCCGCCGGCCGAACGACCACCGGCGGCAGATCCTCCTCCCGCCGCAAAGACATGGAATACACTCCCCGCCATCTACGTAAGACTCAGGACCTACTGACCTTCAGAAAATGCCTCAAGACTTGGCTGTTCGACCAGTAGCTGCCTACACCAACCCCCCCACCCCCCACCCTCAGCACCTTGAGACCCTCACGGGTGAGTAGCGCACTCTACAAATGTTTTGATTGATTGATTGCATAACAGGGTATGAAAGAGCTGAAATAAGATCATCATTTCAAAACTGTTCCTTAAAGGGGCCCCCAAAATACGCTTGCCCAGGGCCCCCAACATTCTTAATATGTCCCTGGTGCCAGCGGGCAGTTGCGCTGCCCTGCAGAGCTGAACCATCCGCCCCATCACTAACCTACCTTTTCTTGCGAAAATCACAGAAAGGTGTGTAGCAAAACAACTCTCTCGTCATATCAAGGCTTCAGTCAAAACTGCAGCACTGAAACCGCCCGGCTGCAAGTGATTGATGACGCGCTGCAGATATTAGATTCTGGGGAGTCTTGTCTTATTCTCCTTGACCTTTCTGCAGCCTTTGACACTGTCAATCACAACACTCTCCTTAACACTCTTCAACAGAGAATGGGCATGGAGGGTACTGTGCTTAAATGGTTTACTTCCTTCCTATCTGATAGATCCCAAATGATCAAAATAACGAATAGTCTTTCATCTCCTTTGGCGGTGGGTCAAGGTGTTCCTCAAGGCTCTATACTTGCACCCACATTGTTCAATCTCTATTTAGAACCACTGGGAAATCTCCTAAGTAAATCCAGGATCCACTATCATCTATATGCAGATGACACTCAAATCTACCTCAAGGATGCCTCCACTCACAATCTCCTCATCCTAAGCTCCACTCTCGACTCCATTCAAAACAGGATGTTAACTCAACAACTGATTCGTTATCCCTCTAAAACTGAATTGCTCCTCCTCTCCTCCTCACTTTCTCCTCCTCCGGTTCAATCATGTATGGATCAGATGAATCTACTTAACAATAAATCCATCATTGTCGAGAGCACAAAGTCCTTTGGTGTCAAACTCGACAAAAAACTCAATCTACTCTCCCTCATTAATTCCATTGCAAAGTCTGCTTGATACCAACTACGCCTTCTTTGGGGGATTCGTTGCTTCTTCCCGGAGCATGACCTTAAAACCCAGGTCCAAATGCTGGTTCTCTCCAGACTGGACTACTGCAACTCTCTTCTTACTGGCCTCCCCAAATCTCACCTGTCCCCCCTTAAATCTGTTCTCCATTAAGCAGCTTGTTTAATATATGGGGCTCTAGACCAACACGTAATGCAGAAAATCTATTGCTTGAACCTCCCACTTTCGAGAAGAAGATAAAGATGTCACCCTGCATATGACCAGACAAAATGGAGCACTGACGCCTCAAGATCTGAACATCTCCATGTAACCAGATTTTACATTGGTAATCCAAAAAAAGAAACTACAATAGCAGGTAAAATATGCTAAGCCTAGCGTCGCTGCAGTGGAGAAAGCTTTACGCTGCTCTTTTTTGGCACTGTTCAATCTTGATTAAGCTGCCGCCCCCACCCCCACCCCCCGCCGTGTGTGGCATCCCAGGACCGCTCACAGCCGCACCTGAGCATTTCACAGGTCTTTAAAGACCTTGTGCGTGTTAATAGGGCTTTGTTGTTGTTTCACCCATTCAAAGAGCCCCTGCAGCCCGGCTCTGCCGATTGCCGGCAGACGTCAGATCATCGCTTCACGCAACACACCTACATATGGGGCGCGACACAGTAATGTGTTGTGCCACACACTTTGGAAAGCTGTGGCCTAGGGGTCCTTTATCCTGCGGATTTCACGGGGGCCCTCCTGTACTATTCCCGATACGCCAATACGACACCGGGGAGTCAAAGGAGCATTCATAACTTCGCCTCTATACGGAGGTCCTATCCGGTGTGCTATGAAGCCGAAGGGAGCCGCACCGGTACAGCCCAACAAACTGGACTAGTATGTGGTTCCGAAGCATCCGCCCACGGAGGGAGAGGGCTGTTGGGGCCCAGGAGGAGACATACGACCCATCATTAAGCTCCATAATAGCGGCAATCCACGTTCTTGGAACGACACTGGAGACAAAGGGCCAGATGTAGGTGGCCGTTTGAGGCCATTTACCGAGCGGTAACAGCCGATTTTGGCCGTTACCGATCGGTAAATGGGTGACAGGTATGTAGGGGGCATTATTGTACCGAATCGGTAAAATTACCGATTCAGTAATTTTACCGATTCTGAGGCACCCAGATGTAGGTGGGACTCTTCAGAGTCCCAGAGGCCTTACCGAATCGGTATGTTACCATCAAATCCAATTTGATGGTAAAATACCGATTTCGGTGTGCATGCACATGTGTGCATGCATACCTATGCCATGTGACAGGCAGACCTGCCCTTAAGGCATGTATGCCTGCCACATGGCACCCAAGCCTGTTTTGGGGGTGCCAGAGGGTGTCATAGTGACACCCCCTGCACCCTTGTGAAAATCGGTATTTACCGATTCGGTAAATACCGAATCGGTAATGCCCATTCATTCCTATGGGCTTCAAAGCTTCAAAGCCCATAGGAATGAATGGGCATTACCGATTCGGTATTTACCGAATCGATAAATACCAAATTCTTCCGAATCGGTATTCCAGCACATCTGGAATACCTACATATCCACCACTTAGATTTACCGATTTTTAATTACCCAATCGGTAAAATTCGGTAATTAAAAATCGGTAAATCTATTTTACCTACATCTGGCCCATAGATTGATAATGTTTCATTCGAAATGAACTTGATCCGTGTGGATATGAACAAGACCTCGGAGAGGGTCACGACGGCGGAGAAGAACATAGCGGAGTTGCAAACCACCACGCGCAGGTTGGAAGTGTGAGTGCAGCAATTGGCACACCAGCACAAACAGGTGGCCCTGAAGCTGGAGTACCAGGAAGGTAGGGCCCGACGCAACAACAAACGAGTGGTGGAGGTCTCGGAGGGCCCTAGTATGGACCTTTTTTTTGTAGGACCTCATACTGACTCATCTCAAATCCAAACAGCTCTCCACCCTTTTTATGGTGGAGCGGGCCCACAGAGCTCCGGTCCCTCAGCCAAAACCTGGGGCTCCCCCTAGGACAATTATCGCACTGATCTTGAATTATAGGGGCCAGGATGCCATTCTGCAGGCTTCTCGCATCCAGTGCGATCTTGCCTGCGAAATCTCAACTGTTAGATTTACCCTGGATTTCATTCGGAAGGTCCAACAGGAGCGCCGTACTTTTGATGAAATCAAGCGTGCCCTGAGGGAGCATGGCATCAAGTATATGATGTTCTTTCCAGTGAAATTAAAAGTCATCGACCAAGGCAAATCCTGGTTCTTCACGACCACCTCGGAGGTGCAAGCATGGTTGGATGAGGGGAGGCCACAGCGACACAGTCTCTGCAGGGAAGAGGGCTGAAGACACTCAGGATCAAATATCCAGCTCTTCCAGTGGGACTGAAGGATTAGAGTTGCGAGGGACACAACAGCAGCATTCACGATCGTTAAGCCCAGCGGCATCAGAAATTGGTGGAGAATGAGACTTGGTGCATGAACATGGCGATGGACGTGCTGCCGGCTGCACCAGGTAACGTATAGAGAAGTACCAGTGTAAAGGGTCTTGGCCTTCGCCATCTGGGGTGGCTCCGTGAACTGGGATAATGTTTTGCAAAGAACTGTATTGGACTTGGGCTGGATAGCGGCCCCGGGGAGATTTAGGTTGGTGACCCTAGGCAGCCCCCTTTTGTGTTTTGAGATTGTTTTTATGGGCGACAGACTCCCTGCTAGTTGGGGATTTGGGTAGTTCTATGCCTACGAAGCAGGATAGCAGGGTGGGGTAGTTGGTAACAGGGTTTTTCTTTGTATAGTGAACTGTGATAATGTTTTGCAAAGAACTGTATTGGACTCGGGCTGGATAGCGGCCCCGGGGAGATTTAGGGTGGTGACCATAGGCAATCCCCTTTTGTGTTTTGAGATTGTTTTTATGGGCGACAGACGCCCTGCTAGTTGGGGATGTGGGTAGTTCTATGCCTACGAAGCAGGGTAGCAGGGAGGGGGGGTAGTTGGTAACAGGGTTTTTCTTTGTATAGTGATGTTGAACTTACTACTAAAAATTCTTGCCTTTCGCAGTATTCCACGATGGTTTCGGACGTTTGTATGCGCAGGCATTATCCTGGGCCTCCTGCAACACTGCACTGCAACACAGATTGAGGGAGGGGATGGTCTAGCATTGGGAGGAGGGGGGGGGGAGTTTTTAGGTTGCCACAAAGGGTTTTGAGATTTTAGGAGGGGGGTTGTTGGAAGGGAACTGGATGGTCACACTTCACACAACTACTAGGGTTAGAACTCAGCAGCAGATGACAAATGACAGACATATATCACCTTATCCACAATGAGAACGCACTGGGACAAGAGCCTTAAGCTCCTGAGTTGGAACGTCAATGGGCTTGGAGACAAGATAAAATGGAGTATAGTACTCCAGTACATCCAACGTCACTCCCCAGACATAGTCTTACTCCAAGAGACCCACTTAGTCGGAAACACTTAAAAGGCCTAAAACAGATGGGGGTATAACCTTGTTGCCCACTCCGGGTTCACCTCAGGCTCAAGGGAAGTGGGTATTCTTCTCAAACACTCCTTCCCATTCTGTGTATCACACACTTGGTCTGACGAACTGGGTCGCTACTCTGTCATCTCAGGACAATGGGAGGAGCGTACGATTACAGTGGTGGCGGTTTATGTGCCTCTGGGACTTCAAGGCCAGACATGCAAAGATCTCGGCACTCGCATGCTCTCACTACCGGAGGGCCAACTGATTGTGGAAGGAGACTTCAACTCTGTGGTCTCCGGCCACCTGGATCGCTATCTGCCCCGAGACAGCGACACTGAGAGCGGCTGGCTTATGAACTTCCTTGAGGCCCATGGCCTCACGGATCTTTGGAGGGCATACCACCCTGAGTGCAACCAGTACAGGTTCTATTCGGGGGCGCACAACACCTTCTCTAGAATAATTACTTTTTAATGTCTGCTTCCTAAACTACGACAGTACGTGAAATACAACACAGGGCAAGAGGGATCTCTGACCACTCTCCAGGGTGGATGCATCATGCCCTGGGTGAAAACAGAGTGGGGAGTGTAGCGCCTATCAACCCATGGTACCTCCGTAACCCTGCAGTTAAAACCGCACTTCAACAAGCTGTAGACCACTATTTCCAGGGCAATGAAGGGTCCGTCAGGTCTTCCCTGACTCTTTGGGAAGCATTTAAAATAGTAATTAGTGGGTAGGCATTATCGGCATAGCCAGAATGCGTAAAGAGAAATTCAATGACATGGCCCGCCTTGAAGCAGATATCCGCCATGAGGAAGAAATGGGAGAAGAGAACCTGCAGGAGGTACTCTATAACCTGCATCTTAAAAGAAGGGAAGAGTACAAAGCAATTGCTACAGATATGGCTAGGACCTTGGCAAGGGGCAGGGATGGCAGACTATATAATTATGGAGATAAAGCAGGGAAACTGATTGCGTGGGTAGAGCGGAAGGAGAGAGCAATTAGGTTGTTCCCAGAACTACAGAGTTGCTCAGGCGATAGGCTATCAGATCCCCAGGCCATAGTTGATGAATTAGCAGATTACTATAAAGTGGTATACACAAAAGGCTCGGACTTACCTGAGGAGGACTCGACAGCGCTCCTTGCTGATATCGCCTTACCTATCCTGTCAGATGATGAAGACAGTCCCCTTGCAGACGGTGAAATAGAACAGGCGATAGGGAACCTCCAACCAGGCAAAGCACTAGGCCCCAATGGGCTGCCCATTTAGTTATAAAAATGAAACCCAGACAAACTTGCCCCTCATCTCAAAGCCATGTTCGAGGAAAGTAGAAAACGGGGTCAACTCCCTTGCTACCAGAGAGTGGCAACGTTGGTCGCCATTCACAAGGATGGAAAACCAAGCGATGTATGTTCATCCTATAGACCAATTTTCCTCCTGAAGGCAGAACCCAGAATCCTAGCTAAACTACTGGCGAATCGCCTTGCTCAGGTCATATGCAAACTGGTGCATCCTGATCAATCCGGCTTCATGCCTCATCGTAATACAGCTTTAAATTTACGTAGGCTACGTGGTGTTCGGGGAAGACTGGACACGATCCAGGAAGATGCGATTGTGGTCTCACTGGACGCTACAATGGGCTTTGATACCATTGAATGGCCATACCTCTTTGCGATACTTAAAAAGTTGGGCTTCGGCCCGGGCTTCATCGGGTGGGTGGAGCTCCTTTACTCAGCCCCACTAGCACAGGTGGTAGTTAAAAATAAGAAGTCGGAGGTGTTCAACCTGGGACGTGGCACTCGGCAGGGCTGCCCACTCTCGCCCTTGCTCTTCGCTCTATCCTTGGAACCACTAGCGGCATGGATACGCAGAGACTCATCGATTAGAGGGCTTAAGTGGACTGAGGGGTGAGAGGACCGCATATCTTTGTATGCTGATGGCATTCTCCTGTATTTCACCTCCCCAAAAACATCATTGTGTGTGGTTCTCGACATCTTTTCTAACTTTGGGAAAAACTCTGGGTATCAAATAAACTGAAGCAAGTCTCTGCTCTATGTCTTGCATGGGGATCCTCACATCCCACCTCGAGGTTGCCCAATCCAGACAGCACAAGAGGGCTTTAAATATCACTGGATTTTTATCACCTCCGACGCTAAACGTCGATACGAATGCAACCTCCTCCCCCCACTGCAAAGATTAAAGAGCGATGCTGCGAGCTGGAAGACGCTGCGCCATCACTTCTGGGAAGAGCTGTGCTCTTTAAAATGATGTCCCTGCCGCGCTTCATATATGTCTTGCAGAATTACCCAGACTGGGTCCGGGCCAAATACTTCAAGGAAATAGAGAGCATTCAGAGAGAACTGCTGTGGGGCGGTAGACCCTACATTGCTTTACACAAACTCACACTTGGGTAGTATGAAGGCGATATAGGGCTACCAGATATTAGAAAGTACTATTGGGCTGCCCACTTGGCAGCGGTGAACCACTGTACCTACCGCCTTGGAGATGACCCCGGGTACTGAATGGATAGATGAATACTCCCCGTTGGGAACTTTAATAGAGCGCTATACTCCAAACCTCGCAGATACTTCCTTAGGGGACCGACAAAACATTCAGTCCAAGTCTGGCACATCATGAACCGTAGCCTAGGGTGGGACTAAACACTCACATTAGCCACCCCATTATGCGACTAGGAACATTTGGCTACCCTGGGAAGGTCAAAGGGGTTCGATAAATGGGACCGTATAGGGCTATCACAGATCAGCGACTTAAGGGAATCAGGCAAAGTGGTAGAGTTTGCTATACCTCGGCACACACACCAACTGCAGACACTGAATATTTTAGATACTTGCAAGTCCGTCACTCCCTCCAATCGAATCTGCTAGAGGGAACTTCTCCCCCAGAATCCTCCCCCCTAGAGGACAGATTGCTTGATGGCTACTTGCCAGATAAAATAATCTCCCTTACCTACATAAAACTTATCAACAATACTGCAGATGCTTTAGTATCACTGCGAGAGAGATGGGAGAGGGACGAGTTAGAACTGGATGACAAGCAATGGCAGGAGGCAGTAGCCTCTCCATGAGAAGTGGCGATCTCATCCAGATTACGGCATGTCCAGCTGAAAATTTTACATAGATTATCTCTCTGGACCCAGGTTAGCAAGTATGGACAGGGCGACAGACGACCAATGCATGAGACGGTGTGGACTTGAGGGCTCTTTTATCCACATTATGTGGGAGTGTGGGTACATCCAGAAATATTGGAAGGGGGTGCATGACTGCATGAGCGAAGTGCTGGAGATAGAGATTAGACCAGGAAGGAAAGAGGTGCCCGTTGAACGCATGGGAGCCTACGGACCTCCACAGTAAAGGTAAGCTATGGGCAACCTTGGACCAAATGGTAGCAAAAAGGAATATTGCACGACTATGGGGGGCAGTAACACCGCCGAAGATGAAAGCCTGGAAGGCAGATACGGACTAGTGCATGATCAGGGAAAAAACTGTCTACGCGGCACAAGGATGCCCTACAAAATGGACCGCTATCGGGGACAAATGGAATGCTTATCGTGGGTATATCTGTGAGCCACCTGTCCCTCCTTCCCAAGACAATCCAACAGCACTGTAACTAGAATAGCTTATTTTGTCTCAATGTGAAGGGGCTTTGTAAAATGTTTCTGTCATGTCCGCATAACTGTAATATTCATTTAAGTGACTGTCTTAAGCTGTGATCAACCATCGTTTATAAAAAAAAAGAATGGACTTAGACAATATAGGGGCATATCTGCTCGTGCAGTTATGCCCTCATCAGAGGTATAGTGAACCCTGCCTCAGGGCTGTAAGGCCTGCTGTAGGGGTGACTTACCTATGCACCTGGCAGTGCTGACAGGCCTGGCACACAGAGGTGTGTGCCAGGTCGACTCTTCACTTTTAGTTGTACCAAATCATGAAGGCTGCAGTGGCAGTGCGCACGTGTTTGGAGAGGGGTCTCTTAGGGTGGCTTAATGCATACTGCAGCCCATAGAGACCCCGTCTGGTCACATTGACCTTTTACAAGGGAATGAAATGTGGTCCAGAGATGTGCTAATTGTGGGAAAAAAGGTATGGTTTTGGGAAAGAACACAGGCCCTGGGAACCTGATTAGCAGGGACCCAGAGCACATTCAGTCAAAGTTGCATTACATTAAAAGTGGGGTAAGCACGCCAAAAGGAGCCCTTTCCTATTCCCACACAATACAAATGTTCAATTCTATTAAGGACACGGAGGCACTGATTATGCTTCTCTCTTAACAACATAAAATCAACAGCAGCCAATTAAAGGATACAAATGAAAAATGACACATCCCCTGAACCCCCAGTCCACAAGTAGTCACATGCTCCAATCTCTGACAACCCAGTCCTTCAAGAGCAGGCTCTTCTATTTCAGAATCCTCTTTCTTTGCAATCAAACCCTCCAACCCATCAACGGGAGAGGCAGCGAAACAGCACCACCAAGGCAGTCTCCGAAACTTGCACCTAAGAACGAGGGAGTCTTCCCAATGACCGTAACTCCTGTTCAAGCTATGTCTTGTGTACATCAGTCCACCTCAGCATCGTTTCTGGTAGTTTCCTGTGTACCAGAACATGAAGCCATAATATACATACAATGGACGGGACTTGCATGCATAGGAACATCAGAAAGCACATAAGGATAAACATCATATACAGGGTGGGAAACCCAAAATCAACAATGTTATAATAGAGTAATATACTTAGACCGTACATATGCATTATACACAAATCAGGGTGTGAGAAACCTCCCCTCTGGGTCTTTAATAGAATTGAAAATTCCTATCACATAAGCTAGACTTTTTTAATTCTATGTCAGGAGCAGAGGCTCCAACTATGCTTTTTCAAAGCTGTGTCACCACCACTGAAGCAACATCCACAACCCGCTTATAATAATAATAATAATAATACAGAAACTTATTGAGCGCGAACAGCTACCTCTGGGGAGGTGTCCCGGCGCTAACGAGTCCCACAGCAAGAGTAAGTAGTCAGGAGGGGGGGCAGAGTTATTGCATAAAAAGCCAGGTTTTTAGGAGTTTCCTAAAGCTTGCTTCTGACGTGGCGGATTGGATGGCAGGAGGCAGGGTATTCCAAAGTTTCGCCGTGACGGCCGAAAAGGACCTGCCTCCAAGTCTAGCTTTCCTTACGCGCGGTACAGTTACCTTGAATAGGGAGTTGGAGCGCAGCTCACGTTTTTGGTGGTAGCGGGGGAGTCGGAGTTTCAGATAATTTGGACACGTGCCTTTTAGCGCTCTAAAAGCCAGGGTTAACACTTTGAACTTAATTCTGCTTGCCACTGGTAGCCAATGCAGCTCGTGCAGATGCGGAGAGATGTGCTGCCTGAAAGGGATCCGTTTTATTAATCTCGCAGCCGCATTCTGCACGATTTGTAGGCGTTGCACCGCATATTTAGGTAGACCAAGATAGAGGCCATTAGAGTAATCGAGTCGGGAAGTGATTGTTGCGTGAACAACCGTTTTCCGGCACTCGACAGGTAGCAGAGGCAGAAATTTCCGCAAATTTTTAAGTTTATGCAGGCAGCCCGCGGTGAGCTGTTGTATATGCGGCAAGAAAGACAAATTCTCATCCCATTTTACTCCTAAATTTTTTGCATGGGATCTGGGAGATGGGGCAGGGCCCATTTCCGTTGGCCACCACAGATCCGGAGGGGGATGTTTGGGGTTTCCAAAGAATAGCACCTCCGTTTTGCTCGCGTTCATTTTGAGTTTGTTGGTATTCATCCATTTGGCCACGTCTTGCAGACAGCCCCTGATTTTGCTGAATGCTGCCTCTGACGTGTCTGTGTATGGGAAGACTAATTGCGTGTCGTCCGCGTAGGATATTGCCTTGACCCCCCATTTGGCAATCAAGGTGAAAAGCGGGGCCAAATAGACATTGAACAGCAGGGGGCTGAGTGCCGACCCCTGTGGGATGCCACACCAGAGATTTTTTGGTCCAGAAGAGAAGGGGCCCAAGGCCACTTTCTGGGAGCGATTAGAGAGGTAGGAGAGTAGCCAGTTGAGAGCTTTGTCTCCAATACCAATGTCCTTAAGTCGGGTCAGCAATCTGCTGTGATCTACAGTATCAAAAGCAGCTGATAGATCCGAGAGCACCAGCATTGCTGATGCCCCTGAATCTAAGGACCATCTGATAGACTCGGCAACCTCAATGAGGGCCGTCTCGGTGCTGAAGTCGGCCCTAAAGCCCGACTGAGTTTCATGTAGGGCGCCGCTGTCTTCAATAAATTTATTAAGCTGCTGCTGGATTATTTTTTCAAGCATTTTGCCGGGGGCTGCAAGGAGAGAGATGGGTCGGAGATTGTTCAGATCATCCGGTGCACCTTGGGGTTTTTTTTTCAGCGGGAGCAGTGTGGCCTGTTTCCAACAGTCCGGAAACGTGCCCGTAGCAATGGACGTGTTCCATATGTGTAGGAGGGGAGCTGCAATTGCTTCCGACATCAGTTTCCAAAGTTTAGGTGGGCAGGGATCATCTGGGCCTCCCGATTTACATTTTTGTATTTCTTTTACTGCCTCAGAGAGGGTAATAGGCTGAAATTGATTTAAAGGGGTAATGGGGCACTCAGAGACTCTCAGCTCATCCATTAATGTCGGCTCAGGGTCCGTGAAAGTGTCATAGACTTTTAAAATTTTGGTATCAAAAAAGTCTGAAATGGATTCGCAGAGATTTACCGACGGGATGATATCCGTCTCGATAGCTTTGGGCTTGAAAAAAGATTGAACAATCTTGAATACTTCTTTGCTTGATTGTTCCGCCTGTTGGATGGAGGCCTCAAAGAAGTTTTTCTTGGCTTTTTTAATGGATAAGTGTAGAGCATGAAAGGCTTTTCTATAGCTGGATTTGGCTGAGTCGCAATAGTTAACTCTCCAAAGGCGTTCCAGTTTTTTACATTTACTTTTTTCGGCCTGGAGTTCAGGGGTGAACCACGGTGCAGAGGGAGATTCTCTGCGTGATGTGGCAGTACTGGCCGGCGCTATAGAGTCCACTGTTTTGCTTATCCACAAGTTCAGAGATGCAGCATCGGAGTCTGCATCCGAGGTAAGGGGTATGGGGGTTGCGCGAAGTGCTCGACACAGTTTGTCCGCTGTTAGATTGTCCCATTTTCTCCGCACATAGGATCGTTTCCCAGTGCTCTGAGATTGGGGAGGGATTAAGATGGCCATGGTAGTTAAGTAGTGGTCCGTCCAGAGTAGTGGTAGCGGAGGGGAGGCTGTTGTGTTAGGTATGTTGGAAAAGAAAAGATCGAGCATATGCCCTGCCCGATGCGTGGGGCCTGCAATAGCTTGAATCAGATTGGCCGATTGCAGGGTAGAGATAAGATAGGAAGCCTGAGGGCAGTCAGGATTGTCGGCGTGGAGATTAAAATCGCCGGCTGCGATAAAGTAAGAGTGGTCTAGAGAGTTTAGGACTATAAAGTCCATAAGCTCACTCAGGGCTGATGTCGGACAGTCCGGGGTCTATAAATAACTAGGCCAGTAAGAGACAGTTGGGGGGTAATTTGGAGGCAAAAGCGTAGCCCCTCAATGCTTGGGAGTGTGGTGGGAGCGGAGGACAGCAGAGTGTATTTCTCGTTGTAAATGAAAGCCACTCCACCTCCTCTTCGGCCCTCCTTTCTATTAGAAAAGCTCATTTTAAAGCTTGGCGGGATTGCTAGCGAAATGGATGCCATGTTGTCTTCATTAAGCCATGTCTCTGTGAGGCATAAAGCGTCCCAGTGTGAGTCCATTATAAGCAAGCATAGATCATTAGCATGCTTGGGAAGAGATCTGCAGTTAAGTAATCCAATCCTAAGTTGGGTGGAGGAGGTGTTACGAGAAGGCTTGCTAGCTTTTTTGAGAAGTGAGGTTGTTAGAGAAGAGACGGTGCCTAGAGACTTATGGCAGCGTGGGCAATGGGGAGGGAGAACCAGAGTCGCCAGATTGAGTTCAGGCGCCTGACAGATATTATCAGCATTCAGAGCCCGGAGCTCCGCACTGGACCAGACTATTCTTTGTTTGTGTGCGTGGGCGCGGGCAGCATGGCTGGCGCTGGTCGCAGGCCGGTCGCGGACGGGCGCAGACGGGCTTGCCTTAGGCGCTCCCGCTGCGCTCGTCCGCTGCGCTTCCTCCAATGGCACATTTTGTAGTGTGGGGAGGCGGGGGGGGGCGTGGCCAGAGAGGGGGCGTGGCCTCGTTGCACGCCGTCAATGGCGGCGGCCAGAGGGCGTTTTGGCGAGGCGAGGGAGGCGCTGCTCGTGATCAGGAGGCTCCAAGGACAGTGTCAACAGGACTGAAGGTTTGTCTATGTCAAGTAAAATACACAATTGTAATCACACTCAAAGGTTTAAAATTTTAAAAGATGATCAGGAATACAGCTCCCGGCTATCCGCCTCAGGAGTGGGAGACTTACAAATGCGCTCGCATTCAGTGCTTTTAAGCTCGGCGGGGGGGGGGCGTAGCCAGAGAGGGGGCGTGGCCTCGTTGCACGCCGTCAATGGCGGTGGCCAGAGGGCGTTTTGGCGAGGCGAGGGAGGCGCTGCTCGTGATCAGCAGGCTCCAAGGACAGTGTCAACAGGACTGAAGGTTTGTCTATGTCAAGTAAACTACACAATTGTAATCACACTCAAAGGTTTAACATTTTAAAAGATGATCAGGAATACAGCTCCCGGCTATCCGCCTCAGGAGTGGGAGACTTACAAATGCGCTCGCATTCAGCGCTTTTAAGCTCGGCGGGGGGGGGCGTGGCCAGAGAGGGGGCGTGGCCTCGTTGCACGCCGTCAATGGCGGCTGCCAGAGGGCGTTTTGGCGAGGCGAGGGAGGCGCTGCTCGTGATCAGCAGGCTCCAAGGACAGTGTCAACAGGACTGAAGGTTTGTCTATGTCAAGTAAAATACACAATTGTAATCACACTCAAAGGTTTATAATAAAAGGACTTGAAGTTTGGCCCAGAGGACCAATCCGCTGCCTTCAAAATATCTTCTAAACGTGAACCCAAAGCAAAAAACTTGGAGGCCATGCATGACTTGCAGTACAAAGTTTAAACATCTGTGACAAGTAGCGTTTGTACGAGATTCATGTATGCAATTTAAGTAGTCTGTAATTGCTGTAATACATGGAAATTCGTAAAACGAATAAAAGAAATTTAAACAAAAAAAAAGACATTGCCCCACACACAATTTTGTGTTATTAGGGAACAACGGGTGAGACACTGTCCTAGTATTACACTTAGTCCTTCTATAAAATGGAAAAGAAAACCCCTAAAGGGGAGAAAACCCTGATCCAAGGCACGGACATCAGGTACTCTCTTACAAGATATTAAACAAAGTAGCATTGTAAGCTTGGTGAACAGCTGCTTGTGAGAACAGTACTTATTCTCCGGCCATCTCTCGGAAGACCACATCAACATCCTACAGCGAGTAATACTTGGCTCGAGGAGGAGTACGCAAGCGAATGCATCTCATGAGTTTACACACCAATAGGTGTTCTCCAACAGGTTTCCTCGCGATGGGAAGATGATCCGCAGATATGGCAGACCAATTATTGTTAATGGATCTATAAGCCAGGCCAGAAGCTGCAAAAAAAGAAAGAAAAATAATTACCATACTGACAGCTGCACCAGTGGGATCGGAATTCCATTTTCACACCAATTGACCCATCGTTGCTATGCTGAAATATAACGCTTAAGGGTACCTGAAGCCTATGCCTGGTTGATGTAGAAAGAAGCCTGTGAAGAAATGCCTGGCACCTGTCAAAACACCCCGGAAACCGTCCAGGCTACTAATCGGAGTTGCCCCAAGAGGGTCAACAGATGCAGCTGTCCCACTGGGAATATGTGACATTACAACGCTATGATTTACCTTGCGC
Source organism: Lissotriton vulgaris (assembly GCF_964263255.1). Lineage (NCBI taxonomy): Eukaryota > Metazoa > Chordata > Amphibia > Caudata > Salamandridae > Lissotriton > Lissotriton vulgaris. Next base: position 4,722,993 of record NC_141700.1, read on the forward strand.
TACGTTACATCTCAGTTATTACACCGCAAGTCGCACAACGACTTGAGCTGAAGGGTGCTGGACTTAGGAAAAGTATGATTTACTATTCCAACTCCAGCTTACATAACAGTAGGGGAGATGTTGGAATAGCAAATCATACTATTACTTAGTGTATAGCGCCATCCAGCGCAAGTCGTTGTAACGACTTGCGTTGTAATGACCGCAACATAAATGTATCACGGTGTAAAGCTTGTTCGCCTCAACAGGTTACGGCAAGCTGAAATCAAGAGAGGATTGTCACCGACAACTCTAGTCATAGAAAACCATGGCTGCACCCTCCAGAGCGTAGTCAACAGAACAATCTCCACTTTCTGACAATGCACCTGTGACAAGACTCTGGGGATCATGTTGAGCGGAAGAAAAGCATAGCCTAGATGGAGAGACCAGTCCTGTAAGAAAGCATCTGTTGTATCCAGATCTGGCCTACAACTGAAAAAGCGGGGAATCTGCCAATTGAGACGGGAGGCGAAAAGATCCGCTGAGCAAGGGCCCACCTGAGATTGACACTGAAGAAAATCATCAGGAGTGCCAATGCGCCACTGAGTTCTGTTCCCCGGGAAGGTACTTCGCTATCAATGAGATCCAGTGTTAAAGGCAAAAGTGCCAAAAGTCGTAGGCAATCGCCGCTAAGAGCCGAGATCTCGTCCTGCCCAACTTGTTGACATAGCAAACTACTGAGATGTTGACCATCCTCAGCAGTATGCAACAATTCATCTGCAAGGGGGAAAGGCTTTTGATCCCAAATAAACCCGTAAGGAGCTCCAGACAATTTATGTGGAGCTGAAGCTCGGTCTCTGCCCATCAACCCCTTGTGGCACCCCCATCTGCTGGCATCCGACTCCAGAATGACATCCGGGGAGCGGCCAAAGCTCTGCCATTCAAGACATCCATGTGTTTGAGCCACCACGTCATCACCGTCTTGACCTCCACCGAGGTGAACCTGATCTGAGTACGACAAGCCCTTCTACAGATGTTGAATTTTGAGTCTCTGCAGGGCTCTGTAATGGAGGGTCCCAAAACAGTGACCTGGATGCAAGACACCAGTAGGCCCAAAATCCGTGACACAGAAGATGGCTAACTTATGGTTCCCATTTTTGCACCTCACAGGCAGTTTCTGCGGTTCCAATGGTTTAAGTACCTAGGCTTTCCTTTCAGCCTCTTTGACACCTCGCGCCAATGAAGCTAGTGTTCGAAGCGATGAGAGTGAAGGGCGTGTGCTTAAATTCTTCACCTTTCATGGACGACCACCCTTCTGCAGGAGCTGGGCTTCGTTCCGAATCTTAAGGAATCAATGGTGATCCCTTCTTGGCAGATGGAATTCTTGGGATTCCAAATAGACTCAATCCAGGCTCAACTGCTACTCTCAGCCGCCAAGATGAAGCAAATCTAGACAGAGCTTAAATCTGTACTGAGCAGGCACACTGTCTCATTGAGATTGGTTACATGACTGGTGGGCTCTAGGAGTTCAAAAAGGGGTCAGCCCTCAAAACTCATGGACCTGGGTCACTGTGTAAGTATAAAAAAGGAGTGGTCCGAGTTCATTAACAATAATTTGCGTTCTAGTGTATATTAGGAACACCACATTTCATATTTCTCCTTGAATTCACATAATATAATGAAAATGGGATATGCAGTATACACAATTCAATTGTATTTATTCCACATATAAGCTCATTAGTTATAATTCTCACAGCATATATTTACTTCAAAATCAAGCGTATTTCATCATTATAATTATGAAAGCATTGTATTGTAGGTGCTCTCAGTGCAAAAAGAAAGGGGAGTGAAGGGTTTGTGAAGGACAGGGTAAAGGTGGTGTGATAATGTTACATCACAGTTGAATTGTAACGCCTTTACAAATCATGTATTTACAATGTTCCCACAATACATCACATATAGATGAGATTCAATCATCCTTTTTGCTCTATGGTGTGTAGGTTTATGGCGTAGTCTACGATTCGACCCCCGTGGCGTGAAAGGGTTAATTATCCCTCATGTTGGGGTCTTCATCAGGACAGATGAGAGCATATAATATGTTGGACGGTAGTCCTCGTGTCACGTCTGGGGCCTGGTTGTGCTCCTAGTCGTTTTGAAAATTTTCATCCTATAGTGTAGCGGAGCTCATTGGGAATTCTTCGTATTTATCTTCATCATGCGCCGCACATCTTTCTGGAATCAGTCTTGAAATCGACTGCTCACGTCGCGTCCTCCAAGGTGGTGGGGCTCTAGGCCTTTTCCTTTCAAGCGATCGCCCTTGGCCAGTTGCACCACAGGGCTCTTCAGTGCTTGAATATCCATCATTTCCGACACAAATTGTGGTACGACTCTCAGATCCTGCAGTCTGAGGAAGAGACAGCAGGAATCACATGGTTGCAGAGCCTGGAACAGCAAAGCCATCTTCAAAGCTGTGCCAGACGTGGTCATCTAATATCACTGCAGCCTTTGAGGCTGGGGGCTCTCGGTTTGGAGAATTTTCCACAGGAGCTCGCTGGTTACGAGCTCACTCTTCGCATCAACTGTCTCAAACTATTAGCAGCTCCTGCTATCAAGCTCCTGCTATCAAAACCCCACCATCCGAGGCCAACATATGCATCTTCCATCAGATGGACAATGCACGGCGGTTCGGTATATATACAGACTGGGCGGAACCAGGTCTCTGATATTGGGGAGATTGCCAAGAGCTTTTGGCAGGAAGTTATTAATTAATAACTCTTGATAGGAGAAGGCTAAAAATGCTGTTCATAGACTTCCTAGAATGGCATTAATAAATCCAACAATATTATATTGTTGAATTTCTCCGAAATGTACATACAAGGAGTTATAAGACTTGGTTTGTAAGCCCAGATTCAGTCTTCCGGTGGTCTGTCCTGATTGGTCAGAGTTAAGTGGATTAGCTGGGCTTCTTTGAAGAGGTGATAAAGAGCCCCTGCGGTTGACCTGCTGGGAGGGCAGGGTCCTGTTGCACAGGAATGCCAGAGCAGGGGGGGGGGAGTCGTAAACAATGGACTTCAAGAGAAGGGGAAGACATCAGTGTCATTTACAACTCCACTCTTTTAACCATAAACCAGATGCTAGGATTAAGGAAGGGATGAGCAGGTGCAGGGGGGAGAGACTATGGAGATACGCCATCCTAGGGGTGTGTTTAGTCAGCTATTCTCTCCCTGCTGGAAAATCAGCCATTAAGAATTTGGAAGAATTGGTGCACTCTGGGACAAAATAGTGCCACACACTACAGGAAGTGGTCAGATCTTTGGGTAGTACCATGCAGCCCATTGGACAGGAGTGACCTCCTGCTTGAACCAGAGAAGTTAGAATAAGTACCTGAAAAGGGCAGATCCCCTCAGATCTGCTGCTTGGAACCTAAGAAAGCAAGACGGCCATGCTGGATGTTTGATGTGCATTTCTAAAGGCCTGCACTCTGAAGATTGTACCTTCTGCACCATTTGCAACTACAGCCTGTGGATTACTTTGCTGTAAAAGTATTCACAAGTGGACTCCCTGCAAGCAACAGGTTAACAGAGCTCACCTGGAACATTACCACCAAGAAACATTAACCTGGAGAACTACCAGTGAATTGTATGGATTTTGTCCAAGTGGATTGTGGGAACTGAAGTCCTCAACTTTCAAGGACCATCTTGGAGCTTCCAGACCCTTGGAGTGAGTCTGAGACACTTTGGGACCCTTTGAAGAAATTCAGGAAGAAGTTCCAAAAGTTTGGGGAACTTTGGAAAAAAGCTCCTTAAGGGGGCAACTCAACTTGGCCAGCCAAGCTGCCTGCCTTCATCCGCGATCCGGCCTGCCTTCCAGGTTTGTCCCGCTGAAAAGCTCTGGAGGCCCTTCCTGAGTTTGACTAGGAGTAGCACAAATTCGAAGGCTGCGAACACTCACCGAATCCGGCCTGGTGAAGAGCAGAGGTACCCCGCGAGAAAAATCCCCATAAAAGTTTCCAAGTCTGAACTAAGAAAAGGTGACCGGGAGTAGCCGCAAAAGCCAAGCCGCGTGCCTACAACCGCGTATCATCCTGGATCCTTGGTTCATCCCGCTGGATCGCTCGGAGGTCAGACTGGCTGAGAGCTTCGACAGACCCTGGAAAAAAAAGCTCCAAATAAGTCAGAAGGTAAAAGCTGTGACCGAGACCTACCACAAGGGGCAGCCGCCGAAGTCTCCATCGAGGTCGGCCTGAAACTTTGATCCGGTCTATCTCGGCTAGATGTCCCGATACGGCGCAATAGGTTTCTATGTGCTAGAAATTGCAAAATCTTTGAAAATTCATATCTTCGGTTCCCTACATTGGAGTTTTGTCTTTTTGGTGTCATTTTAAAGATACAAATATTTCCTATTTTTATAAATTGGTGTTGGATTTTTATTTTGTATTCTGTCTTAATTATTTACTGAAATTGTATTTTTAAATGCTTTACATACCTGTCTTTGAAGTTATGCCTTCCTGCTCGCAGCCAAGCTACCAAGGGTTGAGCATGGGAAGGAAAATGCTACTTACCAGTACGCATATGCTCTTGGCATGTAGAACTGTAGATTTGTATACTTGTGCATAGATCCCCATTTGGTGTTGGGCTCGGATGTTTTCACTTTGTTTTTGTCTTGCAAGAAGTTCTTTGCAGTCACAAGATAGGTGTCTCCTCCTTAGGATCACAGTGCACATGTGCATCGACTCCACCCTCAGATTGTTTTTCGCTATAGAGGGTGATAGTGGAGTTTGTGAGAAAGTGGAAAGATGTCCATGTGTGATGTACCTAAGTGAGATAGTACTGAAACAGATAGAGGTATTTGGGGAGGCGAGTGGGCGCATACAAATCTAGAGCTCTACATGCCAAGAACAGATGCATACTGGTAAATAGCATTTTTAGTTCGAGGAATATGAGCTGTAGATCGTACACTTGTGCATAGACTATACAGCAGTTACCTCCTTAGCGGTGGCTACCTGTATCTGTTGCAGTGGTTTGAAAAAGTGTTCTTAATACAGCCTGGCCCACACTAGCTTGTTGTTTTGCCTGCACATCTACACAATAGAGTTTTGTGAATGTGTGCGGTGCAGACCATGTAGCTGCTTTGCAGATATCATCTAAGGGAATGTTCCCTAAAAAGGCCATGGAAGCCCCTATTTTGCGGGTAGAGTGGGCTTTACGGGAAAAAGATAGTGTACGTTTTGCTTTGTTATAGCAAATTTGTATACATTTGACAATCCACCTTGCAAGTCCAGACTTTGATATGGGATTGCCTTTATGTGGTGGTGAGAAGGATACAAAAAGTTGTTTGGTTTGCGAGAAAAAAGTTTTTGTTCTGTCAATACAGTAAAGAAGTGCTCTTTTTACGTCCAGTGTATGAAGAGCTCTTTCTGCTACTGTTTGTGGTTGCAAGAAGAACACTGGCAACTCAACAGATTGGCTGAGATGGAAGAGAGGAATAACTTTAGGAAGGAATTTGGGATTTGTCCTGAGGAGCATCTTGTTATGATGGAGTTGTAAAAATAGTTCTTGAATAGTTAGTACTTGTAACTCACTGACTCTTCTGAGAGATGTGATGTCTACAAGGAAAGCACCTTGCAGTCTTTATCCTCGTGTTCTGGAGAGAGGCAGAGGTTACAGATCTCATGGAGATCAGTGTGTGGGAATTTCGCACCACACAGGGGGCATTTTTTAAATGGAGTTCTTTCCATTGACTGACTGTAAGGCCTCATGGCGTTGAAGGACGACCGGAATTGAAGTTGTGATGAATACTTTGGATGCCTGTCGAAGGGGAACGCGATTGAAACAATTCCATCGAGCGGTGAGGGGTTGCGCGTTGAAGGGGTATCAAGTACGACACCAACCCGGAGCACAGCAATTTACATCCGAACCCGATGGCGGAAAAAAACAATCTGAGGGTAGAGTCGATGACCATCACACTATGATCCCAAGGAGGAGTCCCCTATCACATGACTACAAAGAACTTCTTACAAGACAAAAACAAAGTGCAAACATGTGAGCCCAACACCAGGTGGCAATCTATGCACAAGTATACGATCTACAGCTCATATGCCTCAAACATAATTTTCTATGCCCTATTCTGAGCCCTATCTTGTGTTAGTGGCCTTATTATCAGTGGCAGATATACATTTGCCCCTACTAATAATCCACTTTCCAACTACTACTATATGTAAGAACCAGTCTTGATTATCTGTTCTTCTGAAAAGGTAGATGGATTTTCCGCTGGCCCATTAAATCATCCCTGAGCTGTTTTTGGACCCAGGGGGATGCACCACCCACTTCTGATGCAGGGACAGTTGGCTCTCATGGCCTGGGAAATCTCAGGAGACACTGCCAGATTGTTGGAATTTCAGAGGAAGGTGCCTGCTACATATACCAAGGTTGGTCTCCTGCCACCCTCAAAAGATATGCTTTAGCATGGCGTAGGTGGGTGGGTTGGTGGCTGGAACAAAATCCAGATCCCATGGGGGCAGATCTGAAAGAGGTCATTCATTTTCTATCAGAACGACCATGTGTTGCAGGTCGGTAAAGAATTTTCGGTTTACTATATCAGCAGATCATTCACTGGATGGTAAACCGGTAGGTATGCATGCTTTGATTTATAAACTGCCTATGGGCATCAAGGTTTGTAAGCTGCTTAAGCTACCCTTATGGGATGTTAATTCTGTTATATGGGCACATTTTTTTTTTGCTTTCAATGAAGCATTTGTCAGCTGAATTGACCATGTTATTGTGTCTGATATTGTGTAGAAGACTTTCCGATATGAGAACCCGGGACCTAGCCGGTCGGTTACTGTCTCCTAAAGGGGCTTCTTTTACAATTTCGAAATGGAATAAAATCCTTTCTAGATACACTTAATATCCACTTTCCCACGTAATGATTAATTTTGTGTTGCCAAATGTTTTAAGATATATGAGGAGGCACGCTTGCTTGTCATGTTGTTCCGTTATGCCAATTACTTTTGGCAATCCAGCGGCCTTTCAAACCAGTATGTGATGCAACACTTGCCAGGTGGATCATGGCGGAGACCGGCATTGATGTTTCCCAGTATGGGGGCTCATTCAGCTAGGGGTGCATAGCCTCCAAGGCCTTTTTGTTGGGATCCAGGCCACCGGATATTTTACTTGTGGCCAACTGGTCGCATTTAAGCATTTTTATTACATGCTGTAGGAAGGTAGGATCCATCTGCATGGTTAACCCCACTTTTTGCTTGGTGCTAAGCTGTTTTTTGGACTAGTCTGACTGGGATCCTGCTAATCAGGACCCCAGTACCTCTGCGTTCTCCCTTAAATTGTTGGGTAAGTACTGAGGTACAACCCAGATTGGAGACCATGTAAAATGGAACTACAGGCCTGCCATTGCAGCATGTGTAAACTGGATCTAGCACCACTTACTAAAGATATAGGTTTCCTATATCTAGGGTCACTGCAGTTAAAACCTATGTCACCCCTATAGCAGGCCTTTGCAATCTTGGAGGCAGGGTGCTGCGTTTTAAGTGAGAGGGTGCCCCTGAATGAGCAGGACACCCCTACAGCCTATGGATTCCATTCTCCCGGGTTGTCAGTGAAACAGCCATATACGATATAGAGGGGCATCTCGTAATTACGCAATGACTATCTCAAAACTGGCTGCAAATAATCATATCATGTTTGTTATCATACATGCTGGAATCATACCCCCACACTCCACACTGTAAACCAGGGGTCTCCAAACCGGTTCTGGAGGGCCGGATCCATGCCAGATTTTTGGGATATCCCCATTGAGATACATGTAGTAATTTTAAAAATGAAATGCGTTACTTACCTGTAACAGCAGTTATCCAGTATTGGTGTCTTTCATAGATTCACATGCCTGAATCATTCCCCGTCGTCGAGACGGGAGCCTCCGGTACATAAAAAAGTAATGTCCTATAGACATACATAGAGAAAATAGGCCTAAGGGCCTCACCTTAGTAGCCTTTCCTTGTCCTTATGTAAAAAGGACCAAACTCTTAGAGTCAGCCAATCAGCTATGACCTCCCTCTAGAACCTTCCTGGGAGGAGCCTCAGTCCCTCAGATTTTCGTACGCACCCAGCTAGGTAGGCGTAATACCGTTAGAGAGGGATGTGAGTCCTTCCAAGGGAGGCGGGAGGGTTGCATGTGAATCTATGAAAGACACCAATACTGGATAACTGCTGTTACAGGTAAGTAACGCATTTCTTATCCAGTATTAGGGGTGTCTTTCATAGATTCACATGCCTGAATCAGAGTAGTTAGCTATAAGATATGCACATTTCTGATGCAATGTAGCCCTGCAGTCATGTTAGACAACACACATATTATCATATAACATGGGAATGATAGCATAAGCAGAATATCACAAAAACAAAGAATGTGCATACCCGGATGGCGGGATGTAGGAAGGCTCACCTCACTGAAAGAGATGGCGAAGCACCGCCTGGCCCACTGCCGCATCCTTCTGAAGTTCGATATCCAGGCAGTAGTGTCTGGAGAAAGTGTGCGGTGACTTCCAGGTCGCCGCTCTGCATATGTCCAAGATCGGCACTCCAGCGAACAGTGCTGCTGATGTGGACATTGCCCTGGTGGAATGTGCAGTAACATGATCACTCAAAGGCCGTCCGGCCTTGTCATGGCAGAATGCAATTGCTGAGGAGATCCACCTCGAGATGCTTTGTTTCGTGAGAGGCAGACCCATTCTCGGTCTCTGTAGGCCACAAATAGTTGTGAAGATTTCCTGAAAGTCTTAGTTTTGTCTAGGTAGAACTTTAGACACCTCTTGAGATCCAAAGAATGTAGTGTTCTTTCTGCTGCGGTGGAAGGGTTCGCAAAGAAAGACCGAAGGACTGTCGGTTCATTGAGATGAAAGTCCGAAGGCACTTTCGGTATGAATTTAGGGTTCGGTCTCAGCACCACCCTGTCCTGTTTGAACTGCATGAATGGTTCCTGAATGGATAGAGCCTGTAGCTCGCTTACTCTCCTGGCAGATGTTAAAGCGAGTAAGAGCGCCGTTTTCCATGAGATGTACTTGATGGATGCTCGATGAATGGGCTCAAAAGGATGCCTCATGAGTTGGTTGAGGACTAGATTGAGATGCCATGTCGGAGGGACCTTCCGAGGCCTTGGGAAGGATCTATAAAGTCCCTTTAGGAACTGTTTTACCAGTCTACTGGACCACAGGGAAGGTCCTGTGAAAGTTCTGGTGAACCGTGAGATAGCCGCCAGGTGAACCTTTATGGATGCATGCGCCAGTCCTGACTGTGCCAAATGCAGGAGATATGGCAATATCTGCTCGGGTGTGACGTGCAGCGGTCGCAGGTCTTGCTCTGAACACCAAATGCAGAATCTTTTCCATTTGAGAGAGTAGGTTTTGTTGGTACTGTCTGCTCTCGCTTTTGCCAATACATCTCTGCATTCCTGCGGGATATTCAGGCTACAGAACTCTCTGTGCTCAGGAGCCAGGCCGATAACCTGAGCGATTGCAGGTTCGGGTGTTGCACCTGCCCGTTGGACATCGTTAGGAGGTTCGGGTGTTGCCGCAGACGAATCGGTGTCCTGATGGAGAGTCGAAGCAGATCCGAGAACCAGTGCTGTCTCGGCCAGAACGGGGCAAACAGGATCAGGGTACAAGGTTCCGCCTTCATCTTCCTGAGGACTCTTGGGATCATCGGAAACGGAGGAAAAGCGTACGCAAACACGCTGAACCAACCGATGGAAAAAGCATTTCCCAGTGACCCTTGTTGGGGATGCCAGCTTGCGTAGTTTGGGCATTTGGCGTTCCCCCTGGTGGCAAACAGGTCCATTCCTGGGACTCCCCATTGAGAGAATATGTGAGTCAGTGCACTTTCGCTTAGTTCCCACTCGTGGGAGAGGGATCTTTGCCTGCTTAGGGCGACCGCGATGGTATTGTCCTTGCCTGGTACATAGTCCGCCCTGAGCGTGATTCCATGTAGTACCAGCCAGTTCCAGATCTTCTGCGATTCGCGTGATAGAGTGAGCGAACGCGTTCCTCCCTGTTTGTTGAGATAGTGCATCGTCGTGGTGTTGTCCGTCTTGACGAGCACCTGGGAGTTCTGGATGCGTGGTAGAAAGGCCTGTAGTGCCAGATACACTGCTCTCAGCTCTAAAAGGTTTATATGGAGCTGTTTTTCCTGAGTGGTCCACTTGCCGCTTATCCGAAGGTCCTGGAGGACAGCGTCCCATCCTTCCAGGGAGGCGTCCGTGGTGATCACCAGAGGTGTCGCCGGAAGGAGAAATGGCAGCCCTACGGACAGATTTTTGCGGCGCCTCCACCAGTCCAGACTCTTGAATATTTTTGGTGTTATCCGTACGATGTCCTCGAAAGAACCAGTACTCTGAGTCCATTGGTTCGTGAGGGCCTCCTGCAATGGGCGCATCCTGAGTCTGCAGTGAGGGATGAGGAGTATACAGGAAGACATCATGCCCAGGAGAGACTTGTAGGTCCGGACTTTTAGGTTCTTCTTTGAGGCCACAGCCGTGGCCAGAGATGTTATCTTGTCTGTCCTTTCCTTCGAGGGGAAGGCTCTTGCGCACTCCGTGTCCAAGGTCGCCCTGAGGAAGGTAATTTTTGTCGTAGGGATAAAGCAGGATTTCTTGAGATTGAGAGTTAATCCTAGCCTTTGAAAAAGATTGGTGCAGGCGTTGGAGGATTCGGTTGCGCCTATCGCTGAGGGTGCCTTCACCAGCCAGTCGTCTAGGTAGGGGAAGACTTGGTGACCCATTTGACGCAGGAAAGCTGCCACCGGTGCAAGGCACTTTGTGAAAATCCGCGGCGCGGACTTGAGGCCAAACGGCAGGACCTTGAATTGATAATGTTGTCCTGCAGCTTCGAACCTCAGGAATTTTCTGTGACACTTGAGGATGGGGATGTGGTAGTAGGCATCTTGGAGATCCAAAGATGTCATGAGATCTCCATTTTCCAGCATGCCTAGTATTTCTTGAATCGTCACCATCCTGAACGATTGGCTCCGTAGGAAAGCGTTGAGCGCTCGGAGGTCCAGAATGGGCCTCCATTTTTTCTCCTTCTGGCGTACAAGAAAGAAGTGGGAATAGAAGCCTTTCCCTTTCAGAGGTGTTGGAACTCGTTCGATTGCTCCTTTCTTCAGCATCACAGAAATTTCTTGGAGAAGCAGGCGTAGGTGTTTGTGTGTCCGTCTGCGGGGAGGTGTTGTAGGAGGGATGGTGGTGAATTCCAGGGAATGGCCGAATCTTATAATTTGGAGAACCCACCGGTCTGTGGTGATGTGTTGCCAATTGGTGAGGAAATGGGTCAATTTTCCTCCAATTCGTAATGAGGGATAGGGTGGTTGGACTGGCTGGAGTAATAGGTCACTGGCGGCCGCCAGTGCCCCTCTTCTGATTTTTGCCCCTGAAGTTTGATCTTCCGTAAGAAGACTGACGACTTTGTTGTTGTTTGTGTTGGTATTGATTTTTATTATTGTAGGAATACGAGGACCTATTCTGATAGGAACCTCGATAAGAGGATTGACCTCTGGATCTGTTGCCTCGAAAGGACTGGTTCCGCGCCTGCAAGGTACCCAGTGCTCTGGCAGTATCGGTGTCCTTCTTTATGGTTTGTAGTGCCTCATCGATCTTGTCCCCAAAAAGGTGCCGGCCGTCGAAGGGTATGTCTAGCACTTTTGATTGCACCTCCTGTCGGAACGACGTCGCTTTAAGCCATCCTTGACAGCGTAGGACTGCTGCTCCAGCAAGTTGACGAAAGCCGGTCATGGCTGCATCAATAGCACAGTCAATTATTTCCGCTGCTGAGGTTTGACCCTCCGTAAGCAGGGCCTTGACTTCACCTTGGACTGTGTCAGGCAGTTCCGCCAAATAGGGGACTATGTCTTCCCAGAGTTGGCGATTGTAACGCCCCAACACAGCTATGGAGTTGGCCACCTTGATGGTCATGGCCGATGTTGTCGTAAATCGTTTCCCGATCGTGTCCAACTTCCTGCCTTCTTTGTCCGGAGGAGCTGACAGAGGGGAGGAAGGGTTGCGGGAGTTCTTCTGGGCCGCCTGTGTGACCACCGAATCTGGTTTCGGGTGTCCATTGAGGCAAGCTGCCGCTGTAAGTGGGGCTTTATATTTTTTGTCCAGGCGTGGAACAACTGCAGGTACAGAAGCGGGCGTCAGCATTAGTTTCTTGCCTTGCTCCCATAGGAATTCTATTATCGGAATAGATTTCGTTGACCTTTGCGTCTGCTCCTTGAAATCGTGCAAGAAGCATTCAGTTTCAGTCGATTCCATAACCATATGGAATCGCTTTGCCGCCCTTTCCACAATTTTATGGAAGCCGCCAATATCCACAGGCGGTGAATCTGCTTGGCGTGGTTGGGGTGAAGCTGGGGAAGATGCCACGTATTCATCCTCCTCATCATGGGCCGAGTGTATTTCCTGTACCTCTCCTTCTTCCAAGTCATCATCATCATTATCTTCGTCTGACGATACTACCACCTGAGGTTGGATTCTCTCACGGTGGGTTTGAGGGAGAGGTCGAGACTGTTTTGGGACTGACGCTGACGCTGGGTTATTTACTGCAGCGTCTGATTCCCACTTTCCGTTGCTGGTGTTTCCGGGAAGCGTTGCTTGTAATCCTGTATAAAGTATTTCAGGTCATTGACAATAGAAGCCGGCAGGCATACCATTGGGGTGACCTCCGTGCGAACACTAGTGTGGACGGTGTGTTCTTGGTAAGTCATCTCCTCCTGTTCCTCGTCTGTGCTCTGGCATTTGACATGAAGGTCCGAAATGGAAGTAGCAGGATCCAGGAGGTCCTCCTCCTCAGATTCTTCACTCTGGAAGATTTCTGAAGGTAACTGCGTTTGCACTTTACTCGGAGACGTGGTTTCCGGCGTAATTCGCTGCTTGGTAATCTTGCCAGACGCAGAACTTGATGTGGAAGTTCCTGTCGTCGTTGCTGGTGTCGTCGACGGTGGCAGCGTGAGAGACGACACTTCTACGAGCTTGGATTTCTTCCATGGCTCAGAAAGGGCCATTGTCGACGACGAGTCATCCGTCGACGGTGTCTTCGTCGACGGTAAGGTCTTCGTCGACGGTATCTCCGTAGACGGCATTTTGGTCGTCGACGATGACTTCGACGTCGGTGTTGTCGTCGTCGGTGCACTCGTCGGCGGCGAGCTCATCGTCGACGTCTTCCACGTCGATGTCTTTGGAGACGACGTCTTCGCCGTCGATGCCCTCGTCGACGCCTTCGTCGTCGGGATCGTCGACGGTGGGCTCTTCATCGACGTCGTCGTCGTCGACAGTGGGCTCTTCATCGACGACGTCGTCGTCGACGGTGTCATCTTCGCCGTCGACAAGGTTTACGACGTTTTTAGCAGTATAATAGATGAAATAGGTCTACCTGCTGACGACGATGATGGAGTTGTCGACGGTGAAGTTGACGACGCTGTCGTCATCGACACAGTGGTTGTCAATGAGGTAGTCCTTTGGGCATGTCTGCTAGATGACTGAGCAGGCTTCTTAAAGGTCTGGGTATCTTTGGCAGACACTGAAGATGTCGTAGATCTTGCCTCTGAAGACTTCTTTTGTGTCTTCCTAGGAGGAGTGTCTGAGGGGCCAGGGGAAGCTACCCTTGGCCTCTTCTGAGAGACTTCTGAGGTCTTTGAAACACTACCCTCTGAAGATTCCAGGTTGTCTCTGTCCTTAAGCCTGTCAAGCCAGATGAGAAGGCGACCTTCCCTGTCCCTTACGGTCTTTTTAGGGAAAGACCTACATATTCTGCAGTCTGCAGGGACGTGGTCTGGATAAAGGCACTATAAGCACAAGGCATGCTTATCTTCCACATGGAGCCTTTTCTTCCCACATGAAGAGCAGGCCCTGAAAAGGGCTTTCTCCTGGGATTCAGACATTGTAGAAAGCAGTGGAAAGAAAACACTTATTGCAGGCAAAAGTGGACTGAAGTAATCCCTGACGAGATGTAGAGTGAAGAAATCACTTCCAAAAGCTAAGTAGATGATTTTGAAAGAATCCTGAGGAGAGCTCATGCTGGAGACTCCCTAGCACAACGTGCGGTAGAAAATCTGAGGACTGAGGCTCCTCTCAGGAAGGTTCTAGAGGGAGGTCATAGCTGATTGGCTGACTCTAAGAGTTTGGTCCTTTTCACATAAGGACAAGGAAAGGCTACTAAGGTGAGGCCCTTAGGCCTATTTTCTCTATGTATGTCTATAGGACATTACTTTTCTATGTACCGGAGGCTCCCGTCTCGACGACGGGGAATGATTCAGGCATGTGAATCTATGAAAGACACCCCTAATACTGGCATGGATCCGGCCCTCCAGGACCGGTTTGGAGACCCCTGCTGTAAACGGTGTAGGAGGTATGATTCCAAGCATTGGTAGAGCCCTCCGCTAGGCTTTCAAGTGTTCCCGGTACCAGCCTCCTTGACCCAGACAGCACAAAATGGTTGCTGCCGACCAGAGACACGATTCTGCCTTCCTGCTACTGAGCCAAGCTCGAGCAGGGGAAGACAGAACAATAGACATCCTGGCACAGGGAGGGGTGACCACCTTCCAGACAGGATTTAGTGTATTGGGGCCAGGTGGGTGCACTTGCCACGCTACTCAGTCTGCATGAGGGGCACATTTGGTGTCCCTATGCATAGTTCAGTTCAAACCAACTCTGGGAGCTGTTGGCTCCCGTTCTGGCGCAAAACTGGACAAAGGAGATGGGATTAATCTCCCCCTAACCAGACCCTCCCCTGAATCGGCCCAACCCTTTCCCTAAGGCTTACCTGGGTATAGGTCCCTAGATTTGCCATAGGACAAGATTCAGATCAAACAGCACTTCTACCCTCTGGGTACCCTGGACTTTGTTTGGGCTTGATTTTGTCTCCCTTACAGTCTTCTGCATCGTCTGTACCTGTGCACCATAGAGGAACCTTCCAAGGCCTATGGGCATAGAAGGAATCTCCCTTGGAGTAAAGGAGTCACTCCCCTGCATTCGCAGGCACTGCATCTTCACGCACATTCGCAGGCACCGCAACCAAGTCTACCGGCCTGTTGATCCTGTGCTCCTCCAGAATTTGTATGTTTCTGCAACACCGGTGGTGGTTATCCACAGCTCCTGTGGCCTGGCCTGCCCTGCCCTGCCACTAAGTTTGAGGCCAGTATCCCTTGTGGGCGTTGCAATAACCGAACCCCCGTGCACTGCGTCAACTTGGAGTTGCAAAGGCTTGTTGGCTTCCTTCCAAAAACATCTCCGGGCATTAAGTAGCCCCGAACTCGAGCACCTCTAGTGACCAGAATCTTCAGCCACACTGCGTTGTGTGCATCGTGGCCTGCATCTTTTGGTGAGCTGCTTGAGGTCCTCTCGCAACTCTAGCGCTTAAGGCATGTGGTCCATTTGAGGGTCACCTTTGTTCCTTTTGGGCTCCCCTGATTGCTCAGGGCCTGCCCTGCTTGTAGTGAGTCACCTGGACCTTGCTGGTCCCGATGTTGCTCCTTCTTCAGTTCCTCCGTTGGATGCCTTTGACAAGGCTTGTTGGTGCTCCCGCCAGACACCGACCCCTCAGCACTCGACATCCATTGTGGGACAGATCGTACCCGGGTCCTGGTCGTCCTCTGCGTCGCCTGATCTTCAAGCTGCAGAGTCAAGGTCATCATCACGCATCCTACAACACCTGACATCGGAGGGCATTTGTTTTCCAAGTCTACTGGTCAGTTCTGAGTGACAGACACTGTCCCCTCTCTTGCAGGTACCACTCATCTAGAATCCACCTTACGATTCCACCGGGCACTTTCTCTTTCAGCAGCAGCAGTTTCCTCAAGTTCTCCATTGGGTTTGACAGCAGTTTCTGACATCACTTCACACGTATGCACCAGGTTTCTCTGGTGTAGGTAACGTGGGTACTACGGTATCCCCGGGTGGGGTGGCTCTCCAATCTTCTGTCTTCTATGGGGTTTCTTCGGGGTCCACTGGGAAGAGTCCTTAATCTTTAAAAATCCAACCGCGACTTACAAGTAGAATTGTACAGAGCACGCAGTTGTGTTCCCACACTGCACAAGCTCTGTGGGGTCCCCATGTACTCACCATGGGTGGTTCTTCGGGTCTGCAGCACTTCTACGTCCGCTCGATCTGGTATTGACCAGAGTTGTCGTTTTTATACCACTTTCTTGGTATATGTATTGATATTGGTTTACCTTATATCAAGATACTCATGCTACTTTGGTGAATGAGAACTATGTTCCAATATATGTTGCATATTTGCCCACCCGGATGTGACATCTGTTTTTCATGGGCTCCAGGTTGATTTAGGAGCCATACAAAAGGATAAGCTGCTCAACCCAGAGTGGGGCTGCTGTATCTGGACAAAGCCAGGTTCCTGTGCAGTTTTCAGTTTGACGAAGGATTATCTTTAAATTTGTTTTGCCACTTTAATGGTTTCTTTAAATGTTGGATTTTTCCTCTTTGGACATTTTGGTGGAATTTATTGGTGACATTGGGTTGTTGCGCAAAGAAAGAGGCAGTAAAGATGATGTCTCCGAACCATAATGATTGGTAGACGGGGGTGGAGTCTGAAGGGTTCATGAGACTAGTCTGGTGCCTAGATATATATCTAAAGCTGAGGAATCTGCATTTTAAGTAACCTTAAAAAAGTTAGGGGGAATCAATCTCATGACGCATTCAGTTAACTGGTTTGGAAGTCACTATGTCTCATGGTCAGATTTTATTTCCAGTTTAAAGATAATCTGGGCATCCAATGTAGTTATAACAGGCAAGTTTAAAGGCCTTACAATTTCATGGACCAAGGGAAAAATAAGAATTGAATAAAAAATATAAAAGAGGTGTAAGTGCATTAAGGAGCCCTTGAGCATGTGAGACTACCATCGCGTACAGCCCAGTAACTGTGTGAAGGGGGCTCTGCAGGATTTAAACTACTATGTGCAGTTTTTTCAACTCAGACAGTGCACTGCAGCCTGGGTATGGGTATTAAAGAGGGCCATTGAGGGCTCTGTACTTATTATGCCACCATAAGGGACCCCCACACACATGGAATGCAGACTGCCATTAGATGCTGTGAAATAATGCAAACCATTTTGAAAACATGACATGGCACAATCCAAACACTATTTGTAAGTTGCCCCTACATCAGGCCTTAGAGCCCTATGGCAGGGTGCATGTTATAAGAAAAGATATATCAGCAGGAGCAGATATGCTCCTGTGATGTGTGCTTCCATTGACACAACATTGCAAGTGTTCAGGAAGTCATCTCAAGTATATGCACTGGTCATTACAAGTTACCCAGCTACGTAATGGTTTCAATAAAAACATTTGTGTTTCGCATCAAACACCTAATCTTTAAAAATCTGTACTGGTGCCAGTCTCAGATTTGTCCTGACATGCACCCAGGGGGCACTTTACTTTAGAGGTGCCCTCTGAATCGAACTAGCTGACTGGTATTGTCCAGGCCTACCACCATAGACAATTTTCTGACGCCCAGCAGGTAAGAGTCTGCGATTTTAAAGGTGAGACGCCGGTGGGAAACAAAGCAGCATCTGTGAGGCCTGCACAAATAACATGACTACATTTGTCCTTCACTTGGAACCAAACACCCAATTGTAGCGCCTGACTCTCAGAGGGTAGCGTTGCAGAGCAATCTGAGGCTCCCTCAAGGGAGGTGGTGTGGGCTAGTAATCGCCATTTGCAGGTTTGCAGAAATAACACTCAATAATTTACTGTCCAGGCTGCACTTTACTTTATAATAGTAAGAGTACATTTATTAAACACACACTACTCAATACTATGCATTGCTCCCCTCTGTCCTCCTGGGTATCGTATCGCTATTCCTACGCTGCTTGTGCTCTGTGCATTCATCCTGCCACAATATCATTGCTTAGCGCTGCTTTGCTGCTTTGTCATTTATTTCACTGTGTTGAAATTCGTAGCGCCGCTCTTTACCTTGAAAGTGCTCTGCTCATAGCGCTACTTTGTGACCCCTCACAGCGTCCACCACTCAGCCATTTTATCTGTAAATTAACTTGTTAGCAATAGCGCTCCACTGCTCGCCCCAACCTCTCCCTGCATAAAGTTGTTGTTATTGTTGCAGCCATTTGCTTGTGTGACGTCCAAGCCCGTCCCTCCAATCACGCTCCCGCCTCCCAGCTGAGCCTGCCTCGCCCCTCCCCTCCCACTATCCACATATGACAGAAGCATTTGCGTGCAGCGTTCACGCGCAGCGATCGCGCCTCATTCGCGCCGAAGGTGCGCCAAAGGTAAGCCCGTCTACGCCCGTCCGCGCCTGGACCGCGCCCAGCGCCAGACCCCCTGGCCCTTGTACCACCCACCCCTCCCGCATTACATACGACGTCTCCACCCTCTTAGCCCTAAACCCCGGCCGCCTTCCCAACTGCGCCCAAGCCGCTCCTGGACACACCCATGGACCCTTCTCTTGTAACTCCTGCAAGTTCAATGGCACCAAGAACAACCCCTCATCCACGAACACAAAACAGATATCTGACACCAACCACCTACAATGCATCCTGCTCAACACCCGCTCAGTCCACAGGCACGCCATCGACCTCTGGAATCTACTAGACACCATCTCTCCGGACGTCGCCTTCCTAACAGAAACATGGATGAACGCCTCATCAGCCCCAGACATCACCATTGCCATCCCGGAAGGTTACAAGATCATCCGTAAGGACCGCACCGACCAAACAGGAGGAGGCATCGCTATCGTCCATAAGAATTCCATCCGCATCTCAACCAGCTCAGACGTCAACCTTGCCAGCACCGAACACCTTCACTTCCAGATCCACACCGACCCCAAGACCACACTCAGAGGCACCCTCCTCTACCGGCCCCCAGGATCCCGTGCACAATTCAGTGACGACATCACTGATTTTATCACCCCACACGCCCTCCCCTCCGAGGAATATATTCTATTAGGAGACCTCAACTTTCACCTGGAAAAGAGCAACGACAGCAACGCTGCCACCCTTCTGGACAATCTCGCTAACCTCGGACTCAAACAACTTGTCACTACCCCCACCCACATTGCAGGTCACACACTTGACCCTATCTTCACCTCCAGCAAACACGTCTCCTTCAGTCACACCACAGCTCTCCATTGGACGGACCACAGCTGCGTTCACTTTATCTACAGTAAGACCACAACCCACAACCATCCTCAACCTACTCTGTGAAGAAACTGGAACAAAATCACCATCGACCAGATCTCCCCATCGCTTCTCCAAAACCCCCCTACCCACTCCTCAAACCCCGACCAAGCAGCCATTAACCTCACCCAATGGCTTTCCAACAGCGCCAACATCCTAGCACTGTTGAAAAAACGTCAAATCAAACTTGGCAGCAAAAACGCCCCCTGGTTCAACGATGATCTTAAGAAATCTAAGAAACTCTGTCGCTCCTTCGAGAAGGCCTGGAAAAAAGACCCAAACACCAGCACCAGGGACGCCTTCAAAAACGCCACGCGCATACACCACCAACTTATCCGGTCTGCCAAGAAAGCCGCATTCAAAGACCGACTAGATAACAACGCCCACAACAGCAAGGAATTATTCAACATCGTCAAAGAATTTACCAACCCCTCAGCAAACTCCAACGACATCACCCCTTCTCAAGCCCTCTGCGACTCCCTAGCTTCATTCTTCCACAACAAAATCGCAGACATCCATAACAGCTTCGACAACCAACCCGGAGATCAACCCACCCATCCTTCTGTCACACCTTCACCCCGCCTGAACATCCTTAATGACTGGAACACAATCTCCACTGAGGACACCATCCGCCTGATGAACTCCATCCACTCAGGATCCCCCACAGACCCATGCCCTCATCACATCTTCAACAAAGCAGACTCCATCATAGCACCACACCTCCGAGACGTCATCAACTGCTCCCTCAACTCCGCCACCTTCCTGGAAAGCTGGAAACACGCAGAACTCAGCGCCCTTCTGAAAAAACCCCCAGCTGACCCCACCGAACTCAAAAACTACCTCCCCATCTCGCTCCTTCCATTCCCGGCCAAAGTTATAGAGAAAGCTGTCAACAACCAGCTCGCCGCCTTCCTCGAAACCAACAAATCCCTCGACTCCTCACAGTCCGGCTTCCGAGCCAAACACAGCACGGAGACCGCCCTCATCGCAGCAACAGACGACATTCGAACTCTACTGGACAATGGAGACACAGTCGCCCTCATCCTCCTCGACCTCTCCGCAGCCTTCGACACAGTATGTCATAGCACCCTATTACAGCGCCTCAATAACATCGGAATCCAAGGAAAAGCACTGGAATGGATCACCTCGTTCCTCACCGGAAGAACCCAGAGAGTCCGCCTCTCACCATTCAAGTCAGAGGCCACTGAAGTCATCTGCGGCGTGCCACAAGGATCTTCACTCAGCCCCACCCTCTTCAACGTATACATGACCCCCCTCGCGGCCATCGCACGCCAACACAACCTCAACATCATCTCCTACGCTGATGACACTCAACTGATCCTATCACTCACCAGAGACCCTAACACTGCCAAAACCAATCTGCATGAAGGAATGAAAGAAGTAGCCGAGTGGATGAAGCACAGCCGTCTGAAACTGAACTCAGACAAAACAGAAGTCCTTATCCTGGGTACCTCCCCCTCCACCTGGGATGACTCTTGGTGGCCAGAGGCCCTTGGAAAAGCACCCATCCCGACGAACCACGCACGTATCCTGGGCGTCATCCTGGACTCCTCACTCTCTATGAATAGACAAGTCAACGCCGTCTCTTCATCTTGCTTCAACATTCTTCGCATGCTCAAAAAAACATTTCGCTGGATCCCCACCGAAACTAGAAAAACAGTCACCCACGCACTGGTCACGAGTCGCCTGGACTACGGAAACACCCTATACGCCGGTACCACCGCAAAACTCCAGAAAAAACTCCAACGCATCCAGAACGCCTCAGCCAGACTCATACTAGACATCCCGCGTAAAGACCACATCTCTGGTCACCTGAAAAACCTCCACTGGCTCCCCGTCAATAAGAGGATTACTTTCCGCCTCCTCACCCATGCTCACAAAGCACTTTACGAACTTGGACCCGAATGCCTCAACACGCGACTCTCCTTCTACACCCCCTCCCGCCAGCTACGATCCTCCAACCAAGCCCTCGCTACTGTACCTCGCATCAACAAAACCACAATGGGAGGTAGATCCTTTTCCTACCTGGCAGCTAAAACCTGGAACTCACTTCCCACTCACCTTCGCCTTACTCAGAACCACCTAGCATTCAGAAAACAACTTAAAACTTGGATATTCGACAAGTAATTCCCCACCCTTCCTCAAGCGCCTTGAGACCCTCTGGGTATGTAGCGCGCTATATAAATCACCTGACTTGACTTGACTTGAAATATACATAAGCTGTTGTAATTACTTTGTGACCTTGTCTAACATCTCCACCCCTCCCATGGGGGTGGGGTCTAGTACCACCACTCCCATGTATCCACATCATCTTGTCCCCAATGCAGTTAGTTGAACATAACCTGGAGCGAGGGCGCTGAGCATGGGCACCATCCAAGTGGTGACCCCACCCCCCCCCAATTATCTTAATAAGCATTTAAAATAGGTAACACTGCCTTGGTGACACACAATCCTGATTGAGCATTTCCTACTGACCATGAAATATACACCTCTACATCTTAAGGCCTAGCAGTCTGGGTTCTTCACCTAAGCGCAGCAGCAAGACTACATGTTTAAGCATCTCTTTAGAGGGATAGTACTCATCACATTTGGGTATCATTAGAATGCATTGCAAGTACAGCCCCTAAAGGCATCACAGATTAAATCAAATGATTACGCATATACAGCCAGACACCCTAGCAGGAATGTCTGACAACATAACCCCACTGTTGTTTATGACATCACCTTACACATATGACCATCAGTCCCTCTAATAGAAGGAAAATGCTACTTACCAGTATGCATCTGTTCTTGGCATGTAGAGCTGCAGATTCGTACACTGTGCATTAGATCGCCACATGGTGTTGGGCTCGGATGATTGCATGTTGTTGTCGTCTTGGAAGAAGTCTTTGTAGTCACAAGATAGGTGACTCCTCCCTTGGACGACAGTGCGCATGGGCATCGGCTCCATCATTAGATTGTTTTTTGCCATGATGGGAAATGATGGAGTTTGTAGAAAGAAGAAAGGATGTCCATGCGTGTATATCTAATTAAGATAGAACTGGAACAGATACAGGCCCCGGGAGGGAGTGTAAGAACCTGTGCATAGATTGTACAGCAGGCGTCTCCCCTTAGCGGTGGTCACCTGTATCTGTTGCAGTAGTTTGAAAGAGGGTTTTGAGGACAGCTTGGCCTACTGCAGCTTGCTGCTTAGCTTGCACATCAACACAATAGTGTTTAAGGAAGGGACCATGTTGCTGCCTTGCAAATGTCTTTTAGGGGAATGTTACCTAAGAAAGCCATGGAGGCTCCTAGTTTGCGTGTGGAGTGCGCCCTAGGAGGAACTGTTAATGTACGTTTTGCTTTTTGATAGCATACCTGTATACATTTTACAATCCACCTTGCAATTCCAGCTGTAGAGATGGGGTTGCCTTTATGTGGTGGAGAGAAAGCTACAAACAATAGCTTTGTTTTGCGAAAGGATTTGGTCCTATCTATATAATAGAGAAGAGCTCTTTTAACGTCTAGTGTGTGTAGCGCTCTTTCTGCTACAGAGTCTGGGTTTTGGAAAAACACTGTTAACTCTACAGATTGGTTTAAATGAAACGAAGTAATGACTTTTGGAAGGAATTTGGGATTTGTTCTGAGAACCACTTTATTACGGTGTAATTGTAAAAATGGTTCTTGTATAGTATAAACTTTCTTTATTTAGATATATAAAAACATATCTTTAAAAGATTCTTCCAGCACATTAATACAATCTTACAACTTTAAAGAGATTAAAAAATGAAGAAAATAAAAACAGAGTGCAATGTGGCTTTCTTATCAGTGCTTACTGCAACGTCAATTTAGAAATTAGCACTCCCGGACAATGCAGATGGAGTTAGATGCACATTATTCTGCACAGTGGTCCAATTTTTCTAAGAGTCTGTAGGCATACTGAATAAATTTGGCCAGTTTTATGTTTAAGTCAGTGTTCTCTAAGGACAGAGCAGCAGTAATGGCGTGTCTGCAAGTCCGAACTCCCAGCCTGTTCCATTCCGGCCTGAGTAGGCGTCTGCGTTGGGAAATGAAGAAGGGGCATATACAAAGCACGTGCAAAAAAGTTTCGTTTGCTGACCCACACCCTCTGCACGTTTGATCAGCCTTTTTTTGACGCCATGCAGGGAGATTTTGTAGGAAGCGCCAATCTCCCAGTCTTAGGGCGATCAGGCATCGCTTTAGATGATAAGAGAATGTTATTGACAGATAGTTTGCCGGCTGAAGTCGTTTATAGGAGTTGGCTACTGCCCAAGCATGGCTACGTTTCGCAAGGAGAGCTTTGTCTATGATCAGGAATTTCAGTCTTATAACTTTTTTAATTGTGTTTTTGAAGGCAGTCTGGCTTGGGTTAAGGGCCCAAAGATCCGCAGCAGACATTTGTTGGATATAGTCGTTTAGGAGGCGGCCGTAAGTTCCACCCGGATTGTTCACACTAATTTCATTCCAGACCAGGAGTTCCAGGGTACCAGCTTCTGCCTTCCTTAGTTTGTGGATCAGATTAAGATATGAGCCAACATTAGAGGATTCATAGTTTGTTAGGCCCAGCTCTAATCTGACCTGTGCTGGCGAGGAGGACCTCGGCAGGTGAAGCAATTTCTTATAGAGTTTAGTTGTCAGTTTGTTTAGGGAATTGTTCATTTTTCCCTTGAAGATCTCTATACCATACGAAAGAGTGGGCCCGATCTTTGCTCTAAGCACTTCCAGTAAGGGCAAAACCGTGGGGCCAGAGAGTCTCCTCGATAGCTTAGCCAGGGATATCATTAACGCTGTTGCCTTGGCTGCAATCACATTGCTCTGTTTGGTAAAACTGCCCCTGGAGTCCAAATGGACCCCATAGTATTTATACGATTGGCCGAATAAAATGCTTTCTTTGTTTATTGTCCAGCCTCCACCTCTGTAGCGTTTTTTGCCAAACGGGACAACCATAGTTTTTTTTCATGTTAATTTCTAACTGGTTGTTAGCCGTGTATTGCGTTAAGGCGTCCAGAAGTCTCTGTAGCCCCACTCTGGTGAGACTGAACAGTGCAAGGTCGTCGGCATATAAAAGGTTGCATAATGCCGTGCCTCCTACTTTTGGTGGATGACTGATTACTTCCTCTAGGGTGCTTGATAGGTCCGCAGTGAATAGATTGAAGAGGAGGGGAGCCAGCACGCATCCCTGTTTGACTCCACGAGAGGTCCAGATTTTCCGGTAGAGATGCGTGCCAGA
Source organism: Lissotriton vulgaris (assembly GCF_964263255.1). NCBI lineage: Eukaryota > Metazoa > Chordata > Amphibia > Caudata > Salamandridae > Lissotriton > Lissotriton vulgaris. Next base: position 4,747,428 of record NC_141700.1, read on the forward strand.
CCCTAGCTTCACTCGGACCCATGTGTTAGAGTACAGCAGGATGATGGAATTCAAGATGTTGTCTGGGATTCCCCACTGCTTCAGTTTTTGCCACAGCGCTGCCCTAGGCACCCTGTCAAATGCTGCTTTGAAGTCGACAAAGCAGCAATAAATCGACCTGGAATTTGTGAGGGCTTTGTCAATGATGGTGGAGGTTGCCAATAAGTTTGTCATTGTTCCTGATTTGGCAACAAATCCTGTTTGATTGAAAGGAATCAGATTTTTATCCTTTGCCCATTGTCTCAGATCCTCCAAAATGAGGCCTGCAAAATGTTTTGCCTCTATGTCCAACAAGGCAATTAATCTATAGTTGTTTGGGTTGCCTCGTGGACCGGCTTTATAGATGGGATGGATAATAGCACCTCTCCAAGAATCCGGGATAGTTTGGTAGGTCAGGGTGTAGTTAAAAAGGTTTAATAGCACTTTGGACCAGAAAGGGACTTCGGACTTGAATAGCCTCTGCGGCAGGCCGTTCGGGCCTGGTGCTCCGTCTTGTCTTCCTTTGGTAAGAGCTTTGACTACTCTTTCTTCAGACAGTTCCTCAAATGAGTAAGGCCCCTGCATTTGATCGAGTGGAGAATTCGGTGTTGCACCCGTGCCAGTGTCAGAAACCCATGTTAATCCAGGGCTGTCAGGGTTATCTTTTGCCTGGAAATGCTCTGTTAGGTACAAGATCCAGTCTGCTTCCTGGATGTTCACTGATCCGAATGATGTTGTGTTTCGATCGATATTGTTGATAAGTGACCAAAATGACTTTGAGTTTAGTCGTTTACTTTCCCATACCAGTTTGACCCAGAATTGAGATTCCTGGTCCTTTCTCTCTTGGGTAACTGCCCTCCTAAATGCCTTTTGGGCATGACGATATGTGTCAAGGAGGTTGCTGTTCTCTGGAGATTTTAAGAGCAACCTCAGTGCGTTGTTTCTCGTTCTTTTTAGTGTTTGTATCATGGGGAGTGCTGTTGCTCCTACTGGTGGTGTGCGGTTTGGGCCCTGCCTTGTCGCTGGATAAAGTCTGATCAAATGTGTACATAACTGCGTCCATATTGCTGTTGGGGAGGCCATTTGGTCAAGAGCACACGTGATAAAATCCTTGCTTATTTTTAGGATACACTGTCCGTTAGACTCATTCCATTTCAGGCGTTTTAGGTTGTCGGAATATATTCCTTTGTATGGGAATGGTGCCTTTTTATGGAGAGTTAAGTTTGTGGCAAAGGAAACGACCAATGGCCTGTGGTCGCTCTTAAGTCTTGGCAGAACGGAGAAGCTGGCCAGATTGGACAGGAAATCCGAGTTGCAAATAGCGAAATCCAAGTAGGATTTTGTTCTTCCATTTGACCAGGTCCAGTTTGGGGGGGAATCGCTTGCTGATCTTCCATTCACCACCAGATAACCTGCGTTGTAAAGTCTTAACACAGTGGTCTCGCCTAGTGTATTGGAAATTTGCATGGGGGGTTTAGATTGGGGGACATCCTCAATAATACTGGTCAGATTGGGGCCTTCTGAGTCTGCTGTACTCCCGTGGAAAGGGTTCGTGTTAAAGTCTCCAGTGATGATGCGGTCCGAGTTGGGATATTCTGTGGCTATATCGTTCATAGTTTCGCAAAATCTGGCCAGGTGGTCTTTTTTTGTGCGGGTGTTAGGATTAATATACACATTTATAAGTAGGAGCAATCGCTCTCTGTTCCGTAGTTTAATTTTGACCCCCAATAGCCAGTCTTCTTTCAAGTTAAGTTGACTCAGTTCACCTTTTAGATTGTTGGATATGTATATGGAGAGCCCGCCTTTAGGGTGGCCGAAGCGGCTATCCCTCAGAGCCTGCTTCGGAAATTCAATGAATCCTTCAATGGAGTGACCCTCTAGCTCTCAAGTTTCCTGCAGGGCAACTGCCACGTGTTCCCCCAGGAAGGACATGGTGTCTTCATTTAGGATTGTTTGGTGTAGGCCACAGATGTTCCATGAGCACAGTGAGAAAAGTGGCTCCCCCTTGCCACTGGCCCCATTGTGCTGTTGTACCCCTGGCGAAGGGAGTGGTTTTAGTGAATTGTATGTTTTTGCTAATGGTCTTGTCGCAGGTGGTCAGTTTCTGCTTTTTGTGGCCAGTACTGCTGGCAGCCATCCCCAGGCGTGGTCTGGTTCATTGCTTCTCGCCGCTGTTTCAGGGCATTTAAATTCTGTGCCCGGCCCTGAGGCGTTTTTTAGAACGGAGAACGGCCTCCCATGCTCTGTATTTTTAGTGCAGGCCGGCTTGTTGGATGTAGTTGCTCCTGATAGCAGCGTGATTGGATACCCTGGCGTTAAGTAGGGGTGCACTCTAATCCCCCAATTCCGCAGTTTGGTCTTGTGTTCGAGAAAGGCTCCTGCCCATCCTTCCTGCTTGAAAGTAACAACAGTGACCTCAGAGGGTTGATTTCCTCGTGGGGGAAGAAATTCAATAGATTTGATGTTATTCGTATCTAGGCCCACTAGCCCCGGTATGGCTTCCGCTAATTTCAGCAGATTTGATCTGTTAAGAATATTGTGCCGCCCCTTAGATTTATACTCGGGGGCTAATAAAATCCGGTGACACGATTGGTTGTCACTTCGTGGCTCAGGTGGAGTTGTGGGTTTGGGGATCAGTTTTTCAATTGTTGCATCAGATCTGTTTTGATGTGACTTCTGTGGTGGTTGGAAGGGAACTTGTTTTAATTGTGAAGTATGTCTGATCCGTGCAGCTATGTCATTGCAAATGGTTTTGGTAAGACTCCATTTTGACATTGTTTTTTTATTTCCAGAGAGGGGAAGATCCATTAGGGGCTGAGATTTACCTGCCGCTGTCTCTTGCTCAGTGTTACTTGACCTAACTGGACTCACCCTTGTGCTTGTTGCAGGATCACTACCCTCTGTTTTCATTGCCGAGGCGATTGTTGATGTGCTTAGGCTTAGGATCTGAGGGCTCCTCGCCAGTTGTTGAATGGGTAAGTCCACAGTTGGTCCGTTCGAGGTTGTTGTTGGGTTTATTGTTGGTGCCACTGTGCTGGGCTCTAAAGAGGATTTTTTATTTTCGGCTATCGAGAAGATGGGGAAGAGGTTCTGATGGGCCACGTTGGAGTTTGCCCTGGGTTTGTTCCTCGCTTTTCGTTGACGTTTGCGCTCTCTTTTGCTGCAGGGGGGAATAGGTCTGGGAGAGACCAGGACTGATGGAACGGGCGAGGAATCAGGACTGTTGATTCGTCTGTCCTCAGGTTTAACATGCTGATTTATGAGCCCAGTTGATGATGGAAGAGTACAGTTTTCAACCATCGGGGTTGGATTTATTAGAGCGCTATGAAAGTGATCATTCATCGGTTGAAGGCGGTTGGTGGATCCTTTAATATCCGCTTCTTCTTCCTTTGTTTTTGTGTTTTTGTTTTTGCAATCCTTCGGTGGGTTGTCCTGTTCTTGATGTTTAGTGGGTTGCAGTATAGCTGACACGTATCCCCCCCTCAGCTGCTTTACTTCCCTGATAACTGTGGAAAGGCAGTCTGGGAGCAGGGAAAGGGAGTTGATAATTGGAGAGCAGCAGCACGCTGGTTGGACAAAGTTTGGGGATACTTGCGCTCTTAAGATTAATGAATTCAATTGATCTAGTTTGCCATCAATCCCTGACGTAAAGAGTGCCAAGGTGTTTAGTAGATCCATTTGGACTTCTAATTTTATTGAGTGATAGTTGAGTGCGGTCACAATTTGTTGGAGGGTCTGCAATAGTTGGGGCCAAGCGCTGGTCGTGGTGTCCTCATCTGTGTTATGTTTGTCATCCAGAGTGAGACTCGGGTTTGAGGAGTTTGGGGTGGTTTTAAAGAAAAGTGACAGATTTGGTGTGGATTGATCATTTGCTGCCTTCTGCGCTGATTGGCTTTGGCATAGAGTTCTTATTAGGCCAAAAGGTGAAGATAACTTGTGTAATGGACTTTCGTCTGTTGGTTCTGTTAATGTTTTTGTTATTGGTGAGGTTAGCGGGTTTGGAGGTTGGCAGCTATTATTAAATTGCGGTGGCCCGACTTGCCCGTGGATTTGGGCCATCGTTGTTTGTTGTGGGAGGCCCATGTGTGGCTTAATCGGGAAATGTGGAAGTTGTGTCAGCAAGGGAGAGGCTTCTGTTGAACACATTATGTCTTCCAGCTGTGTTTGCAGTGGAAGAACAGTCCCGTTGTCGTCTGCCAGAGGGGTGGAGGGCATCTCCGGAGTGAGAGAAACTGTTTTGGTGTCTGCCCTGTTTTGGTTGGTGCAGGTGGACCCGAAAAAATAAATATCTTGCAGCTCTTTTGCTGGCATTGTGTTGAATGCCCAGTTTGTCAGTGCTGCTTTAAGGTCAATCCCTTGGTGGTCAGAGGTTGTAGAGGTGGTTGCCTCCAAGGCTTGCGGGTGTTGCTCTGATTGTTGTATTAGTTCTGCGGTTTTAGACTGGGTCTTTCTAAAATAATCCCGTAGAGTTAGGCTCTTGAGTTTCTGAGGATTTGGGGTGTGCTTGACGTGGCCCTGAACCCCAGCTGCGTCTAGTTGCTTGGACTTCCTTCGTTTGGGAGCAGTGTACTTCCTTACTTTACCGGATCTCATTGCTCCCGGAGGATCTTGGCTTGAACTCTTTTTCACCACTGGATGTGAATCAAAGAGAGTAAGTCTATTTCCCAGTGAAAGTTTGTCTATTTAAATTGTTTAATAGATGAATGACAGTCGATGTGGGCCACTTCAGATTGTAAGATTGTCCTTGTATAGTGAAAGCTTGAATCTCCCTTACTAATAGCTATTAGAAAAGCTGTTTTCCATGTGAGGAATTGCAGTTCACATTTGTGTAGAGGTTCAAAAGGTGGTCCCATGAGCCTTGTAAGAGGAAAATGCTACTTACCAGTATGCATCTGTTTTTGGCATGTAGAGCTGCAGAGTTGCACACTGTGCATAGATCGTTACCTAGTGTTGGGCCCGGATGTTTGCAGTTTGCTGTTGTCCTGAAAAGTTCTTTGGAAGTCACGAGATAGGTGACTCCTCCTTTGGATCATATTGCGCATGGGCATCGGCTCCATCCCCAGATTGTTTTTCACCAATAGGGAAATGATGGAGCTTTGCAAGAAAAGGAAGGATGTCCATGTAAGCTGTATCTAATTAAGATAATACTGGAACACACAAGGGTAGCCGCGGAGGCGGGTGGGCGTGTGCAACTCTGCAGCTCTACAGACCAAGAATAGATGCATACTGGTAAGTAGCATTTTCCGTTCGAGGCATATGAGCTGCAGATTGAACACTGTGCATAGATTGTATAGCAGTACCCACTCTTAGCGGCGACCACCCCTATCTGTTGCATTAGTTTGGAATAATGTTTTGAGAAGAGCCTGGCCCACATTAGCTTGCTGCTTAGTTTTCACATCTACACAATAGTGTTTTGTGAATGTGTGCGGTGTAGACCATGTGGCTGCTCTGCAGATGTCATCTAGGGGAATGTTCCCTAAAAATGCCATTGAAGCCCATATTTTTCTTGTAGAGTGGGCTTTAGGGGGAACAGATAACGTACGTTTAGCTTTGTGGTAGCAAATCTGTATGCATTTGACAATCCATCTAGCTATTCAAGATTTTGAAATGGGATTACCTTTGTGTGGTGGTGAGAAAGACACAAAAAGTTGTTTTGTTTTACGAAAAGGTTGTGTTCTTTGTATGAAGTATAGCAATGCTCTTTTGACATCTAATGTGTGAAGAGCTCTTTCTGCTACTGACTGTGGTTGCGAGAAGAAAACAGGCAGTTCCACAGATTGATTGAGCTGGAATGGAGAAATGGCCTTGGGCAGGAATTTTGGATTAGTACGCAGAACAACCTTATTTTGATGCATTTGCAAGAAGGGTTCTTGAATGGTTAGTGCTTGTAGTTCACTAACTCTCCTCAGAGAAGTAATAGCTACTAGGAAAGCAACTTTCCAGGTTAAAAATTGTAATTCACATCTGTGTAAAGGTTCAGAGGGAGGTCTCATTAACCGTGTGAGAACAACATTTAAATTCCACACCGGTGAAGGTGGTACTCTGGGAGGAATTATTCTTTTAAGGCCTTCCATAAAGGCTTTAAGGGCAGGCACTCTGAGCAGAGATAGATGCTGTCTGTTTTGCAGATATGCTGCTATTGTAGCAAGGTGTAACGTAGCCTATATATATATTAGACTACATCCTTGGAGATGCAGTAGGTATCCTATGATGTGTTGAATAGACACATCTAGGGGATCAATATTGTTGTGACAATATATCACAAATCATTTCCACTTGGCCACGTAACATGCCCTAGTGGTTGGACGTCTAGCTTCTCTAATGACATTCATGCAGTCTGGAGGAAGGCTCAGATATCCAAATTCTAGGACTTCAGGAGCCAGATCGCAAGGTTGAGCTGAGCTGGGTCCGGGTGTCTGATCTCTCCACGGTTCTGTGTTAAGAGGTGTGGAGACAGGTGCAGTTTGTGGTGCGGTACTACAGACAGTTGTAGCGATGTGTACCTCGGTTGTCTGGCCCACGTTGGTGCAACTAGGATGAGGGTCAGAGAATGCTGCTGTAGTTTGCGTACTACTAGTGGCATGAGTGGTAGAGGTGGAAAAGCGTACGCAAATCTGTTTGACCAATTTATCCATATCGCATTACCTTTGGACAGTGGGTGTGGATATCTGGCGGCGAAGCTTAGGCATTTTGCGTTTTCGTGGCGGGCAAATAGGTCTCTTTGAGGCTGCCCACATCTGAAAGAATGGCTGAAGAACTTGCATATGAAGTTCCCACTCGTGGGTCTGTTGCGTTTGACGACTTAACAGATCCGCTATAGTATTTTGTACTCCCGGAACATGTTGGGCTAAGAGGAATATGTTTTGAGGTATCGCCAACCGCCATATGTCCTGTGCTAGTTGAGAGAGTTGCAGGGAGTGTGTGCTTCCCTGCTTCTGTATGTAGTACGTTACTGTCATGTTGTCGGAGCGGACTAACACAGCTTTGTTTGCTACTTGCTTCTGGAAAGCTTTTAGTGCTAGGAATATTGCTAGTAACTCCAGATGATTGATGTGGAGTAATTTTTGTTGTGGTGTCCACCTGCCCTGCATGGTGTGTTGCAGTAGGTGGGCTCCCAGCCGGAGATCGATGCGCCCGCTGTCAAGACTATCTGAGGAACTGGCTCTAGGAACAGTCACCCGTTGGAAAGGTTTTTGGTGTTCCACCACTGCAGAGAGCGTTGAGTTCGACTGTCTACCAACACTAGGTCTGTTAAATGCCCTTGAGCCTGGTTCCACTGACGTGAGAAGCACTCTTGTAGCGGACACATTTGAAGTCTTGCATGGGGTACTATGAAGATGCAAGAGGCCATCATCCCTATGAGTTGCATGAACACACGTGCTGGGAGGGAGTGTTGTGGCTGAAACTTTGTTAGAAGAGTTTGCATGCTGGCTATCCTTACTGGAGTGGGATAAGCCAGCGCTGGTGAGGTGTTTATTTTGGTACCAAGGTACTCTTGTACTTTGGATGGCTTTAGATGAGACTTGGTGTAGTTTATTGTGAACCCCAAGTTGTGGAGCAGTTGGATCGTGGCATGAGTGTGTTGTACACACTGGTTGTATGAGCTGGCTTTTATGAGCCAGTCGTCGAGGTTCGGGAAGACATGGATGTGCTGTCTTCGTTGATGCGTGCCACTACTGCTAAGCACTTGGTGAATACTCTTGGTGCTGTTGTGACTCCGAATGGGAGTACTTTGAATTGATAGTGCTGCCCGTCTATTACAAATCTGAGATACTTCCTGTAAGCTTTGTGAATGGGAATGTGGAAGTATGCGTCCTTGAGATCTAGAGTAGCCAGGAAGTCATTTTGCAGCAGGAGTGGAAGGACTTGTTGAAGTGTGACCATGTGAAAATGGTCTGACTGTATGTATATGTTTAGCGGTTTGAGGTCTAAAATAGGCCTTAGAGAGCCGTCCTTCTTTGGGATCAGAAAATATAGAGAGTAAACCCCCTTGTTTTGTTGGTGCAGAGGAGCTGGTTCTATTGCACTTTTTTTCTAGCAGGGATACTACTTCTTGCTTTAACAGTGATAGATGTTCTTGTGACATTGGACGCTGTTTGGGTGGTATGTTTGGGGGGGTAAATGTTAGTTCTAGACAGTAACCTGGCTGAATAATTTGTCGCACCCTCCTGTCTGATGTGATGTTGATCCAGGCAGGCAGGAATTGTTGCAGTCTTCCCCCCCACAGGAGTGGAATGTTGGGGGGCAAGGGGAGGAAAGTCATTGAGTAGGGATAGTGGCAGAGCGGAAGTTGTTGTTTTTGCCCCTGCCTTTGTTGTTGTTACCCCTGTAACCCCCTCTCTGGTAGCCCTTAGTGAATGTGGATTGACCAGGGGTTTTGTATGAAGTGGAGGGACTTTGAGGAGTAGCCTCTTGTGTTGCATCTGTATGATGAGCGACGAAAGGAACGCCTGGGAGCTTGCTGCTGCAAGGCTCCCATAGATTTTGCTGTATCAGTGTCTTTTTTCATTTTCTCTAAAGAAACGTCAACATTTGAGCCAAATAAATGTGTATCATCAAATGGCGGATTAATGATGGAGTTTTGTACCTCAGGTTTAAAACCTGAAATACGTAGCCAGGCATGTCTACGTAGTAGGGTGCTGGTGTTGATTACCCTTAAGGCAGTATCTGCAGCGTCTAGGGCACAACAAATGGAAGTATTAGTGATATTTTTACCTTCCTGTATAAGTTCATTAGCCCTATTTTTGTATTTGTCGGGTAGGTGCTGCATTATGAAATCTAGTTCATCGTCATGTGTTCTGTCATATCTTGCCAGCAACGCTTGGGTGTTGACAATGCGCCAGATGTTAGCTGCTTGTGCCGCTGTTCGCTTGCCGGAGGCGTCAAGGAGCTTAGATTCTTTGTCTGGTGGTGAGGCCTCACCGGATGTCTGGGAATTAGCACGTTTACGTGCATTAGACACTCCTAGGGAATCTCATTGTGCTGGGCCTTTAATATAAACTGGGTCTGCAGAGGCAGCTTTATATTTTTTCTCAATGCGAGGATTGAGGACCCTAGCTCTGACGGGGTCTTTAAAAACCTCTGTTGAGTGCTTGATGACACCCTTAAGCATTGGTAAAATGGCTGTAGACCTTTGTGTGTTATCAAAAGTGTCTAGTAGGAAATCTTCCTCCACTGCATCGGTGTGCAAGTCCACCCCATGATATTGTGCAGCCCTTTGGACTAGTAGGTTAAACCCTATAGTGTCCTCTGGTGGGGAAGGTCTGGAAGGGTATACATCATCTTGTGGGAAGTAAGGCACATCAGGGGTGTTATAATCATCCCATGGATTAGGTGACTATTGGTGCCTGCTGGGTCGTGTGCACCCACACCTATGTCGTCAGAATCTGTGTCTACATCATCATCTGGATTAGAAGATGGTGTAGGTGAATGATGTGGTTTGAGGAGGTGTAGGAGGAGGAACAATATGGGGAGGTGGTAGAGAAGGGACCCTTAATGGAGAGGTTGCAATGTCCTTCTTCTTTGGAGGGGGAGGAGGTGGAGCCTCAAGTGGTCTCTTTTTGGAGCTGAGAGTCAATTGTCCGGTTTTAGGATCCTTTACAAGAGTTTTCTGATTGGGATCCAGTGTAAAAAGTTCTTTTGAGTGAGGCAAATCCTTTGGCATCGAAGTTTTCGGCTGTGTAGGTTTTTTCAGCACTGAGTCGGTAGCTGGTGTCGAGTCTTTTGGCTTAGGAGTGTGCCCTTTTGCAATGTCTTTTACCGGAACCTGTTTTTTCGGTTCCAAGTGTTTTTTCGGCTCCGACACGTGTGAATCTGGAGCTTTGGGCGGCTTTTTACTCGGCTCCGAGTGCGGTTTCGGCATTGATGAGCCGCTGCCAGTCTTCGGCGTCGTGTGCTTAGGTGTCGGAGCAACGGTTGGCGTAGTAGAGGAAGATGCTTCTTCTTCGGTTTCGGTATAGGATTGGCACCGGGAATAGGCTGGCTCGAGCGCGCCTGAAGGCTTAGTGAGCTTCTTTGCCGGCCCCGAAGGAAGGGCATGGGAAGCAGTGTCTCGGTGTGCACCCGGGCCCGAAGGTGAGGATGTGACCGAAGCCTTTTTTGAGGGTGTCGAGGAAGGGTTGGGGTCGACGGGCTTACTTACGACCTGTTGAGCTGGAGGGATGTCCTCGACGTCGGAGTCTTCGGCATCTGAGGATCCGATACTCTCTTCGGCGTGCTGGTGTTCTGGCACATCAACGCTCTCTTCGAAGATGTCGTCGGGGATCGAAGCTGACGAGCGAGCCATAGTTCTCCGGGCTTGTCGGTCCCAAATGGTTTTCTTGGAGCGGAATGAGGCACAAGCCGAACAGTCTTTGGCCTTGTGCTCCGGTGAAAGGCAAAGGTTGCACACCTCATGTAGGTCGTTGTGGGGAAACTTCGACCCACATTGAGGACACTTCTTGAATGGTGTTCTTTCCATGAGCCAGAAAGCAAGGCCTAGGTAGGCCGGAAGGCCTTAGTCGACAACCGGAATTGAAGACTTCGACGTGGTAGAGAATCACATCGATGTAGCGCGATGAAAACAATACTGTCGAACTGGGTGAGGATTGCGCGCCGAAGGAAAATCGGTTCCAAACTGGAGCACAGGAAACACATCCGACATCCGAGCCCGATGGCGGAAAAAAACAATCTGGGGATGGAGCCGATGCCCATGTGCAATGTGGTCCTAAGGAGTCACCTATCTCGTGACTTCCAAAGAACTTTTCAGGACAACAACAAACTGCAAACATCCGGGCCCAACACTAGGTGGCGATCTATGCACAGTGTGCAATCTGCAGCTCATATGTATCGAACACAATGTTTAGGTTCCACACTGGAGAGGGTGGTAACCTGGGAGGAATGATTCTTTTTAATCCTTCCATAAACGCTTTAATAGCATGTACTATAAATAGAGACAGATGTTGTCTATTTTGTAAATATGCTGCACTTGCTGCCAGATGTAGGTGTATAGATGAATATGTCAAATTACATCTTTGTAAATGTAGAAGGTAACAAATGATATTCTGGATGGAAGCATCCAGGGGATCAATTTGGTTATTGTTGCAATAAATGGCAAATCTCTTTCATTTAGCAGCATAACAAGCTCTGGTAGTAGGTCACCTGGCCTCTTTAATGATGTTCATACAGTCTGGTGGTAGGTTAAGATAACCAAACTCTAAGACCTCAGGAGCCAGATTTAGCTGACTTAGGTCTGGATCTCTGATGTCTCCATGGTTCTGCTTTAGCAGGGATGGTGTCAGGCGTAATTTCTGGTGTGGAACTAGGGATAGTTCCAGCAGAGTTGTGTACCACGGTTAGTGTGCCCATGGGGGAGCTACTAAAATCAATTTGAGCGACTGTTGTTGTAGCTTGTGCACTATTAGTGGTAGTGACGGAAAAGCATACACAAATTTGCCTGACCAGTTCATCCATATCGCATTGCCCTTGGACAGCGGGTGAGGAAACCTGGCGGCGAAGGTTGGGCATTTTGCGTTTTCGTGTGTGGCAAACAGATCTATGTCTGGATGACCCCACTTGTGAAAGAATGGTTGAAGAACTTGTGGATGTAGTTCCCATTCGTGAATCAGTTGTGTCTGCCGACTTAACAGATCTGCTATCTGATTGTGAACTGGAAGGTGTTCTGCTAACAGATATATGTTTTGTGGGATGGCCCATCTCCAATGTTCTGTGCAAGCTGGGACAGCTGTAGAGAGTGTGTCCCCCCCCCCCTGTTTTTGTATATAGTACTTAGCTGTCATGTTGTCCGTCCGGATTAAGACAGCTTTGTTCAGTACTTGTACTTGGAATGTTTTGAGTGCTAAGAATATTGCTAGCCATTCTAGGTGATTGATATGGAACGATTTTTGTTGGTTGGTCCATTGCCCTTGAGTTGTATGATGTAGGAGATGGGCTCCCCATCCTGTGAGAGATGCGTCTGCTGTAAGTACTATTTGTGGAACAGGTTCGAGGAAGTGCCGCTCTTTTGTCAAGTTTTTGGTGTTCCACCACTGTAGAGAGTGATGTGTGCGGCTGTCTACCAACACCAGGTCTGTTAGTTGTCCTTGAGCTTGATTCCACTGTTAGCTAGACATTCCTGTAAGGGACGCATTTGCAGTCTTGCATATGGTACTATGAAGATGCAAGATGCCATCATGCCTATTAGTCTCATGAACACTCTAGCTTGGAGAGAGTGTTGATGTTGGAACTTTGTGACTAAGGCTTGAATGCTCTGTATCCTTGCTGGACTGGGATACGCTAGAGCTGTAGGGGTGTTTATTGTAACCCCTAAATATTGATGTACATGAAAGGGCTGTAGGTGTGCCTTGATGTAGTTGATTGTGAACCCTAAGTCGTGCAATGTTTGAATTGTTTGATGTGTGTGATGTGTGTGTTGAACACACTGATTGAATGATTTGGCTTTTATGAGCCAATCGTCTAGATAAGGGAAGACATGTATCTGTTGTCTTCCGAGATGTGCTGCTACTACTGCTAGGCACTTTGTGAACACTCTTGGTGCAGTTGTTACCCCGAATGGAAGGACTTTGAATTGATAATGCTGTCCTTCCAGTACAAACCTTAGATACTTCCTGTGAGAAGGATGTATAGGAATGTGGAAGTAGTCGTCTTTAAGATCCAGTGTTGTAAGGAAGTCGCCTTGTTACAGCAATGGGAGCACTTGTTGTAAAGTGATCATATGAAAATGATCTGAGTGTATATAGTGATTGAGGGGCCTGAGGTCGGGAATTGGTCTTAGTGTCCCGTCCTTTTTGAGTATTAAAAAATACAGCGAGTAAACCCCTGTTCCTTGATGTTGTAAAGGAACTATTTCTATTGCGTTCTTTTGAAGAAGTGATAGGACTTCCTTGTTTGATCAGCGCAAGATGTTCTGCAGATATTGGACGCTGCCTGGGTGGTATGTGTGAAGGGGTAGCTGTAAGTTCGAGGCAGTAGCCATACTGGATAATTTGTCGTACCCACCTGTCTGTTGTGATGGAATTCCAGACAGGTAGGAACTGTGTTAGTCTGCCCCCCACAGGAGTGGAGTGCTGTTGGGGGAGCAGAGGGAAGTCACTGTTTTGTGGTGGAAGAGGTTTGATTATTGTTGTTACCTCGACCTCTTCCTTTATTGTTGTTGCCTCTAAAGCCTCCTCTAAAATATCCTTTACTGGAGGATGTTTGTGTATTGGATTTGAAGGAAACTGCATTGTCTGCTCCAGTTTATTTGGAGCCTCCTCTATAGAAGGAGCGACGAAAGGAGCCTCTATCCTGTGCGGATTGCTAAACTCCCATAGATTTGGCTGTATCTGTATCTTTTTTCATTTTCTCAAGTGCCGTGTCTCCCTCTGGTCCAAACAATTGATGTTAGTTGAATGGCTGATTTAAGATGGTAGTTTGCACTTCCTGCTTAAATCCTTAAATGCGTAGCCACGCATGACGTCTAAGTAGGACACTAGTCTTTACAGCTCTAAATGCAGTGTCTGCTACATCAAGTGCACACTTGATTGAGGCATTTGAAATTAACTTGCCTTCTTGTATAAGGTTGTTTGCCTTCGCCTTATATTGGTCAGGTAGATGTTGCATTAATTTTCGTAACTGATCATAATGAGCCCTGTCATATCTTGCAAGGAGGGCTTGCGTGTTAGCTATACGCCATGTATTAGTAGCTTGTGCAGCTATTCTCTTGCCTGAAGCATCTATCCCCCTAGAATCTTTATCAGGAAGTGGTGATTCACCTGACGTCTGTGAGTTTGCTCTTTTTCTAGCATTTGAGACAACTAGTGAATCTAATGGTACTTGTCCTTTAATGTAGGCTGGATCCGCTGGTGCAGGTCTGTATTTTTTCTCAATTCTAGGGTTTAGGATCCTAGCACGTACAGGATCTTTAAATACCTCTGGAGCATGTTTGATGGCCCCTTTGATCATAGGAAGAATTTGAACAGACCTTTGTGATTGTTCAAACGTATCTAATAAAAAATCTTCCTCTGCCTCATCTTAATGCATGGTGACACCATGATAAATGGCAGCCCTATTCAGTAAGTGCCCAAAACCAATATTGTCCTCTGGGGGAGAAGGTTTTGATGGATATGACTGTGGGTCAGGAATATCTGGCACATCTTGTGGGTTTGGGTTGTGGTACTTGCAATTCTGGACCCGTGTCATAAACATCGTCGTATCATGACGATTTTGGTATCATAAGACCGAGAATGATTAGGATACCATGCACAAGCATTTCCGTCATATTCGGGTGACGAAATCACCCTGAAATCAGAGTTTCCGTCCTGAACCCTCGGGTTCCATTTTGTGAACGGCAGCCATTTTGTGATTGCCCTCACATAGGCCAAATGACTAAGGCCGAAAACGAGTCTAAAGGACATGTACACCTTTGCTGACTTCTCTGTGACCTGGGCAAGCTGACTCCACTGCCTGAAGCCAAACCTGTTCGGCCAGTTCCTTTCCCAGTGGTCGAAAGAGATTAGTATCAAAGCACAACACATCATAAACCTTTCATCGTACACAAACCATGCCTTATCTTACACACACCTGTCCCTGTTTCTCTCTTTATGACTTGCTTTACGAGGAGGAGGTGCCCGTTTTTATTGGGGGTCCGTCGATATCTGATGAAAATACATAGCCTTGCCGGGTAATTGATTGTGGGCTGGGCAAACTGAAATGTGGGCTTGTCATCATGACTCTGCTTTTTCTTTGTAGTGGAAATATGTGAATGGTCAACTGTAAAATAAGGAATGTTTGCCTAAAGCATAATATTTTGTATAAAAAGAGAAGGCTGGCTTTGTAAGTTTGAGCAATCTCCTGAGAACATACACCGTGTTGTACTTCTAGGATACCTGTTACTGGCTGCAGCCAATAAATACGATCTTTGACTTCACCAAGAAGACTCTGTGTTTCTGTAGTCTGAAACAGGAAGGACTCGAAGTCTTCGGGTGTGTTCCCTGGCACCGCTGGGTTCTTAAAAACCCAGTACTTCAGTTGGCGCCCAACGTGGGGCGATTTCAGCGGTACCGGTCCAAGCCAGAGGTTCGTGAGGAGCTTCGTGTGAAAATTCTGGAGGAAGGCCGCCACTTCATCGACCCCTGTATGTCGACGTGGTCCGAAAGTCTTTGCTGCGAGGTTCCCCGCTTCCCGACGGCTACGAAGGACTGCTGCCCTGACTATTGCCCTGTTTTGGACCCTTGATGATTGGTAGAGCGAAACGTTAGACGAGTCTTCTGGTGACGTCATCGATACCTCAGTTAAGTATGAGTGGAGCATCTCCCAGTCCTTAGTTTGGTTCTTAGTTTTTGGGTATCTCCTTGGGATCGCTTTGATTTGGAACTTGCAAGTACCAAAGCAGAGGGACTCGTGTATTCACGAGACTATCGTATTCGATAATCCCTTGAAGTTTGAAGCTAGACTAGAGAGCGAAGATGCCTGGTCTTAGCAGACTTGGAAATTTGTTTTGTCTTGGTTGTAATAGGGATTCCCAATTGGAGGACTCGTGTCCGGTTCCTCCGCCGATTGGAACTCCGACCTATGAACTTTATGTGAAACATGGCGTAGGTCCCATCGCATATAATGAAGTATGGATCCGATACACCAGGAAAGATGGTGTTTTAAAATGGCCCCAATATGGTAGTTTTGACACGGAGATTTTGGATAATCTGGAGGTTAAACTTTTTAAGAAGAAAGCCCGGCCGGCAATGTTTGACTCTTTCCGCATATGGAGAAAAGAAGCCAAACAGAAAGAAATTAAATTAGCAAAGAAGAATAAACGAGAACGAGGTATGTCAATGGTGCAAGCTGCTATTGCATATAGGTAAATGAGGAAGAGCAAGAGAGCGAACAGATGCTTAGAGTGAAGAAGTTAGCGGTAGATAGATGCTACCCAGTCTTGCTGCCTAAAGAGCAGAAAGACGAGAAAGATCTTGCGAAAGATCCTTTAATGACGCATCTGTTAAGTTCGCCATCACCTTATGCACAGAATGCTACGGCACCACCGCCACCAGTTGTGGCTGTGCAACCTCCGATTGTTGTGCCACCTGTAATTCCTCCACAGCCAGCTCCTTTTCCGTTGGCTACTGCTCCTTTGGCGTAGCCTCCTCAGGGGCCGCCAACTTTGCATTTGTCTGCTACTCCTATGTCTGTTCTTAATGCTCCTCCTGCTCCGACTCTGGATTATTCTACTGTTGTTCCGTCTTCCCTTATTTTTCCATCTTCTCCTTCTACTAGACAGCGAATAACTGCTGCTTTTTCTGGTTTTCTGACTCCATTGTTGGGACAATTAGCTATGTCTCCTGTGAGTGAGAGTAGACAATTGCGTAGTCAATTGCCCGATGCAGATGAACGTGCAGTTTTGGATCATATGGCACGTAGATGGGTTACGTATACCTCCCAGTATGATCTTGAGGGTATTATGGCTATTTTTCAGCAGTGGAAAGCACCTAAGCAACGATACGTTTTTGAAATGATGTGTGCGTTCATCAATGAACAGTGGATGGACGAAGTGGGTAAAGCTCCTGAAGAATTGTTTTTTTTTTTTTTTAAACACCTTTATTAATATTGTACATGGCATACACAGCATCCCGCCTACAACCCCCTCGGGCCGGCGATGCGATAATGATAGATGTATTCAATAAACAGGCAACAAGCAGTACACAGCCTTATGCCGTCATCCCTGGGGCACGGCGGCTGAATATAACGTCGAGGCAGGCGTTCAAGCCGTTAATGACTGCAGGCGCCATGACAGTGTATATGTTAATGCCCCCATTCTCACAGAAGTTGGTACGTGTAGGCCGCATGCTGTAAAGTCAGAAATGTAGGTGTATTTTGTATTATAGGATACCCCCCTCCCCAATGTAAACTCCCCACTCCCCCCCACTCAAAGAAAGAATGAAAGACTCCCAAGGAACCCCCACCCCTCTCCCCCGCCATCCAACCCGTTCGCTAACCTACGTTCTACAGGAAATGCCATGCTGAGTCTCGTGCCTGTGTCCACCCTCCGTGTCCTGAGTGTAACCTCTTCGGAATGTTCCAAGAGTGTCTCAATCCCACCCTGTGTAACATCTCTTGTCTACCACCATCAGCCTCTCACCACAGGACAGCCGGGCTTCAATGCTCCTCCCAGCCGTCGCCATTCCTCCCAGGTCGCTGACGCCCCCCCGCTCCTCTGGTTCACATGGGTGCATCGTCAATGTGTTAGTTATTGTACATCCCTCTCTCCTTCCCGCTGCATTTCCGCTGTGTCCTCCCTAGTGCATCTAAAGGTGTTATATAGGCCCCAAAAGTTTTTCGGCCTGCTGGTGGGGGGGA
The DNA here is from genome assembly GCF_964263255.1 of Lissotriton vulgaris. Lineage (NCBI taxonomy): Eukaryota > Metazoa > Chordata > Amphibia > Caudata > Salamandridae > Lissotriton > Lissotriton vulgaris. The sequence continues at coordinate 4,764,771 of NC_141700.1, forward strand.
GGAGCTCACTGTAGTGTTGCGCTGGTGTGCAGCAGTATACCATATCTCTAGCCCACCGTTTCTTGGTCGGGGTCGGCCCTCTCATCCAACACTGCGCCACTGTCCGCCTCGCCAGTAGCAGTCCCATATCTACCAATCGTCTATATGCCACCGGTAATGGCTTCGAATAGCCCAACAGTGCCAAAGCCGGGTCGATCGGTAGTTTATGATCCAGTATCTCGCTTAGTTCGGAAATGACCGCCACCCAGAACTCATGTATCCTGCGGCAGCTCCACGCCATGTGCAGGAAATCTGCCACCGGCGCGTGGCAGCGCTCGCATTCCGGAGACCGTCGGAGGCCGTAGCGATGTAAGCGTTCAGGAGTATAATACACCCTCTGTAAGAATTTAAAGTGTATCAACCTGTGTCGCCCATTCAGTGACAACTTCCTAGTGTTGACACAGCAATATGTCCACATAGAGTCGTCTATCACTATCTCCAGGTCATTCTGCCAGGCCAAACGGGCCTTGGAAGGTTCCTGCGCTCTATAGGAGACAATGCTCTTGTACAGGTGCGTTGTAATATGCAGCGGAGATACAGTAGTTATAACATATGAGAGTTCCAGAATGTCCGGTGGCTCTGCCAGATCTGGGCCCAGGACATCCTTTAAGGTGCTCCGGAGTCTGTGGAATTGGAACCGCTGTAACAGCGTCGGGCTATCAACTCCCTGGGCAATCTGGCCCCATGTTTTGACTTTACCATCCACAAACAGCTCACCAGCCGTGTTAAGCCCCAGCTCATGCAGTGCTCGGATCACGTTCCTATCCCCAATGGGGGCCAGCCACTGCAGCCATTCCACCGCCATCACTGGGGAGTATAGCATCTCTCCCTCTCTGGCCTTCAGTAGTGCATTCCAGGCATGCTTTGTAGCGGTTATCGAGTCTAGTAAACCGAGCCTACGATCCAAAGGAGTGCAAATTATGGCTGGGAGCGGCAGAGGGTCCGCAAAAAGCTGCTCCATCCGCACGTGTGGGATTTTCCTATCTCCATGAATCCACGTGTGTAGGTGTGTGGCCTGGGCCACCCTATAGTATCTCTCCAGATCAAGCGCACCGAGCCCACCCAGCTCACACGGGAGCGTGAGCGTGCTCCACTTAACCCGCGGCTGCCCACCTCCCCAGGCCAAGCGGGTCATGAGTTTCGTCAGGTTTAGAAAGAAGGCTCTCGAGAGTATTATGGGCAGCGCGGAGAACAGAAATAAAAATCTCGGCAGAATCACCCTCTTCATGATGGCTACGCGGCCCACCAGAGAGAAGGGGAGCTTACACCACCGTTCCACGTCGTCCTCACATTTACTGTAAGCCACCCCATAGTTTTCACTAAATAGCACCTCCAGGTCTGTGTGAATCATTATGCCAAGGTATTGTACCGGGTCTGTAGACCAGTGTAAAGGGTATTCCATTTCAAAGCGTTCTGTCACCGGGGTCAGTGGGAACACCACCGATTTCTCCCAATTAACCTTTAAGCCAGAGAGGGCGCCAAAACGCACTACCTCTCGAAGAACGGAGGAGAGATTCGATTCCGGATTTCGCACATAGAGTAACGTATCGTCCGCGTACGTCGAGACGATTATTTTGTATGACGGAAAACTAACCCCCCGGTGCCAGTGGTATTCTCGCAGTGCACGCGCGAGTGGTTCTGCAACGAGGGCGTACAGTAACGGTGATAGGGGGCAGCCCTGTCTCGTGCCTCTGCTGATGATAAAAGGGGTAGAAACGCGATCCCCCATTCGCTCCCTAGCCATCGGTCTCCAATACAACGCACCAATTATTTGTAAAAACTGCTCACCCAGCCCCATGCGACGCAAGACCCTCAGCATGAATGGCCATTTGACAGAATCGAACGCCTTCTCCATATCCAAGAAGATCGCGACAGCCTTCGCATCCTGTCGCACATGTTGCATTGTGCCCAACACTGTACGTATATTATAGATTAAGTTCCTACCAGGCACAAAGCCGGACTGTTCCGGGGCAACAATCTCTGGCGCGATGAGGGACAGCCGGGTGGCCAGGACCTTGGCATAAAGTTTAGCGTCGACGTTCAATAGGGATAGTGGTCTGTACGAGCTGCAAACATTAGGGGGTTTACCCGGTTTCAAGATGGTAACCAATAGGGTCTCTCTCATGCTGCCCTCCTCGCATATCTCGTCAAACAAGGACAACAGGTGAGGGATAAGTTTGTCCTTAAAAGCTTTGTAGAACCCCACTGTCAGGCCGTCTATCCCGGGGGTGCTATGCACACGCATGGTAGCCAAGGCCTCAGAGAGCTCGTCTGCTTGTACGGGTGACATGAGAAACTCCCTGTCCGACTGTGCTAAAAACTGTAGCTGTATATGCTCCAGGTAGTCGTCCATGTCAGCCTCCAGATCTTCTGTCTTAGTAGTGTACAAGTCGGAGTAGTAGTCACGGAATATGGAAATAATTTCCTCGTCTGTCGTGACCGTGCTCCCTCCAGGGGAGTCGAGTTCTGTCAATCTGGGGGCTCTCCTGTTGTTGCGCAGTATTCTGGCCAAAGGCGAGCTAGGGCGCTCACTCTCACCGTAAGTTCTCGCTGAGGCATATTTACCCACATAGCAAACCTCCCTATCTGCCTCCTCATTGAATTCCGAGACGAGGAATCTCAGCCTGTCAGCTATAGCGGGGTCAGGGTCAGTCAAGAGTTGAGTCTCCAGGTCAGCTAATTGGGATTCCAGAGAGCGTAGCCACTGTCGTATGGCCTTTAATACACTGGAATGTTTGGTCATAGCTATCCCGCGAATAAAAAACTTGAACACCTCCCAAACCGTGCCAAAAGAGTCCACGGAGCCCAATTTCTTCTCAAAGAAGAGGTTGATCTCCTCGGCCATTTCCCCTCTAAAGGTGTCATCCAACAGAGCGTATGGAGGGAATCGCCAGGTGAATGGGGGATCCTGCGATTCAGCGTCTCTAGAACTAGTAGTATCGGTGAGTGGTCAGATAGTGTTCGCGCGAGCACAGTGCATGATACAATTTGGCTAGTAATGGAGTGAGAGGCCAACCAGTAGTCGATCCTGGTATGTATGCCATGAAAGGAAGAGTAGTGAGTGTACCCACCCCTGCCCGCATTCCTGCTTCTCCACACATCAACCAGATCCAGTGTCAGCAGCTCCGCCTGGAGAGTCACCGCCGCTGCAGCCGGCTTCCGCGCTGGACCAGAAGACCTGTCCAACCCTGGGTCTAGCACTAGGTTAAAATCACCCCCCCCCAGAGCATGTGTGCCGAGGCATATGTTCTACAACAGAGGGTTATCTGGGCATAGAAATCAGGGGAGTCATAATTCGGGCCATATACATTAACCACAATTAAGTCATGACCTTTCCCCTCGCACCTCGAGATCAGATAACGGCCCTCAGTACTAGCTTGGAGCGTGGGTTCGCCCATGTCAAAACCCCTCTAGAGTGTGAAGTGAAACCCGCCACTGTAGAGTTTCCCAACAGGCCCCTATGCTGTAGCATCTTGCTCATGAGTGGTAAATGGGTTTCTTGAATGAGAGCTAGGTCTACCTGGTGTCTCTGTAGGTAATGGAGCACTTTCCTCAGCTTCCGGTGATCTTTTAGACCCCTGACATTCCAGGTTAACACTCGCAAGGTATCAGCAGGATTGTCCAAGTTCATCACAGAGGCATTAGGCATCGGAACTGACACAAGGCAATACCATAGTACAAGGTCACAATACCACAAACAGTTCCCGAGTTATCTGAATGGGTCAGCAAATATTCTGTGAACAGCCCTCTTCCCCCCCCATCCCCCACTCTGCCCATCCTCCCCGAAAATATTAACTCCCGTAGTACCACACTCCATCCCCCCGCCCACAGCAGACCCACCCCAACCCGGTCCGACAGTGTTCCACCCACCCCACTCCCCAGCAAACCCACCCCAACTGGGGTCAACCAACATAACAGTGTGCTTAAGGCGCGGGGGCCTAGGTAGCCAAGTGTCATAGTGTCTACCTATGTCTCAGAACGCTTGTAGGCCTCTCCACCCGCTCCAGCCATGCACAGTAACCACAATTAGTGCAACTTTCTTAACTGTGACATTTATCAAGTTCGCACCACACCTGTGTGAGGCGAATTCAAGACCATGTCCGGTAAGTGTTCCCAGTTCCAGTTCATTCATCACCAGGTGTCAACAAAGATGACTCATGTGGAATTTCCCATCGCGTGCAGGGACCAGGGGTGTGTGAACATGCAGTCAAAGCAGCCCCCTCCCGTCGCTGGAGTATATAGACGCCGCCTCCGCGCGCTGACGTCAGTTCTTTGTACACAGCTTTTCCGCGCCAGGAGACGCAGAGCCATGAGAGAACCAACACTGGTGCCATGTAAAACTAGGGCCCTGAAAGGGATGTCCTTAACCCTAGGTATCAGTTCGCAGAACGGGGAGGATGGGTGGGTTCGGTAAGGAATCTAACACTAACTAATGTTTCTTACAGATATATCGTTACCGAAGGTAAGTAACTTGTTCATCTGAAAGAAACACGTTAGTGTTAGATTCCTTACCTTAGAATACATACCCCAGCAATACCAACCCCGGTGGTGGGTCTGCGAACCAATACAATACTACACCAGAAAGTCCTGGAGGACAGAACGGCCAAAGAAGCCATCCCTCCGGACTTGACTGTCCAGGCAGTAGTGCCTCGCAAAGGTGTGCAGCGAGGCCCACGTAGCCGCTTGGCAAATGTCCTGCAAGGGGACTCCCCGGCCCAGGGCAGTAGTAGCCGCCGTGGCCCGAGTGGAATGGGCCCTCAGCCCAACAGGAGGCTCCTTCCGAGCCAAAGAGTAGCACGCTTTGATGCAGAGGACGACCCATCGAGAGATGGTTCGTTTACAAACCGCCCGTCCCTTCTTCGCACCCACGTAGCCAACAAACAGTTGGTCATCCACCCGGAACTGGCGAGTGCGATCCACGTAAAATGAAAGCGCACGTTTTGGGTCCAGACGATGGAGCCGCTCTTCATCCTTTGAAGGATGCGGAGGCGGGAAGAAGGAAGGGAGGGTGATGGACTGCCCGATGTGAAAGGCCGAAACAACCTTGGGCAGGAAAGAAGGTCTAGTCCTCAGAACCACCTTGTCAGGATGAATGGACAGGAAAGGAGGTTGGACAGAAAGAGCCTGGAGCTCACTCACCCTCCTGGCAGAGGTGATGGCAACCAGGAAAGCCGTCTTTAAAGTCAGGAGACGGAGAGGACAAGAATGAAGAGGCTCAAAGGGAGCACACATCAGAAAGGTTAGAACCAGGTTCAAATCCCACTGGGGCATCACAAACGGAACAGGTGGAAACATGTGAGTGATGCCCTTCAAGAATCGAGTTACAATCGGGGATTTGAACAAAGAAGGCTGATCAGGAAGCCTCAAAAAGGCTGAAAGGGCAGAAAGGTAGCCCTTAATAGTGCCCAGAGCAGAGCCCTGCTGGGCAAGAGAAAGAAGAAACAGAAGAACCTCCGAAAGAGGGGCAGAAAGAGGATCCACAGCCTTTGCTGTGCACCATGCCACAAATCTGTTCCACCGACAGGCGTATACCGACTTAGTGGAGGGACGCCTGGCTGCCAGAATAACATCACAGACTTCAGGAGGCAAGTCAAATGGCCTCAACTGCCGCCGCTCAATCTCCAAGCATGGAGGTGGAGACTGGACAGGTTCGGGTGGAGGACCGTCCCCTGCTGCTGCGACAGAAGGTCCTCCTGAAGGGGCAGGCGGATCGAGGGACCGACTGACATGCTGAGTAGCTCGGGATACCAGTACCTTCGAGCCCAGTCCGGAGCCACAAGGATAACCTGGGCCCGGTCGCGCCTGATCTTCTTCAGCACTCTGGGCAGAAGTGGTATCGGCGGAAAGGCGTATAACAGACCGCAACTCCACTCGCGCCGAAAGGCGTCGCCGTGCGAGTGCCGTCTTGGAAACTCCAACGCGCAGAACTGATGACATTGCGCGTTCTCTTCTGTGGCGAATAGATCTAACCAAGGCTCTCCCCATTGCAGAAAGATGCCTTGCGCCACGTCCGAGTTCAGACGCCATTCGTGATCCATCGAGCACCGACGGCTGAGTTCGTCCGCCCTGGCGTTCAGGGAACCTGCCAGGTGTTGAACCGTCAGAGTCACGCCTCTGATCTCTGCCTCTCCCAAGTGGCCACCCCAGCCCTGGAGGGACGCGTCCGTCACGACAACGTGCTCCGGTTGGGGAAGGGAGAGGGATCTGCCTCTGACCCAATCGCGGTCCGTAAGCCACCACTGCAGTTGTCTCGCAGTGCCCTCCGAGATCAAGACGTGGTCGGACAAGTTGCCCTGATGCTGGGCCCACTGAAACTTCAGGTCCCACTGCAGAGCCCGCATCCGCCACCGGGCGTGGTGCACCAGAAGGATGCAGGAAGCCATCAGTCCCAGCAGCCGCAGCGTCAACCTGACCGAAACCCGGGATAGCGGCTGAAAGATGGGAATCAAAGCCTGAATATCCCGGACCCGCCGTTCCGGAGGATAAACCCGAAACTGCGCCGAGTCCAGAACCGCTCCGATGAAAAGGAGCTTTTGAGAGGGACACAGGTGTGATTTCGGCACATTGATGGAGAACCCCAGGTCGTGCAAGAGGTCTGCCGTCATCTGAAGGTGGTGGACGACTGTCTGGGGCGAGCCCGCCTTCAACAACCAGTCGTCTAGGTAGGGGAAGACTGAAACCCCCAACCTGCGCAGATGGGCTGCGACCACCGCCATCACCTTTGTGAACACCCGTGGGGCGCTGGTAAGGCCGAAGGGAAGCACGATAAACTGAAAGTGCTCCTGGCCTACCGTGAACCGCAGGTAACGCCGGTGGGCCGGCAGGACGGGGATGTGAAAATAGGCATCCTGCAAGTCCAACGCTACCATCCAGTCTTGTGGGTCTAGAGCAGCCAAGACCTGAGCTAACGTCAACATCTTGAACTTCTCCTTCCGGAGGAAGCCGTTGACGTTCCTTAGATCCAAGATAGGACGTAGGCCCCCCTTGTCCTTCTTGGGTACCAGAAAGTAGTGGGAATAACAACCACGCCCTACTTCTGGCCCAGGAACGCGCTCGATGGCCCCCTTGGCCAAGAGGGCCGTAACTTCCTCCTGCAGAAGTGTCAAGTGGTCCCCCGACACACGGTGGTTCTGCGGTGGCATGGCTGGAGGAGAGGTCTCGAAGGGGAGGGAGTAGCCCCTTCGGACGATCTGCAGCACCCACCTGTCCGAAGTGATCGTGCGCCAGTGAGCGTGGTGATGGCGAACCCTGCCACCCACTGGCGTCACATGGAGCCGAAAGCACGGACTAGGAGGATTTTGAGGCAGATGCTGCGGGGGGAGGTGTGGTCTGACCCCGCCGTTGTCCCCGACCGCCACCACAGCGGTTTCCACGGCCGCCACCGCGTTGAAAGGATTGTTGCGGCGCGTGGCTGGCAGCACGTGTGGGGGCGCCCCTTCCTTGGCCACGAAAGGGACGAAACGAACCCGGTTGCTGACGCTGGGTCGAGAGACCCAAGGACTTGGCCGTGACCCTGGAGTCCTTGAAGCGTTCCAGCGCGTGGTCCGCCTTGTCACCGAACAGGTGACAGCCATCGAACGGCATGTCCATCAATGTATTCTGGACATCTGCCGAAAAGTTGGCGGATCTCAGCCAGGCGTGGCGACGAATCGCCACCGTCGTTGACATAGCTCTGCCCAGCGAGTCGGTCGTATCAAGACCACACCGTATCGAATATTTCGCTGCATCTCGGCTGTGAGAAGGTGGCCTGATATGCAGTGCTCACTATTCTAGTGAACACTATGTATCAGTCCAGCAACCCTTATTGATGATTGGTTGTAAGTCAACCTTATAGACCAGCTATCATAGTAGCATGGATACGAGCAGTCTAAGGCTAAAGACTCGAGAGGGCGTGTTAAGCCAGCTGTTTACCACACATATACCCCTTGAACACCAAGTGAAAGGACACCACACAAGTGTTATGAAAATAAACAGTTATTTATTAAAGATCACAACAGCCCTGTACTCTTTATGAGGACAGGGTACTAAGCACAAACCAAATCTCTTACAAAAATACTTAAGTTAGCACAGTATATACAAATGCCCGAGGGGCACGGAAAACCATATACTCTAAAAGTGGAATGCGAAATTCCTAGCAGGTAAGTACAGTACTAATAGCTTTTGGAATCGCTAGGACTTGACTAGGGAATCGTTAGATTACTTCTAGGAGGCCTAGGGGACTTGGGTGCAGTGTGTGCACTCTCACGCGAGATGCGGACAAAAGTCTATGGTAGCTAGAAATTGGAAAGTTAGTGTTCTCGGGCGAACCCGACCTGGTAGGGAGAAAACGACAGTGGATCCTGACCCTTAGATAGTGAGGCTATGCTGGGGCACCGAAATGCCGAAGTTACCTAGCCCTGGGGCTGCAGCTGCATAGGTCTGAAAAGACGTCGGGAATCCTCGTAGACGGACCAGGAGCCGGAAGAAAAGATGCTGGCCGGTGACCAGTGAAGAAAGTTCAGTTGGATCCAAGCCTGGATCTCGAAGATAGATGACACCTGAAAGCAGAGGGGACCAAGTTCGAGACTACTAGCCAGTAGTCAGTGGGCACCAGGAGGGCACCGGATGGTAGCCACCTCGACAAGGTGAGTGGGTGACGCTGTGCTCGAAGATCTCACGGACCAGGAGGCATTGTCGGCGACCAGGATGGAGGATCGAGCTGTCCCACGAAGATAGAAGCTGTCGGTGTCGCTGGACCCAGGATTGGGCAACAAAGCCTTGGCAAAATCAAGCCCACGCGGTGGACCTAAAATGGCGTCTGGAGTGGACCAGGAGGGTCCGGGGTGCCTCTCTTGAAGAAGGAAGCAAGGGCCAGTCTGGAGCAACCAGACCAGCAGCAGTGATGTCGTCGGGCGTCGTTCAGAAGACCACAAGCCAGCCGGCTAGTAGCCAAACAACGCGGTGCACAGCAAACAGCAGAAGGGCCCCACGCAGATCGTGGAGATGCAGGGAGGCTGACCTTGGGTGCTGGAGCTGCGCAGGGTCGGGGCTTCTCGGACCCCAAAGCACTCACCAGTGGAGGACACGGTGGGCTTGCAGTAAAGATGTCGTGCAGTCTTGGCGATCGTCGGTCTGAGGTAATATAAATTTTATGATCGATTATGTCCCCTATCTTAGACCCCACCGACTCCGTGTACACGCTATAAGTACATGTAAGTTCCCTCCCTTTCAAGCTATAAAGACGCAAATACATTTGCGTCCAACGTTAACATGTCCTCTTTCAAACCCACCATGAATGGGTCAAATAGTCCGTTCCTAAATATGCCATGCCAACGTCTTTATGTCGTGCCCTTTACACGTTTTCAGCTCTGGCGAAGTAGGCCCTGAAAATCTGCCATCGAGCCTTCTCCTGCCTTCTCGCTCTGAATCTCAAGACTGGGCTTTGCATCTGTACCCGTGACCTCTGCCTTACTTCCTGTGCGGCTAACGGTGCTTGGCTCAGCCTGTTGCCTGCCAAGACTGTATTCAACCTTCGAATTATCTGCTCCACTCCTCGAAAATACATTCCTGTCTGGTAGTTTCATGTCAACATCTTTCCAGCTGCAGAGCGAAGGGCTTGGCCTCACTGTCTCTATGCAAGTAATTCATGGCTCTGTCTCCCTGGTAGGCCCATGCCCTCCCTCGCACCCCTCGCATCTCATGCAGACACGTAGACGCTCATACACGCACTCACAGTCAGTATAGAATAGCCTCTTGTCCGAGAGACCTTTTCCTTCCAGATAATACAGTTTCTTAAACATAAGATATTAGATACGATTTGGGATTAGGTTGATCTGACACCCAGACATCTGTCTCCACATGTAGGGCTAAATGTCAAGTCCCCCTTCACCCCTCAAGTTACACGTACATCACACGTCATACTGCTGCGCGCGCATCTCTGCCATGTGTTTTTGCTGACACTGCCGGATTCGCTTCTGGATCCGCCTACTTGTGACATCATGATAAATGACGTTCTTGTCCACGCCTTCATGCACGCCTATTGTAACGCCTTTTTGTATTACGTACATGCACTCTTATCTCTCTTTTCAGCTGTTACGCCTCCTGCATATGCCTTCACTGTAATGCATTGACTATATATATGAATGCCTGTCAATAATGTATTGTCGCATACTTGAATATTCGCATATTACCATTGACTCTGTCAGTCTGTCCCTTCCCGAACCTGCGTGGTGACGGAACGGTATGCAACCTTGGCTCGAGCCAATATGCTAATCACCCAATTCCTTTTATAGGAATAAAACCCTTTTTGAGAAACCTCAAATATCACGGATTTTGCCTCTTATTTTATTATGAGTTATTCTTATTGACTTTACCGCATAGAAATTCAGTACCAGGTAATTAATTTTACCACAGGTCCCTCGAGGTCTCGTCGCACTCACGGTTCTCAGCTTGGCTGTAGAGGTGAGTAGAGGTCAGAGGTGCCAGGGAAGCCGGGTCTCGTCGAGCTGGGTCGTCGGATTCGTGATGAAGGACTTGCAGCAGACCGCAGTGTTCTTTAGGATGGTGCCCGCTTGATGCAGGGTGACTACTCCTTAGCCACAAGGGAGAATCTTGAAGAAGAAATCGTGAAGTCCTTTCGAAGAAAGTGGTATCTTGATTCCAAAGATGATCTAATTTGAACAGGGGGCCCGCTCCTATTTTTATACTAAAAAAAGGGGGCTGACCCGGTGACTAGGTCCTGCCTATGGGTGGGACCAGGAGGGGGGTGGTTACACCCCTCTCCCCTGCCGGACTTCCCCAGGCCAGGGGCTGGTGTGCCCCTGGAACTGGTTCTGACTGGCCTATGCGTAGTGAGCACCGGGGTGCCACTCAGCAGTCACCTTCCTGAAAAGCCCTGCCTACCCAGGATACACAAAACCATGTCTGGGACGGTGCTAGCACCGCCCCGGACAGGAAACCCTTTGTCCGGGCCTCCCTCGCTGGAAGGACTCCCAGCAGCAGGAGGTCAGACTCGTGTCTGTGGTGGCAGCATCCATTTTGTGGAGCTGAGGCTTCAGTTAACTTTAACCGGGGTTCACAGTTACATACATGTTGTGTCCCTCTAGAAGGGTGGAATGCTAACCCCGTCGCCAGAATTGGCGAGGGGTTAGTATTCCAATTCGTATGACACCTTACTCGACATGTTTTGATAAAGCAATACCAAAGATAGCATTTAACCGCGAGGATTATAATGCACTTAAGAGTATATGGTATGCGATATCATGGAACAGCTATTAGGACTTGGTTCCGCAAGCTGCAGACAGGCTCAGCTCATGCCAGAGCACCATCTCACACGATTCCAAGCACTCTGCCTTCAGGATTGTCAAGGCCTGCCATAGGAGTGACTGATAGGAATCTGTGTGTCCATTTTAGGGTTAGGTATAGGTATACTATATCTACAGCAAAGGGTGATTACACGACTTTGCCCCAGCTGTCAAGCAGCCAGTTGTGTCAAATTTAGGAGGCCAGCCAGGGGTGGCATAATACATGCTGCAGCCCCTGGCAGCCCTGGGTACACCTATGCCCTGAGTTACAGGGTCTGATAAGGTGGCCCAGTACCAATTGGAAATGTACCTAGGGTACATGGAATCCATTTTAAAGAGAGAGCAGCAGGCCTGGGGTCCTGATTGGCAGGATCCCAGGTCGACTATGTCAAAAACCAGCTAAAACACAGGGCAAAAAGTTGGGGGCAACCATAGTCAGGATGTACCTTCCTACACAACCCCCCCTAAACGAAAGGAGATAAGGCTATCCTTGTCCAGGTAAGCCTCTATTACCTAAGTGGCCATATAAGGAAGGACCAGCTCTGGCTTGGTTTCCCCCTGTGTCATGGTCCACTAGGCAACCCCTCACCCTAAGGGTATCTGAGGGTCTCCACCATAGGGAATCTCTGTCTCTGGTGTGTCTTGGGAAAGAAGAAGGCTGATGCTGGGATGGAGTACTGAAGTGAGGCTCCTCTACCTTTGGGCTCAACTTCCTCCAATCACCATCCATCATGTGTGCCTTTCTTTCTTTAGCTGAGATGCACTGAGCTCTCAGGGTCAGCCTCTGGCTACCTAAAGCTGGAGGCTGAGTCCCTCTGTTTGGCTTACTGGAGGGACAGGTCAGGTTTGGGGTTGTTAGGCCCCATGTTTGGCTGTGCCCAACAGTGTCCAGCTGTGGGAGTTCCCTAACTACTTTTAAGGGGGATCCCTCAGGAGTCTGTTCTATTTTCACTTGGCTAGGGTTACCAGCTTCAGTGATCCTAATCTGTTGATTAAGGGGTTCTTTTGGACCGGGGGCCCTTTTGGGTCCACCACTGGCCTCCCTGATCTCTTCAGCCCTGGGCTGACTGAGGCAGGGTAGAGAGGTGCAGGTTACCTGCTCCAGACTGGGTCCCACCTGGGAAGGTTCCACTGCCATCAGGGGCTCTGCCAGGCTAGGCCTGACTACCTCTGGGGCAGTTCCTTCAACAGGGGTAGAGTCAGTTCCCTGAGGAGGCTGGCTCTCACCTAGTGTCTGGGAGGGGGAAGACTCTTCTTCCTCCTCAATGCTCTCTGTTTGAGTGGAGTGATCCATTGTTTCAGGCTTCACAACCTCACTATCTGTTTGAGTAGAGGCTGAGACCATTTCAACCTTGCCAACCTTTTCAGGAGGGCACTCAGTTTGTGTTTGGGCTGTGACTGTCACAGCCCTCCTATCCTGTTCTGGAAAGTCTGTCTGAGCCTGGGCAGGGGCTACCACTGCCCTTCCAACCTTTTCAGGGAGGAATGGTGCTTGGACTGGGGCTGTAGCTATTACTGCCCCACTAACCTGTCTGGATAGGCCTATCATTCTGGAATGAGTCTCTTGTTCCACCTCAGCCCATGCTGAGAGTTCCAGGTCATTCCCCAGTAAGCAATCTACAGGTAGGTTATCTTTCACTGCCACTCTCATGGGCCCTGTGACATTACCCCAACTGAGCTTGACTACTGCCATGGGATGCCTTCTCTTCACTCCATCAATGTCTGTCACCTGATAAGTAAAACCAGGGGTCAGTTGAGCAGAGGGGACCAGATGGTCACTCACCATGGTGAGGCTGGCCCCTGTGTCTCTGAATGCCTCAACTTTCTGACCATTCACTAAAACTTCTTGTCTATACTTTCCCAAAATGTGGGGTCCAGTAGTGAAGTTGGCAAACCCCATCCCAGTCTCACAGACAAGAGTGTGGTCAGGGAACCTGGCTAGGCCATAGTCCTCCTGAGTGCCCAAAGTAATGCCCACCACATTCTTGGGGGCACTCCCACCACCTGGGGGATTACCACTAGTGGTAACAGGAGGTCTGGGAGTGTTACTTGGGGGTATGTTTTCCTTATTGCTATTTTTAGGGCACTTGGCATCACTTTTGTAATGGCCCACCTGTTTACAGGTATGGCAATAAGGTTTCTTCTGTTCTGAAGGAGTGTTCTGGGACCCACCACCCTTGTTGGAGTTTTGGGGTCCTTGGGAAGTCTTCTCTGTGGATTTATCCCCACCCTTCTCTTGGGGCTTGGTTGATTCCTTTTTCTGGTCACCACCCTGGTTTTTAGGCCTAACCCTGGTTCTGACCCATTTGTCTGCCCTCTTACCCAATTCCTGTGTAGAGGTCAACTCAGAGTCTACCAGGTGCTGATGTAATAGCTGGTTCTGACAATTATTTAAGATTTGCTCCCTCATAATTAGATTATACAATCCTTTAAAATCAGTAACCTTACTACCCAGTAGCCAGCCTTCAAAAGCCTTAGTGGCACAATCAACAAAGTCAGTCCAATCTTGAGACTGAGTTTTCTGGGTGTCTCTGAACAGCATCCTGTATTGTTCAGTGGTTAAACCAAACCCATCAACCAGTGTATTCTTCAAGATTTTGTAATTGTTAGCATCCTCCACCCTTGTGGTGAGGAGCTTATCTCTACCTTTACCATCAAAGGAGAGCCACAAGATAGCTGCCCACTGACTTTGGGGAACACCCTGCACAGTGCAGGCTCTCTCCAAAGCAGTAATCCATTTGTGGATGTCGTCCCCTTCTTTAAAGGGGGGCACTATCTTATTCAGGTGCTTTTTATCAAAACTCCTCTCCCTATTGCTAGGATTATTGCTGCCACCAGTGGGCTGTAGCCCACATAATTCCTGCTCTCTAGCAAGGGCAAGTCTCTCTTTGGCCAGGGCAAGTTCTTCCCTTTCAATCCTCAGTTTGACTGCCCTTTCTTCAGCTTCATACACTCTCCTCTTAGGGGAAGACATTCCTCTGTGAGAAGAGTTGAGAGAGCCATTGGTTCGAAAGGATCTGTTAGAGCCTCTTGATAGAGACCTAACTCGTCCATTCCCAATGTTAAGCTGACCTGAGAGTGGGCCCAGGGGTCCCCCAGTACCAATCTCATGTCTGCTTAAGTTGGACCTGGTTAGTCTTCTGACTTCTACCTGTCCCTTATCTGCCTCATCCCCTGACAACTGGTCATCATCCTCATCCTCCTCCTCAGCACCATCTGCTTCCTGGAGGGGATGTTCCTGGCTATCAAAGGGTCCCTGTAAGGGGGGCATATTCCCAACTGGATTAGGAGAGCTAAAACGTTTCTCAGCTTTCCTGGCATCATAAGTCTCTAAGAGACCAATCAGAAAGGAAGTTGTGGGGTTAGACCCCTGTTTTAGTTTCCTGAGAGTACACACTTGTCTCATCTCATGGAAGCTAAGAGCAGCATATTTAGAAGTGATGACCTGTGGAGGGTCCACTGACACAAGGGGAGACTCAGAGTTTCCACCTTTGTCTGACATGCTGTTTCTAGTGTGGTGTAAGTGATGCACCTACCTACACTATGTGTTACCTACTGATCCCTTGCTAGAGTTGCAGCCAAGGTGTGCTAAGCCTTGAGGAGCTACAACAGCTGGTTCAGTAGAACTCAGAGTATTCTAAGCTTTAGTTATATGTACCTAACAGTACTTATGTGATCTTTCAACAAGATATTCTTAGGATACGTGTGGTAAAACAACAGCAAGCTCAAATCCCAACCGCTGCTCACCAATGTGAGAAGGTGGCCTGATATGCAGTGCTCACTATTCTAGTGAACACTATGTATCAGTCCAGCAACCCTTATTGATGATTGGTTGTAAGTCAACCTTATAGACCAGCTATCCTAGTAGCATGGATACGAGCAGTCTAAGGCTAAAGACTCGAGAGGGCGTGTTAAGCCAGCTGTTTACCACACATATACCCCTTGAACACCAAGTGAAAGGACACCACACAAGTGTTATGAAAATAAACAGTTATTTATTAAAGATCACAACAGCCCTGTACTCTTTATGAGGACAGGGTACTAAGCACAAACCAAATCTCTTACAAAAATACTTAAGTTAGCACAGTATATACAAATGCCCGAGGGGCACGGAAAACCATATACTCTAAAAGTGGAATGCGAAATTCCTAGCAGGTAAGTACAGTACTAATAGCTTTTGGAATCGCTAGGACTTGACTAGGGAATCGTTAGATTACTTCTAGGAGGCCTAGGGGACTCGGGTGCAGTGTGTGCACTCTCACGCGAGATGCGGACAAAAGTCTATGGTAGCTAGAAATTGGAAAGTTAGTGTTCTCGGGCGAACCCGACCTGGTAGGGAGAAAACGACAGTGGATCCTGACCCTTAGATAGTGAGGCTATGCTGGGGCACCGAAATGCCGAAGTTACCTAGCCCAGGGGCTGCAGCTGCATAGGTCTGAAAAGACGTCGGGAATCCTCGTAGACGGACCAGGAGCCGGAAGAAAAGATGCTGGCCGGTGACCAGTGAAGAAAGTTCAGTTGGATCCAAGCCTGGATCTCGAAGATAGATGACACCTGAAAGCAGAGGGGACCAAGTTCGAGACTACTAGCCAGTAGTCAGTGGGCACCAGGAGGGCACCGGATGGTAGCCACCTCGACAAGGTGAGTGGGTAACGCTGTGCTCGAAGATCTCACGGACCAGGAGGCGTTGTCGGCGACCAGGATGGAGGATCGAGCTGTCCCACGAAGATAGCAGCTGTCGGCGTCGCTGGACCCAGGATTGGGCAACAAAGCCTTGGCAAATTCAAGCCCACGCGGTGGACCTAAAATGGCGTCTGGAGTGGACCAGGAGGGTCCGGGGTGCCTCTCTTGAAGAAGGAAGCAAGGGCCAGTCTGGAGCAACCAGACCAGCAGCAGTGATGTCGTCGGGCGTCGTTCAGAAGACCACAAGCCAGCCGGCTAGTAGCCAAACAACGCGGTGCACAGGAAACAGCAGAAGGGCCCCACGCAGATCGTGGAGATGCAGGGAGGCTGACCTTGGGTGCTGGAGCTGCGCAGGGTCGGGGCTTCTCGGACCCCAAAGCACTCACCAGTGGAGGACACGGTGGGCTTGCAGTAAAGATGTCGTGCAGTCTTGGCGATCGTCGGTCCCTCGAGGTCTCGTCGCACTCACGGTTCTCAGCTTGGCTGTAGAGGTGAGTAGAGGTCAGAGGTGCCAGGGAAGCCGGGTCTCGTCGAGCTGGGTCGTCGGATTCGTGATGAAGGACTTGCAGCAGACCGCAGTGTTCTTTAGGATGGTGCCCGCTTGATGCAGGGTGACTACTCCTTAGCCACAAGGGAGAATCTTGAAGAAGAAATCGTGAAGTCCTTTCGAAGAAAGTGGTATCTTGATTCCAAAGATGATCTAATTTGAACAGGGGGCCCGCTCCTATTTTTATACTAAAAAAAGGGGGCTGACCCGGTGACTAGGTCCTGCCTATGGGTGGGACCAGGAGGGGGGTGGTTACACCCCTCTCCCCTGCCGGACTTCCCCAGGCCAGGGGCTGGTGTGCCCCTGGAACTGGTTCTGACTGGCCTATGCATAGTGAGCACCGGGGTGCCACTAAGCAGTCACCTTCCTGAAAAGCCCTGCCTACCCAGGATACACAAAACCATGTCTGGGACGGTGCTAGCACCGCCCCGGACAGGAAACCCTTTGTCCGGGCCTCCCTCGCTGGAAGGACTCCCAGCAGCAGGAGGTCAGACTCGTGTCTGTGGTGGCAGCATCCATTTTGTGGAGCTGAGGCTTCAGTTAACTTTAACCGGGGTTCACAGTTACATACATGTCGTGTCCCTCTAGAAGGGTGGAATGCTAACCCCGTCGCCAGAATTGGCGAGGGGTTAGTATTCCAATTCGTATGACACCTTACTCGACATGTTTTGATAAAGCAATACCAAAGATAGCATTTAACCGCGAGGATTATAATGCACTTAAGAGTATATGGTATGCGATATCATGGAACAGCTATTAGGACTTGGTTCCGCAAGCTGCAGACAGGCTCAGCTCATGCCAGAGCACCATCTCACACGATTCCAAGCACTCTGCCTTCAGGATTGTCAAGGCCTGCCATAGGAGTGACTGATAGGAATCTGTGTGTCCATTTTAGGGTTAGGTATAGGTATACTATATCTACAGCAAAGGGTGATTACACGACTTTGCCCCAGCTGTCAAGCAGCCAGTTGTGTCAAATTTAGGAGGCCAGCCAGGGGTGGCATAATACATGCTGCAGCCCCTGGCAGCCCTGGGTACACCTATGCCCTGAGTTACAGGGTCTGATAAGGTGGCCCAGTACCAATTGGAAATGTACCTAGGGTACATGGAATCCATTTTAAAGAGAGAGCAGCAGGCCTGGGGTCCTGATTGGCAGGATCCCAGGTCGACTATGTCAAAAACCAGCTAAAACACAGGGCAAAAAGTTGGGGGCAACCATAGTCAGGATGTACCTTCCTACATCGGCCCTCAGCCACAGCCTGACCGAGTTTTGCCCGCACCTCCATGGGGCATTCTGGCAGCAGTTCCACGACCGTATCCCACACAGAGTGGGTGTAACGGCCCAAGAGGCAAGCGGTGTTGCAAGACCGCAGGCCCAAACTAATGGACGAGAAGACCTTTTTGCCAAACTGGTCATACCTCTTGGATTCCCGGTCGGGCGGGGCCGACGGGAATGCGGACTGGGAGGTCGAGGCCTGGATCACCAGACTCTCAGGAGTGGGGTGGGTAGACAGGAACTTGGGGTCGTCCGGACAAGGACGGTGGCGCCTGGCCACGTTCCGATCAACAGGCGCACCTGAAGCGGGCCTGGACCACGTGCCCAACAGAACGTCTGACAAGGCTTCATTAAACGGCAGCAGTGGCTCCTGTGGGCATGACTGCGGTTTGAAGACCTCAGTGAGGATGTTAGGCCTCACGGCCGCGACGGGGAGCTCAAGGTGTAAGGCCTTGGCAGCCCTCATCAGCACCACAGAATATGCAGCTCCCTCCACCGATGCCACGGAAGGAGGAGAGATCAAACCAGGGTTAGGAGAGTCGTCCAGACCACTGGCATCCCCCAAATCACCTGTCCAGTCTGGGTCATACTGGCACTCGCGTGACAGAGGGTCCTCGGACCCCTCCCAACCTTCACCGAACTCTTCATCTTCTCCGTATTCGGAGTCAACGATGTAGACCGGCTCCTCGGGGATTATGGGCCCCACCGGCGCCGAGCCCGGCGTCGAGCGACGCCGGTCCGACTCCGCGTCCGGCGTCGGTGAAGGTAAGGGGACGGCGCCGCCCGGAGCCGGCGCCGGAGCCCCAGTGCCGCCCGAAGCCGGCACCGAGGAACCGGCGTCGCGCGGAGGCGGCGCCGGGGGCAACCCCGATGGAATCGGCGCCGGATTGGATGGACGTCCATCCGGCGTCGACCCCGAAGGCCCTAGCGGCGCCGGGATCGGCGCCGCCGGCGGCGCCGGAGTCGGAGCATCCGACGGCGTCGAGGTAGGGTCAGCTGAACCGCTAGGGCCCCCGGACGGGTTCACTGGGCCCGCAGGCGCCGTGGAACCCGCCGGAGAAGATAGGGCCCTCATGGCCATGAGGAACGCCTCTATCTCCTCAGGCGTCGCACCGTGCCCAGGGACCTGAGGGTATGGGGCAGGCCGCGCCGGCGACTCTCGCGGAGCCGCGGGGTTGGGGTCACCCGAACCCCCGGCCGCATCGCGCGAGCGTCGGGGGGAGTCGGGGGTACGATGACGACGCCCCGACTTCTTGTGCTTCTTACCTGATGAGCCTGACGAGTGGTGTCGACTTCCGGAACGCTCGGCGCGGCTCCGCGACCGCTCCCTCGAACGCTCTCTCGACCTCCGGCCGGACCGGGACCGCTCCCGGTCCCGACGTGGGGCCGACACCCGGAGCTCCAGTAGCTTGCGGGACCGCTCCCGTCTAGCCTTATTGGTGAGAGCCCGGCAGTCGACGCAGGAGTCCACGTCGTGGTCGGGGCCCAGGCACCGGAGACAGAGGCGGTGATGGTCTGTGACCGACATCGTGCGCTCACAGTCATCACAGTGCTTGAACCCAGGCATCCTAACAGGCACAAAGTGATAATAACAATTCGAAAAACTTGGTCAAAGACCGGAGTACTGCTCTTCAGATCTGCGTCCACTGGCGCGGAAAAAAGAAGAACTGACGTCAGCGCGCGGAGGCGGCGTCTATATACTCCAGCGACGTCATCACGGCGCACGACGCCGACGACGGACGCGGAGCCGCAGGGGACGCCTGCAGACGACGCCTACCGACGCGCGGGGGTACTGCTACGCAAAAGTTTCCGGATCCAGACTGACGCCTGGGGATATTCTAAGGTAAGGAATCTAACACTAACGTGTTTCTTTCAGATTTGCCTGTTCTGAAGAGAACTGATCCTTTACAGCCTCCTGTATATAGGTTTGTCATCGATCTTCGCGAAGTGAACAAGATTGTTGTTCCACAATTTCCTGTTGTGCCTGATATTACAGCCTTGTTCACTCTGATTCCACTACTGCCACCTGGTTTTCGGTGATTGACTTGAAGAATGCTTTCTTCAGCATCCCGATTGCCATGGAGAGTAGGGACATCTTTGGATTCTCTTTAGGAGGTCTCAGTTTCCGCTTTAAACGCGCTCCTCAAGGCTATTGCGAGAGTCCATCGATCTATAGGCAAGCTTTAAAGACACAACTTGATTTGTTGATTCTACCTGATGGTGCAGCTCCTATTCAATACGTTGATGATTTGCTAGTTGCCGCTGATACTGAAGAGATTTGCAGGGAAGCCACTTTGTCGCTACTACGCCACTTGTCTGATTGTCATCACAAAGTTTCTCTCTCCAAGTTACAATATTGTCGACAAGAAGTTACCTACCTAGGTCACCTCTTATCGAAGGAGGGAAGGAAATTGACCCCAGAAAGAATTCAAGCTATTGCGAAAATGAGTGTGCCTACGACACAGAGAGAAGTACGTGCGTTTTTGGGTATTACGTCGTACTGTAGACAGTGGATTCCTAATTTTTCTTTGTTAGCGAAGCCTTTGATAGCTCTTACTGTTAAGGATACTCCAAATCCTATTCCTTGGACTGACGAATGTCAAACAAGCTTTTCTGAATCACGCAATGCGTTGTGTTCGGCTCCTGTGTTGGGTACTCCCGACTACAGTAAGCCCTTCACATTGTATGTTCACGAGAGCGAGGGATGTGCATTGTCAGTCTTGACTCAGCAGTTTGGCGATAAGCAACGCCCATGTGCTTACTTTTCGTCGACTTTAGATCCGGTAGCTAGAGCGTTGCCGAGTTGCTTGAGAGCTACGGCGGCAGCGGCTGTTTCAATTCGACAGTCTGCTGGTTTGGTTATGGACAACACGCTAGTGGTTATGGTTCCACATGCAGTGGATACCTTATTGAACCGTACGAAGACACAGCATTTAACTAGTGCTCGGTTGTCGGGTTACGAATTGACGTTGTTAGCGAGTCATGTGCACATTAAACGATGCAACACGTTGAATCTAGCCACGTTGTTGCCGGTTTCAGTTGACACAGATGATGATAGTGAAGAACAGCATGACTGTTTTCTGCAAACTGAAGAAGAAACGAAAGGGAGAGTAGACCTTAGGGACACTCCTCTTCCTGAGTGTGATGGTACTTTGAGGGTTGATAGTTCGTGTTTTAAGTTGCCGAATGGTGATACGACTGCAGCATATGCTGTCACGACTTTGCATACGATTGTTGAAGCTGCGCGTATCCCACATAATTCAGCACAAGCAGCGGAATTGATTGCATTAATGAGAGCATGTGTGTTAGCGAAAGGAAAACGAGTGAATGTGTATACTGACAGCCAATATGCCTTTGGCGTGGCTCATAGCTTTGGACGTTTGTGGTGGATTTTTAACCTCGCATGGGACGAAGATCCAGCATGGACAGTTGGTGAATGCACTTCGGTAATCTCTTACTTTGCCATTACAAGTAGCGATCGTGAAATGCAGTGCCCATAAGAAAGTTACGGACGATGTTGGCCGTGGTAATGCGTTTGCGGATGAAGTTGACAAAGAAACTGCGAGAAATGTGATGAGTCGAATGTACGTTGCGGGTCCATCGAGATGGGTTCCAGAGAAGAGTATGTGTGAAGATACGATTGAGAGTGTGAAATCCATTCAAGCTGAAGCTACAGAGAAAGAGTTGAATGAATGGAGAGAAAGCAAGGGTAGATTGGATTCGAATGGTTGTTGGACTGATTTGTCAGAGCATCAGAGATGGTTGTTGCCTAATGCGTATGTGCTTCCGGTTGTTACAATGGCTCATGGAATGGCACATACCAGCATGAAAGGGATTTGCAAGTTGTTGGCTCCGGTTTGGCAGACTGCAGGAATTCCAAAATGTGCAGAGAACTTGGAGAAGAACTGTATGGTGTGTTTGATGTACAATCAGTGTGAACAAAATGGCATAATATCAACACAAAGAGAGGGAGAAATTGCATAAAGGACACACAACCAAGTAATTAAAAAACTATATTTCATTTAATACGTATGTAAATGTTCACATTAAAAACACTTGATAAAAAGGCATAATAAAAAACAGTTATACAGACAACACAAATAAACAGAAATCATGTAATTATATCACAAATACATATAAAAAAATCATATAACGGTGGCAAACAATATTATTCGACGCGCGTTTCGGCGTTGTTGGAAACGCCTTCTTCAGGAGCCACAATAGTATCTGAAAAACATAGTTAATATAAAATCAGAACATCTATATGCTTAATTTATTCAAAAATTACATTCTGAAATTACAATATACCAACTGAAAATAACAACAAAAAATTAAACTCTACGGTGCCTACATGACAATAACTCCCTACTTGAATAGCTGATTAAATATAGCTACACAAGATACAGACTAGCATTCATATATTTGAGCAGTGGTAATTGTGGGTAAAGATAGTACCATAAGAGCAACCAATAATGAAACATGGGACTAATCTGTTCTTAACAGGCCAGTCTAGTGGATGAGCTCTAAATATTAGGAGCTATGGTTTTGAATAACCTGATGCTGCCCACCCAATTAACATAGAAGGATAGATCTATATATAAGAAATCATCTATCTAAAATTACCCATCTAGTTTAGAACATGTGATAATGATATCAAGCATTAGCAAATACTATTATAACTAATGGAGGAAAGAGTCTTTATGGGGGGTGGAAGGGATCGTAAACTATTATTATTGATGGATTCAATAGCTATAAAAGCTATAAGGTCAAAAGCAACTGGGCTCAAAGTGTTGGAAATCACTTACCAGGGTGTCTATGATGAAAGTGAAACAGACAATGTTTATCCTTCTTTTTGTATCAATGTCCGTAAATTAAAATCTAGAATAAGATGTTACAGTGGACAAGGTAAAGGAAAGAGCTGTCAGTGATGGATTATCAAAATAGTCAATGCACTTTTTTGAAAAAATAATAATTACAAGAATAATATCCTATTCTGGAAAAGAGAAATATCGGGTTGTAGTTCATTGTATGTCGGGCACATTTGCCATATTTAATACTGTGGGGTGGAAATGGTAGTACTAGTAAGGAGGATGACTAAATGGGCATGCATTCATCCACAAGAGTCATAAATGGGGAAGTCAATTGACTGCAAAATTGGAAATAAGCTAATTGTATAGTATAGCCTGCATATTAGCTCATGCTTACCGTGGTAAATCTTCGCTAACAATGCACGTTGCAGGGACCTCTTCGGATACGAATGTAACTATCTCTTTTTATCTGAACAAATAGCCTTCATGCCTCAAAGCTGGGAATCAAAACATGAGAAAATAAAGTCAAATTCTAACCCGGGATGCACTGGGTGAACCTCTCTTTGGTGTAAACTTTTTATTAGCGCAACAACCTGCGTAAATGCCATTAAAGGCAGGGTTAATTTATGATGGTGAAAAATGGAGGAGTATAGTGGAGGAGTATAGTGAAACCTTAGCTTGGAAGCTACTAGGTGATATTATTTTTATTAGAAAGTTTTTGCCGGTCCGACAAACTAGATAATTTTCAGTGCACGAGAGAATAATCTTTAATAGTATCGTGAGTCGATATTCGGGTTATTTATTCAAAAAGACTGGATATCAAAGTCTGGAAGCTAATCCTACACGAACAGACCTTACCGATAAAACAATTAAGGGAGTAATACTTTGCGTTCAAGCACCCACACTGGAGGACATCAAGGCATTGAAGTCTTATATTTATCCACTTCCAAAGGATAGTGAGGAATGTTCGTGGCGGTACTAGAAAATGAAAATACAATTTGGGCCGTTTTAAAACCAAAAAATGAATAACTTAAAGCGATAGTTGGACTCTACTAGGGGTTAGCAACAATGTTAAATGCTATCGCATTGCCTTACCAAGAGCACAGATAACGTGCTATTTCCGTCTTCTTGGGGGTGTGTTAGGTAAAAACGGCTCGTGGTGCCTGCCGTCATGTATAGGCAGTAAGGGAATATATCACCGCGCTGAGTCTCGATTTCTAAAGATGAAAGCAGAAAAGATGCTAAAATTACGATCATCTTATTTCTGAATGGCTTATGAGTATTTACTACTAACAGGCAGACCAAGGTGAGATTGGGAAGGGACTTGTATCTTACCTGTACGAGGAAGTCGGGTCCGTATGCGTCAACCCGCGGGAGCCGCGCTAAAGATGTCTGCTGGCGTCCCGCAGCCATTGGGAAGGGAATGTAACCCGACGTGCCGGTAGGCCCCTCCTTATGTATGGGTAACATAGTTACCTCGTGTGACGCGCCGGTAATTCGGTTCCACCTATTAAAGGGGAATCCTTTCAACTTAAAAACCGCGAGACGCGTCACAGGCAGGGACGCCCAGTAAGTGGCGCGTGAGTGTAGAACTAGAGAACTCGCGGGCCCGATAACTGACAGGGGTCGCCTAGTCGATTATATGTGAATGTTAGAGGCATGTTAGAGGCATGCCTATTCTCCAATAGGGGGAAAAATATTTCCACTTATCTTTAAGGAACGGGTATTGTCCGACATGTCGGAACGAACAAATTTTTGGAAATGGCAAACCTAATATTGAAAAAGGTTTTGAATAGAGATGCCGCCCAATTAGCGTATAAGAAGAGGCACTTTAAATAGGTGGACATGAGTGCTTAAATAATCAAAATCTAGTTAAAGGAGACCTGAAAGTATACATTTCAGAGGTAGTAATTGCATACTCTTGTCAAAAAACTAATAGCTACAGATAAAAAATCAATAAAGGCTGACGATCTTGTCAATGTAAACCGAAAAATCCTATTTAAATACCCTAATTCCAAATATTCATGATTGTTCTTGGCGATCAGGAAGTCTCAAGAATGAGACTACGGTACAAGTAAGGTGCATATAATATGATAATGACAGATACCATAGGAGCAAATAAGTAGACCATATTTAAACATTCATGATGAGTCTTACATAGAGAGTCTCATAACGAATGAGAGATCAATATATGCTAGTGTTTGATGTACAATCCTGGTAGAGGAACTCCAACACCAACTGGTCATTTTGCTCCTCCTACGTATCCGTTCGAGGCTTTCCAGCTAGATTTTATCCACATGGAAAGATGCAACAACTTGAAATATGTCCTAGTGGTTGTTTGCTCCTTTTCTAGATGGGTAGAAGCTTATCCCCTAAGGACAATACTGCCTTGTCCACAGTGAAAGTTTTGATAAAAGAATTTTTTCCGAGGTTTGGAATGCCGAGAATTATCTGGAGTGACAATGGGAGTGAATTTGTGGGTCAAGTTACGAAGAGAGTGTGTGAGGGACTAGGAATCCGGCAGAAATTCCACGCTGCAAATCGCCCCCAATCAGCTGATTTAGTTGAGTGCTATAACGGCACTCTAAAATTGAAATTGGCCAAGATTCAAGCGAGCACTGGTCTACAGTGGCCAGATGCTTTGCCTTTAGCGCTCTTGTCTACGAGAATGACTGTGCATTCGCGAATGGGTTTGAGTCCGTATGAGGTTGTGTTTGGTTGCCCGGCGAATATTTGGGGCGTACCAAGACCAACAAAGTTTAGTGACCTCGCACATCCTGTGCTGCTTGACTACTTGCGTGAACTGACGACTAAATTGCGTGTTTTACGTCAACAGGTTCACGATACTCTGCCTCAGGTCTCTGAAGCTCCAGGACATCCTATCGATCCTGGATCTTGGGTGCTGGTCAAGAACTTCCAGCGGACAAAGAATGACCAGCCCCGTTGGACCGGTCCCCACCTCGTCCTTCTCTCAACAAGATCAGCTGTTCGAGTAGAAGGGAAAAAGAACTGGATCCACGGCGTACACTGCAGGAGGATCCCTTTGCCTCTCCCGTACGACCGCTGGGTCCAGGAGGGGATTGCCGACTCTGAGACTGAGACTGTGCCTCGTTTTCTGCCTTTTAGCGATGCACGTGTAAAAGGACCAATTTCTGAACGAGAAAGTGACAATATTTTGCAAGAAGCTGTGCCACCGTCAATTCGATTGAACACTACAGAGCCTGAACTCTTGTTTCAGAACCAGACAGTACCTGGAAAAAGCTGTTATAATTTGAGGCCGAGAACTATGGACAAATAAAAATTCTTTTTCTTCTATTTTTGAAAGTGCAGCTCTCTCATCTGAGAAACTTTCTTATTTTTGTTTTTCGAACCGCCATCCGGGTTCAGCTGCTAGGGTCGCGGTTGCCCAAGTCTTTGGAGTGCAGCTGAAGACGTTAGGTCGACAGTTCTGGTCGGTCTAAGGGAGTTGCCCTGGACTGACAGAAGCATTCCTTAGCATAGAACACCCTACCGCCGCGGGCAGCAATTAGAGAGGATGGAGTTTTTCGAGATGGAGAGACCTGCCAAACAGATGAACTTTAAAGCCAGAATGTGTAAATTGATGACAAAGAAACGATTTTTGATATTATGTATTTTCATGTTGCTTAGTGTAATGACTTTTTTAATAGGATATGTTTTATTCTCTTTTCAAGTGACCTTTGCACCTACCACTACACAGCCCATACCTTCTTCTACTGTTTCCTCACATTCTTTTCACCCTCTGCCTGAGCAAGAGTCTACTAGAAGATTAGAGTTTATCAATAACTCCTTCATCCAGCTTTTACACCAACACCAATTGGTAGTGAACACAACTAATTGTTGGGTGTGTGGTCTTATGCCACATACAACAGATAAGGGTATCCCATACTTGGTCTTACCATTTAGTTGAAACAAAGTGAGAGGTACCCCTTAAATAAATTCAAGGGAAGTAGGGTTAAACAACCAATACTGAGAAGAGGTTCCCTTGTTAAACAACCAATACTGAGAAGAGGTTCCCTTACCATTTAGTTACAATGGTTCTTTGTGGGCTTTTCAGACGATGTTCATATATGCCATCGAACCATATCCCCCACGTTCCACGAGAAGTAACTCGAGCAACAAGGCATTGGTAGTGGGAATAACTAAGATGAGCAGAAACATTGACTCGTATAGAACGATTCCCAGAGATGAGTTACAAGCTTACGATAGATGGAATATAACAGGATATGGAATTACTCTGAGTGAGAACCAGCGAGCAAAGAGATCCTCCCCGATTTGGATTGTACCCCATCAGGGTCACCTATGTCTGAAAGGTAATGGCAAAAATCCCAGAGCTCAGTTAGGGAAAAGTGTCTGCACTGAAACGTATGTTTTTGCATCTCGGACTTCCCCATCGTTTCTAGCAGCTAAGGGTACCTATTTCATCTGCCATGATAGAGCCTATACATGGTTGCCCCCTGACTTCTCGGGCACATGTTTTGTTTCGTTCCTGTTGCCTCCCACCTACACGGCCACGGCAGATTACCACAAGACAATGGTAGTAAGAGGTGTCATTAGTAAAGAAGACACTGCAGGACAAGAATTTGGAGATTTTGTAAAGGGTTTTCTGCCTTTTTGGGGGCCTATGGTGAACAGCAGGAACATAAGGCAATTGACAAGGGTGGTTGAATCCACCGTAGTTGAAACCGCCGGTGCCTTAGTAATTTGACGGCTGAGCTCCAGTCGGATCGCCTTATGACCCTTCAGAACAGGGTCACATTAGACGTCATACTTGCAGACCGAGGTGGGGTATGTAAAGTGATCCAATCAAGTTGTTGTGTTTTCATCCCCAATAACGCTCCGACAGTCTACCAGGCCATTTCCAAACTGCATAAAATCTCTGAATCTATTCACGTGGATAAAGGAGATTGGTCATTGATGGGGTGGTTCTGGGAACTAATATCCGTCTGGGGATGGAAGATTCTGATAGTCATTGGGTTGATCTTAGCCATTCTTTTCCTGTTCTGCCTGTGTATACAGTGTGCTCCTGCAATATGTGGCCTCTGTGCTACATCGTGTGTAAGGAAACCTGTATCAAGAAAGGAGCTAAGTAATAGGATGATGCTACAGCAACATCTCAATGACTTCGTGAATATAGACCTGTACTCAGATTAGTGTGAGTATAGGTTATTGCCTATGTAAGGGCAAAAGGAGGGTCTGTGGTACTTGCAATTTTCGACCCGTGTCATAAACATCGTCGTATCATGACGATTTTGGTATCATAAGACCGAGAATGATTAGGATACCATGCACAAGCATTTCCGTCATATTCGGGTGACGAAATCACCCTGAAATCAGAGTTTCCGTCCTGAACCCTCGGGTTCCATTTTGTGAACGGCAGCCATTTTGTGATTGCCCTCACATAGGCCAAATGACTAAGGACGAAAACGAGTCTAAAGGACACGTACACCTTTGCTGATTTCTCTGTGACCTGGGCAAGCTGACTCCACTGCCTGAAGCCAAACCTGTTCGGCCAGATCCTTTCCCAGTGGCCGAAAGAGATTAGTATCAAAGCACAACACATCATAAACCTTTCATCGTACACAAACCATGCCTTATCTTACACACACCTGTCCCTGTTTCTTTCTTTATGACTTGCTTTACGTTGTATGACCAACCTAATGCACTTATACCTAATTGATCCAGATAATTATACGAGATTGCTCTAATGTTCTGTGAAAAACATTGTACTAAATATATGGAATATTGTTGAGAACTATTCCCTCACCGACTGTACATGTATAACTGTGCCCTTTGTGGAATATCGAACCCTTGGTTAAGATATCGGCCTTGCTATGGTAGATAAAACATTGAGTGCTAAATGAATTAACCCCGGGATTTAATTTAACCCAATTTTACATTTTTTTTAAAATAGTTAAATACTTTGCATCGCGATAATAATTTCTTCAAATACATCTATGAATAGGAGACTACTATCCACACGAGTTACATAAGGAAAATTGGCCCGTTTTGTTTATATTTTTCTGTAACGTTATGCGATTCCCGTAACCTAAGAACCAGTCCTCTCTCTATGTCTAATCAGAAGAGGTAGGCTGGGTACAATTGAACGCGGAAATGCGGTAACATTAACGGCGGCGTCCTTGCACACACCGAGGCTTGGCTGCATATGGGCTGTCAAAATCGGCAATAAGGTAAGCCCCGTAACTATTGTGTGTGTTTAATTTTCACATACAAGCTCTAACAAGTTTTTCGCTTGTTTATCGAGCTACACGCCTCCATTGAAATTAAGTGAGACCTCATAATTTTGTGTCTCCCTTTAAACAGCTACCAGATCTTAAGAGTAGGAGCCCAAATTAAATGAAGGCCTGTTTTTCTATATGCATCGGAATCACCTCATGAAGGTAATTGTGTACACAAACTACTTTTAAACGCGAATTTTTCAAGGATTTTTTTTGCTGAAGTATAAGTTTTGAATTTATAATCTAAGTGAGACCTCATTGTGTCTCCTCATACAGCTACCTGATATTATCTAGAGGAGCCCCTCAAACAAGAATTTGATTTAAAGACAATTACACTAAGGTAAAACCTTTGGGAATTTAGCCCTTACCTTATGCCTCATCTAAGGTGAATTGTACACTGATACTATCATAAATCATTTATAGGTATTAATTCGCCACGATGCATATATGAAGTATTGTGCCCTCCCAACATGAGTGAGGAGTTAATCTGATGCTAAGGTAAATATTTTTCCTTTAATACTGGTAATGGTTAGAGATTCGCCACTTATCAGACCTAGACAAATTCTAGGTATCATTTGTTTTACAGGAGACTTGATGGGAAGTTGTAACTATGGACCACCTCCTATTGTTCTCTCATTTTTGAAGGGTAAGAAATAAGTCCCTACCCATTTATGGGTTATGGTTTTTCAATTAATTTTATCCACCACGGTTAGTAATCTTCAACTCTATTTTCCATAGGGTTATTATTATCCCTTGGTTGCCCCCGTCTGTTTTTCCAGTCCTGATGAAGACTCGCAATCCCCAGGTTCAAATCACTGTTTGGGCATAAGACGAGTCGAAACGTCGACGCTAACTTTATATAACCTTGGACCAACTATTAAAACCTTTTATATAGTGCAAAAACCTTAAGACATGTATGTCTGTATGGAATAAATGTTCTGATTGCAAAAAGTTCAAAAAGGTTTGGCCAGGTTCTCAATACGGCAAATCATATGTCCGATATTGTTTGTCAAATAATGTGAATAATTTCTGTCCACTATCGTGAATTTTCCTTTCTTTTCACTTGTTTTACACTCCTGATCACGCTTTTTCTTTGCACGTTCTTATTCTGGGCAACCACTTTGTTTTTATCTATTTTGAAATGATATATTGTGTATAAAAATGAACCACTAAAAAATGAAAAACAAGCTAATAAATTAAAAGTATTTTCTTTAACCGTGGTGTAGGTTTATCTCGTGGTAGTAAGCAACTTGAGTACAATAGAGCAGACTAGTTGTGGTTGCTCTACACACAAAAACTGTGGGTATTATAATTGATTTAGTCCATCAGTATAATTAATAGGTTTAGGACCATTGTTTTTCTATATCATTCTCTGTGACCTGGGCAAGCTGACTCCACTGCCTGAAGCCAAACCTGTTCGGCCAGTTCCTTTCCCAGTGGCCGAAAAAGATTAGTATCAAAGCACAACACATCATAAACCTTTCATCGTACACAAACCATGCCTTATCTTACACACAACTGTCCCTGTTTCTTTCTTTATGACTTGTTTTACGAGGAGGAGGTTCCCGTTTTTATTGGGGGTCCGTCGATATCTGATGAAAATACATAGCCTTGCCGGGTAATTGATTGAGGGCTGGACAAACTGAAATGTGGGCTTGTCATCATGACTCTGCTTTTTCTTTGTAGTGGAAATATGTGAATGGTCAACTGTAAAATAAGGAATGTTTGCCTAAAGCATAATATTTTGTATAAAAAGAGAAGGCTGGCTTTGTAAGTTTGAGCAGTCTCCTGAGAACATACACCGTGTTGTACTTCTAGGATACCTGTTACTGGCTGCAGCCAATAAATACGATCTTTGACTTCACCAAGAAGACTCTGTGTTTCTGTAGTCTGAAACAGGAAGGACTCGAAGTCTTCGGGTGTGTTCCCTGGCACCGCTGGGTTCTTAAAAACCCAGTACTTCAGGGTACTCCCAATCTGGATCATCAACAGGGTAGAGAAATGTCTCATCTGGGTCTACCCCTCCCCCTATACTATACTCATCATCATTTTGAGGTGTATGTGGTGAAGAATGAGGAGGAGAATTCTGAGATGGATTGTTAGGAGGAACAGGAGATGAAGGAGAAGGAAGTATAGGAGAAGAAGGGTGCATAGGAGATGTGGCAGAGTCCTTCTTGACAGGCACTGCAGGTGTAGGTGCTGTGTCTGATTTCCTCTTCTTGTGTGGTGTAGTGGATACATGACCTGTGTTTGGGTCAATGTAGATCTTCTTTTGTAGAGGATCAGGCTGGAAAAGTTCTTCTCCTTGCGGAACCTTTGCCGGTGCCGATTTTTTCGGTTCCGGGTGTGGTTGCTGCTTGTCTTTAGCCTTAGGAGTTGTAACTGTGTCCTTTGGCATAGATTTCGGCACCAAAGGTGTTGTTTTCTGAGTCTAAGGCTGTTTCGAGGGCTTGAGCGCATCGGAATCAGGCCTTGTATGTTTCGGTACCAATGATATTGGCTTCAGAGTAGAAGCTGGTCTCGTCGGCTTCGAGGCGTCAGACACTGGCTTCATAGTTTTGTCTTTAGAAGTTGACGGTTTAGGAGCCGAGACTTCTTTCGGTTTCGGTGCCGAGGGAGCTGGTGGGATCGGCACGTGTGGCTTGCTCGGTAAGGAGCTACCGGAAGGCTTGAGTATTTTCTTTGGAGGCGGACTCAATGGCGGACTTTCGAAGTGTGTTTTCGGTCTCGACTGGGCCCCGGTGTTCACCTTTGCCTTCGATTTGGGTGGTGGGTATGGGGCTGGGGCAGTAGTACTCACGCGCTGACCCGATGGTATGGAGTCATCTGCCTCTGATACGATTTGGAGCTCGTCTGAATCTTCTTCGGGAACGAGCGGAACTTCTTCGTCGAAGATATCCACCGGTTCCGGGGCCGATCTCTGCATGTCGTGTCGATGGGCCCTCCGATCTCAAATGGTTTTCTTGGATCGAATGGACGCACCGGCTGTGCAGCTGGATTCGTTGTGTTCCGGTGATAAGCAAAGGTTACACACCTTGTGATGGTCACTGTGTGGGAACTTTGCTCCACAGTTGGGGCATCTTTTGAATGGCGTCCTTTCCATGAGGTCTAGGCCTCACGGCGTGGATAGGCCCAACGGCCCGCGTCGACGACCGGAATCGATCTGATGGAGTCGAGACGATGTTTGTCGATATCGAAAGTAGTTTGGTGAAGTTTAAATAAGTTTTTATGCGTCGAAGTGCTTGAAAAGTAGATTTCGAACCGGAGCGGAAATAGTTCATGCGAACCCAGTGACGGAAAAAACAATCTAAGGATGGAGCCGATGCCCATGCGCACTATCGTCCAAGGGAGGAGTCACTTATCTCGTGACTACAAAGACTTCTTCCAAGACGACAACAACATCCGAGGCCAACACCAGGTGGCAATCTAATGCACAGTGTAAGATCTGCAGCTCATATGCCTCGAACATTATGTTAGTAAAAGCATTTCTGATGCAATAATACCTCTACACCTCCAGGAGATGCCCTTTTCCAGACATCCCCAACTCATCCCTTCACTCATGGATGCACTTCTCCATACACCCTCAGCTGTCGAACAAAAGTTCCAGCCCAGTAGGTGTTATATGCCGACTGAGCCCTTGAGGGGTTATTCTTTTCAAGTCCCCATGTGACTTAGGGAGAGACTCCTCTTCATTCTGGGGGGGGTGGAGGGGGAGACTGCGCTTCTCCAGCAGCTCCCCCAGCACCTCCCCCAGCACCTTTTTCACATTTCAATTGAGGGTGATCCTCCTCCTCTGGGGGCCACCAAGCACAAAAAAAGTGGATTTCCCCATGCCTTGCAAGGTATTATGGGGCGCTTCAGGCTCCTTTTCATACATAATAAATGAGCGGCTCTCCCACTGTGCTGGTGAGAGCCACACTGAGCTGCTAGCGGCGTCGCCGCATCATCAGGTCTCGTTGGGGGGCCTAGTCCCACCCGGACCCCCAGGTAAGGGAATGCAGCTCGGGGATCCCACCCCCGGCCGTCCCGCCAGTTTTTGGGGGACCGGTCCTACCGAAGCCCCATGCTGCTCGTCATGTCTGTTTTGGGCTCCTGGTCCCACCCGAGACACCCACTTGCCTCCATGTTGGAGGGCAGCCTGGGGAGCCCACCCCCGACTGTCCCCGCGCTGCCAGCACCCTCATGTGCTGTCGTGGGAGCCGGCTGGGCACTTCTGCGGGCAGACGTGTACTCATCCTCCGGTCCGCTGGACTGCGGTGGCACTCCCCCACCCTCCTCCCATTATTCAGGGCCCAGGGATGGGGTCCCAGGCCCCCTCCTACTCCTGCTCCCAATCTTTGGGTTTTTCGGCGGGGGGAGGGGCAGGGTGGGCTCCTGGCACCCCGTATGGGTCATCTTCACGGGGATCGCATGGGCCCTTTGGGCACATTTTCGCAGGGGGGGGGGGTTTGTGCAACAGCACTCCCCCCGACCTCTTGCTCGGCAGGGGCCAGGGTGGGCTCATGGCACCCTGCGGGGGAACCTTCACGAGGTGTGCAACAGCACACCCCGACTTTACATCTCTGGGGGCAGCCCCCAGGACCTAACACACCCCGGTGGCATCTCTGAGACCGGCAGTGGAGCCCCAAGTGCTTCGTCGTCAGTCTTCTTAGGGGTCAAAGGTCGCCTGCCTTCCAGGGACCACATCTCAGCCCCTAGGGGTCCGATCTGCCCCATTTTCGCGTCTTCTTGCTCCTGGTGCGCCTTTTTCGCCCTCCTGGTCTCCAAGAGAGTGCATTCTGCAGGGAGCGGTTTTCAATGGCTCCCTGCACCAGCCTTTCACCTGGCCCTCCTCCTGAGCCTCTCTTCTCCCTGCACAGGGGACCCTGCTTCTGTACACTGGTCTTCGGCTCGTCCCCTGCCGCGGTTCAGGGCCCTGGAGGGCAGTCAAGGGGGCCCTCCTTACAACTGCTCATTGCCAGACTGCAGCACCTCCTGCCTCAGTAGACCACACCCCAGAGAGAGCTTCTCTTGTGTGCAAGCACTTTTTAGGTCTCGCCTGCCAATGCGCTAGCACATTGCTGGCGAGAGATATAGAGGGGGCACCAGAAAATCTTTCAGCTGAGTATGCCCATTGTGTACTATGAAATATTGCAGGCTGTGTCTGCTTTTACATGCTTGTATGCCAAGTCTCAGCTCGTGTGTGTGTGTACACACACCGTGTGAATGCCCTGAATGCACTTTTTTTTCCAAACTAGTTTGCTACTCAAATGAAACCAAACTAGCATTTACCAGCTCTTATTGATACAACGCCATACCTTGACATCGCCATACCTTGACATCACTGACGCTAAAAGCTACACAACTTTTGCTTTAAACACAGTAAGTTTCCTAACATTACAAGCAACATTGTCTTCAATAACAGACGCATAGCATGTAAACTAATTGCTTGCTTATTGCAGTCATGTCATGCCTCTTGGGAAATGTACAGATAATGCATGTAAAGCTATTATGATGTATGTGCACCTTCGCATGTAGCTGTCTGGTGTTCTTTCTGCATGTTTGTTGCGCATTGGAGGTGTGCTCTCTGAATCTTGCAAGGACATCCAGCCAGTTTGTTCCGGGGGTTACTAGTTGCTCCCTTCTATATTTTCGTTCGGTTTTAATGGCTGCTAGGGTTGCTTTGGCTTTACACTGAAGAGATGAGTG
The DNA here is from genome assembly GCF_964263255.1 of Lissotriton vulgaris. Lineage (NCBI taxonomy): Eukaryota > Metazoa > Chordata > Amphibia > Caudata > Salamandridae > Lissotriton > Lissotriton vulgaris. Next base: position 4,799,351 of record NC_141700.1, read on the forward strand.
TGGCATTAAGCAATATTTTTCGGTCTCTTTTAGGGCTCGCCTGCTGATGCGCTTGCGCATAGCTGGCGAAGCTCTATAGTGGCTTATCCAGAGTTTAACCACTGGCGATTCCATGCAGTGCATGTGCGCTTTTTAGGTCATTGCGCAAGCCCTAAAAAGCACGTGCACAATGCCACCAGCCGCCTGCCTCGCATTACCACATCAAAGGCAGCCCAGCCTCCCTCCCACAAGCTTCTCAGCGTGCGCTCTGCATTTCTCCTCCCAGCGCATTTCTCATCCCCTAATTATTCACGGCCGCCAGGCCGTGTCTCCTTTTATGCTCTCTGATGCTTGTTTTTTTTTTTACTTGTTTTGCCTTTGCTTTAGGTCTTCTTCTAAACAATCCGATGGAGGTAATTCGCACCTATTTCATCCATGGTGATATTTTATCGGGGAGCCAGCAGTACATTCTCTTTGTTCATCACTTTAACCTTACGCTCGCTGTCAGCATTTTATCTCTGGCCTGTAAGCTGGCTTAAACAAGATTGCGGCCATGCCCACGTGTTATGGTGTTGTTGATGTTAAACCCACAGCGAGAGTAAAGTTCTCGAAAGTTCCTTTTCATTTCATGTCATAGTAAGGCTGCATCGCAGAGTGTGCAGGTGGCCTCTTATGAATTTAACATGGTGGTAATTGTTATTCTTGTGATAAACCGACATCTTGGCTTGGACAGAGCTACCAAAGTTGTGGGTGAGGATTACTAGCGGTAAGATTCGGTTACGTTTGTACAGAGATTTCGGCCATTATAATTCACATTTCCTTCCAGCAGCGTGTTTGCTAAACGCATCAGTTTAACACCATTATTGAATATGGACAGATGTGCCTCAACAGTATAAAATATGATTGAGGTCTCCTATCTTCACACATTCCGGCAGAAAGAAGCAACTCTTTTCTTATACACTTAACCTTCTTTCATCAACAGTACTTGTGTTTTTTCGGAGTTAAGTGTGCTTACCAAAAGCAGTGCCTTGTTGTTGATTCCGTATCAACATTATCGATGCAGTCAGAAATTAAATTGTTTTTCCCCAGTAGATGGCAGTGTGTCGCGATCTATTGAGTTGTGCGTTTTAATTAGTTTACCTTCCACGTGTGTGCATGCAATTATGTACACACACATTTACGTGTGTTTTAAAAAATAAATAATACAAAAATGACTTCAAAAATAAGGGGAACCTCTCTCCCCTACTCCCACTCGGTACACCCCATATATGCAGTGACAACTAGTGGCGTTTGAAAGTAGTGGGACCTAAAAGCAAATTCAACACAAAGCTAGAGGTGCCGAGTGAGTTATATATCCCCTTACTGCTGCTGTGACAGTAAGGGACATACCACATTTTTCTTGGTCACAGATGAGGTGCACAGACCAGTATGTCTTCTGTGTCTGTAATGTACAAACCGCCTTCCATCTGGTGTGTGAGTGTGTCATTATACCTTGTAAAAATCACACTTTACTTCCCCAGTGATGAGAAGAGCTTTGGTCCCTCACGGCTCCCGGTGTCTCCATAGCATGACGTATACCAGTTCTATTAATAGTGCAAACCCTGGGGCTAGTCTGTTTCACAAGCGCCTCGAACAGCATGGTCTCTCTTAACTCCGCACTAGGGTCCTAGCCATTGAAGTGCCTTAGACAATTGTTGATGTGAAATATTTGCAATACTGGAAACAAGGAGGATAAATATAGTCCTAAAATCTTCCAAGTGTTTGTGGTGGTGTTTATTTGTTTACAGCATCCTCGTTTTTAATGGTAAATTAATTCAGGCGAGAATTGAAAACGATGTATAAAGTATTTTTCTTTGGTTGTAAAGACATTTCAACAGGTCCCAAACACTCCGCTTGTTCAGGGGGAGGGGCTGGCACTCGAGATAAAGAACACAGAGGCCTCAGTATTTCAACAATAGCAAAAAATATGCCGCTGAGTGAGCCGGATGTTTGGCAGATACCTCCTTTATCAAATTAAATGTTGAGATCTTCCCTTAGGGTACAATTTTTTGTGTTCCATTAATATTATCGCTGTGGTGTCCACAACCATCTCTTTGAAAGAAGGGTTGTGTGACGTATGTAAGAAGGATGGAGACTGAGAAAGTGGAAGATGGTGAGTAGCATATGGGCATTGTTATACATTCTGAGATGATGAGCTCTGTGATGAAGAATATAGCATTTTCTTGTGTACCACTGCTTGCCCTCCTCTAACTTTACCATTTGGTAAATTTCAAAAACTAGGTCTAAATGTGCAAAGGGTTTGCTTTGAATAGGACGGGTTCCATATCATCTGCTAATGTCTCGCATTGTTCCTCCCCCCTAATTATTCACCCCTGCTGTTGCTGCCCACGGCCGTATTTTCACTTTCACGGCCGCCAGGCCGTGTCTCTTTCAACATCCTCCCCCCTCCCAGTGTACTTTTATTTTTTTTGTGCCTTTCTGCCCTCTGTTAGACTCGTTTTTCCCTTGTTTTTTGTGCCTTTCTGCCCTCTGTTAGACTCGTTTTTCCCTTGTTTTTCTGCCCTTCTTCCCTCTGTTAGACTCGTTTTTTGTGCCTTTCTGCCCTCTGCATCACCACATCATCACTCAGCGCTACACCAGCATCACTCAGCACCACCACATTATCACTCAGCACCACCACTGCACCACTCTGCACCACCACAGCACCACCACATTATCACTCAGCACCACCACATTATCACTCAGCACCACCACATTATCACTCAGCACCACCACAGCATCACTCAGCACCACCACTCCCCACCACCACAGCATCCCTCAGCGCCACCACAACATCACTCCGTGCCATCACAGCATCAATCTGTGCAACCATTCAACAACAACTGGTTCAAATATGTTCTCTCAATGTTTCAAGCTTTATTACAAATGTCACAAAAAGATGTTAATATTTCACTTCTGTTCTTGGATTTTCATCACAATAAAATACACTGAACATAATCTTCACAAAAGTTATTAACAAAAGGTTAAGCTATTGCCATTATACATTAAAATCACTTTTAAGTATTAATCATTTTAAAAAATTAAAAGCCATTGTTATTTGTAATATCAATACATCTAAGTCACATAAATACAAAATATGTTGCATTACAAATGCTATAGGTGTCACATTTGTGAAAGTTATAACTATTGGCATGGTAAATGACAAAGCTATTAATTTAGCTATTTTCAAAACCAACACATAAATAAAAAAAATGTAATTTACAAGACCAATAGCTCAAACTTTCATAATGCGAGACCTATTGCATTGCAAATGCTTGTTTGTAATATTCTTGCTGTCAATATGTCCTTCTGTCCCCAACATTAACTTTATCGCAGTTGTGTTTGTGTTCAACTTACTTCACGTATTACGACACCGGTCTTCTTATTTATTAGCATTTGCTGTAATTGCGGTACACGCCAATCAAAATTCGAAGTAAATTGCGTGTGCCGTGGGAAATTAAAACATTCACAGTGTTTAGTTGTCATCACAGCGCATGCTTCATTCCGTTGCAGCATTCAAGGGTAGGAGAGGACTGGGAGCTATGTTGGTTTTTTAATAATGTTTCAGCTGAGTACGCCCATTGTGTACTATGAAATATCGCATGCTGTGTCTGCTTTTACATGCTTGTATGCCAAGTGTGAGAAGTTGGCCTGATATGTGATGTCCACTATTCTAGTGGGCACCCTGTATCAGGCCAAACAACCCTTATGGTGATGGTTGTAAAGTAGACCTTATAGACCAGATATCCTAGTGGTAGCATGGACAAAGCAGTCTAGGCTAAACTCAAGAGGGCATGTGAAGCCAGCTGATTTACCATATGTAACCCTTTTAATATCTAATGAAAGGACACCACACAGGTTATATATAAAATATATATGAATTTATTTCTAACACAACCCCTCTGAACTCTTTATGAGATCAGAGGTACAAGCACATAACAAGATACTCAATTGATCATATAATAAGTTGCACAAAATACAGTAGGGCCATAGGGGCATGCTAAACCATATACTAAAATAGTGGTATAAGAACCACGTCACGGACAATGGATAGGCCTAGGGCCTAGGGAATCACTGGGGCTACGCTGTACTACCAAAGGATAGGAAGCAGGAGGCGCACGGGAGGTGTGTGCAGTGTCTTAACACACACACAAGTTACCATAGTTAGAATGGGAACGAAAGAAATGGAAACTAGTTCTTTTAGGACACTTCCGGATGGACTAGGAGAAAGCTACTGAAAACTTAGACACTAGGATAGTCAGTACCCTTGCTATGGTAGATAAAACATTGAGTGCTAAATGAATTAACCCCGGGATTTAATTTAACCCAATTTTACATTTTTTTAAAAATAGTTAAATACTTTGCATCGCGATAATAATTTCTTCAAATACATCTATGAATAGGAGACTACTATCCACACGAGTTACATAAGGAAAATTGGCCCGTTTTGTTTATATTTTTCTGTAACGTTATGCGATTCCCGTAACCTAAGAACCAGTCCTCTCTCTATGTCTAATCAGAAGAGGTAGGCTGGGTACAATTGAACGCGGAAATGCGGTAACATTAACGGCGGGGTCCTTGCACACACCGAGGCTTGGCTGCATATGGGCTGTCAAAATCGGCAATAAGGTAAGCCCCGTAACTATTGTGTGTGTTTAATTTTCACATACAAGCTCTAACAAGTTTTTCGCTTGTTTATCGAGCTACACGCCTCCATTGAAATTAAGTGAGACCTCATAATTTTGTGTCTCCCTTTAAACAGCTACCAGATCTTAAGAGTAGGAGCCCAAATTAAATGAAGGCCTGTTTTTCTATATGCATCGGAATCACCTCATGAAGGTAATTGTGTACACAAACTACTTTTAAACGCAAATTTTTCAAGGATTTTTTTTGCTGAAGTATAAGTTTTGAATTTATAATCTAAGTGAGACCTCATTGTGTCTCCTCATACAGCTACCTGATATTATCTAGAGGAGCCCCTCAAACAAGAATTTGATTTAAAGACAATTACACTAAGGTAAAACCTTTGGGAATTTAGCCCTTACCTTATGCCTCATCTAAGGTGAATTGTACACTGATACTATCATAAATCATTTATAGGTATTAATTCGCCACAATGCATATATGAAGTATTGTGCCCTCCCAACATGAGTGAGGAGTTAATCTGATGCTAAGGTAAATATTTTTCCTTTAATACTGGTAATGGTTAGAGATTCGCCACTTATCAGACCTAGACAAATTCTAGGTATCATTTGTTTTACAGGAGACTTGATGGGAAGTTGTAACTATGGACCACCTCCTATTGTTCTCTCATTTTTGAAGGGTAAGAAATAAGTCCCTACCCATTTATGGGTTATGGTTTTTCAATTAATTTTATCCACCACGGTTAGTAATCTTCAACTCTATTTTCCATAGGGTTATTATTATCCCTTGGTTGCCCCCGTCTGTTTTTCCAGTCCTGATGAAGACTCGCAATCCCCAGGTTCAAATCACTGTTTGGGCATAAGACGAGTCGAAACGTCGACGCTACCTTTATATAACCTTGGACCAACTATTAAAACCTTTTATATAGTGCAAAAACCTTAAGACATGTATGTCTGTATGGAATAAATGTTCTGATTGCAAAAAGTTCAAAAAGGTTTGGCCAGGTTCTCAATACGGCAAATCATATGTCCGATATTGTTTGTCAAATAATGTGAATAATTTCTGTCCACTATCGTGAATTTTCCTTTCTTTTCAGTTGTTTTACACTCCTGATCACGCTTTTTCTTTGCACGTTCTTATTCTGGGCAACCACTTTGTTTTTATCTATTTTGAAATGATATATTGTGTATAAAAATGAACCACTAAAAAATGAAAAACAAGCTAATAAATTAAAAGTATTTTCTTTAACCGTGGTGTAGGTTTATCTCGTGGTAGTAAGCAACTTGAGTACAATAGAGCAGACTAGTTGTGGTTGCTCTACACACAAAAACTGTGGGTATTATAATTGATTTAGTCCATCAGTATAATTAATAGGTTTAGGACCATTGTTTTTCTATATCATTCTCTGTGACCTGGGCAAGCTGACTCCACTGCCTGAAGCCAAACCTGTTCGGCCAGTTCCTTTCCCAGTGGCCGAAAAAGATTAGTATCAAAGCACAACACATCATAAACCTTTCATCGTACACAAACCATGCCTTATCTTACACACAACTGTCCCTGTTTCTTTCTTTATGACTTGTTTTACGAGGAGGAGGTTCCCGTTTTTATTGGGGGTCCGTCGATATCTGATGAAAATACATAGCCTTGCCGGGTAATTGATTGAGGGCTGGACAAACTGAAATGTGGGCTTGTCATCATGACTCTGCTTTTTCTTTGTAGTGGAAATATGTGAATGGTCAACTGTAAAATAAGGAATGTTTGCCTAAAGCATAATATTTTGTATAAAAAGAGAAGGCTGGCTTTGTAAGTTTGAGCAGTCTCCTGAGAACATACACCGTGTTGTACTTCTAGGATACCTGTTACTGGCTGCAGCCAATAAATACGATCTTTGACTTCACCAAGAAGACTCTGTGTTTCTGTAGTCTGAAACAGGAAGGACTCGAAGTCTTCGGGTGTGTTCCCTGGCACCGCTGGGTTCTTAAAAACCCAGTACTTCAGGGTACTCCCAATCTGGATCATCAACAGGGTAGAGAAATGTCTCATCTGGGTCTACCCCTCCCCCTATACTATACTCATCATCATTTTGAGGTGTATGTGGTGAAGAATGAGGAGGAGAATTCTGAGATGGATTGTTAGGAGGAACAGGAGATGAAGGAGAAGGAAGTATAGGAGAAGAAGGGTGCATAGGAGATGTGGCAGAGTCCTTCTTGACAGGCACTGCAGGTGTAGGTGCTGTGTCTGATTTCCTCTTCTTGTGTGGTGTAGTGGATACATGACCTGTGTTTGGGTCAATGTAGATCTTCTTTTGTAGAGGATCAGGCTGGAAAAGTTCTTCTCCTTGCGGAACCTTTGCCGGTGCCGATTTTTCCGGTTCCGGGTGTGGTTGCTGCTTGTCTTTAGCCTTAGGAGTTGTAACTGTGTCCTTTGGCATAGATTTCGGCACCAAAGGTGTTGTTTTCTGAGTCTAAGGCTGTTTCGAGGGCTTGAGCGCATCGGAATCAGGCCTTGTATGTTTCGGTACCAATGATATTGGCTTCAGAGTAGAAGCTGGTCTCGTCGGCTTCGAGGCGTCAGACACTGGCTTCATAGTTTTGTCTTTAGAAGTTGACGGTTTAGGAGCCGAGACTTCTTTCGGTTTCGGTGCCGAGGGAGCTGGTGGGATCGGCACGTGTGGCTTGCTCGGTAAGGAGCTACCGGAAGGCTTGAGTATTTTCTTTGGAGGCGGACTCAATGGCGGACTTTCGAAGTGTGTTTTCGGTCTCGACTGGGCCCCGGTGTTCACCTTTGCCTTCGATTTGGGTGGTGGGTATGGGGCTGGGGCAGTAGTACTCACGCGCTGACCCGATGGTATGGAGTCATCTGCCTCTGATACGATTTGGAGCTCGTCTGAATCTTCTTCGGGAACGAGCGGAACTTCTTCGTCGAAGATATCCACCGGTTCCGGGGCCGATCTCTGCATGTCGTGTCGATGGGCCCTCCGATCTCAAATGGTTTTCTTGGATCGAATGGACGCACAGGCTGTGCAGCTGGATTCGTTGTGTTCCGGCGATAAGCAAAGGTTACACACCTTGTGATGGTCACTGTGTGGGAACTTTGCTCCACAGTTGGGGCATCTTTTGAATGGCGTCCTTTCCATGAGGTCTAGGCCTCACGGCGTGGATAGGCCCAACGGCCCGCGTCGACGACCGGAATCGAGCTGATGGAGTCGAGACGATGTTTGTCGATATCGAAAGTAGTTTGGTGAAGTTTAAATAAGTTTTTATGCGTCGAAGTGCTTGAAAAGTAGATTTCGAACCGGAGCGGAAATAGTTCATGCGAACCCAGTGACGGAAAAAACAATCTAAGGATGGAGCCGATGCCCATGCGCACTATCGTCCAAGGGAGGAGTCACTTATCTCGTGACTACAAAGACTTCTTCCAAGACGACAACAACATCCGAGGTCAACACCAGGTGGCAATCTAATGCACAGTGTAAGATCTGCAGCTCATATGCCTCGAACATTATGTTAGTAAAAGCATTTCTGATGCAATAATACCTCTACACCTCCAGGAGATGCCCTTTTCCAGACATCCCCAACTCATCCCTTCACTCATGGATGCACTTCTCCATACACCCTCAGCTGTCGAACAAAAGTTCCAGCCCAGTAGGTGTTATATGCCGACTGAGCCCTTGAGGGGTTATTCTTTTCAAGTCCCCATGTGACTTAGGGAGAGACTCCTCTTCATTCTGGGGGGGGTTGAGAGGGAGACTGCGCTTCTCCAGCAGCTCCCCCAGCACCTCCCCCAGCACCTTTTTCACATTTCAATTGAGGGTGATCCTCCTCCTCTGGGGGCCACCAAGCACAAAAAAAGTGGATTTCCCCATGCCTTGCAAGGTATTATGGGGCGCTTCAGGCTCCTTTTCATACATAATAAATGAGCGGCTCTCCCACTGTGCTGGTGAGAGCCACACTGAGCTGCTAGCGGCGTCGCCGCATCATCAGGTCTCGTTGGGGGGCCTAGTCCCACCCGGACCCCCAGGTAAGGGAATGCAGCTCGGGGATCCCACCCCCGGCCGTCCCGCCAGTTTTTGGGGGACCGGTCCTACCGAAGCCCCATGCTGCTCGTCATGTCTGTTTTGGGCTCCTGGTCCCACCCGAGACACCCACTTGCCTCCATGTTGGAGGGCAGCCTGGGGAGCCCACCCCCGACTGTCCCCGCGCTGCCAGCACCCTCATGTGCTGCCGTGGGAGCCGGCTGGGCACTTCTGCGGGCAGACGTGTACTCATCCTCCGGTCCGCTGGACTGCGGTGGCACTCCCCCACCCTCCTCCCATTATTCAGGGCCCAGGGATGGGGTCCCAGGCCCCCTCCTACTCCTGCTCCCAATCTTTGGGTTTTTCGGCGGGGGGAGGGGCAGGGTGGGCTCCTGGCACCCCGTATGGGTCATCTTCACGGGGATCGCATGGGCCCTTTGGGCACATTTTCGCAGGGGGGGGGGGGGGTTTGTGCAACAGCACTCCCCCCGACCTCTTGCTCGGCAGGGGCCAGGGTGGGCTCATGGCACCCTGCGGGGGAACCTTCACGAGGTGTGCAACAGCACACCCCGACTTTACATCTCTGGGGGCAGCCCCCAGGACCTAACACACCCCGGTGGCATCTCTGAGACCGGCAGTGGAGCCCCAAGTGCTTCGTCGTCAGTCTTCTTAGGGGTCAAAGGTCGCCTGCCTTCCAGGGACCACATCTCAGCCCCTAGGGGTCCGATCTGCCCCATTTTCGCGTCTTCTTGCTCCTGGTGCGCCTTTTTCGCCCTCCTGGTCTCCAAGAGAGTGCATTCTGCAGGGAGCGGTTTTCAATGGCTCCCTGCACCAGCCTTTCACCTGGCCCTCCTCCTGAGCCTCTCTTCTCCCTGCACAGGGGACCCTGCTTCTGTACACTGGTCTTCGGCTCGTCCCCTGCCGCGGTTCAGGGCCCTGGAGGGCAGTCAAGGGGGCCCTCCTTACAACTGCTCATTGCCAGACTGCAGCACCTCCTGCCTCAGTAGACCACACCCCAGAGAGAGCTTCTCTTGTGTGCAAGCACTTTTTAGGTTTCGCCTGCCAATGCGCTAGCACATTGCTGGCGAGAGATATAGAGGGGGCACCAGAAAATCTTTCAGCTGAGTATGCCCATTGTGTACTATGAAATATTGCAGGCTGTGTCTGCTTTTACATGCTTGTATGCCAAGTCTCAGCTCGTGTGTGTGTGTACACACACCGTGTGAATGCCCTGAATGCACTTTTTTTTCCAAACTAGTTTGCTACTCAAATGAAACCAAACTAGCATTTACCAGCTCTTATTGATACAACGCCATACCTTGACATCGCCATACCTTGACATCACTGACGCTAAAAGCTACACAACTTTTGCTTTAAACACAGTAAGTTTCCTAACATTACAAGCAACATTGTCTTCAATAACAGACGCATAGCATGTAAACTAATTGCTTGCTTATTGCAGTCATGTCATGCCTCTTGGGAAATGTACAGATAATGCATGTAAAGCTATTATGATGTATGTGCACCTTCGCATGTAGCTGTCTGGTGTTCTTTCTGCATGTTTGTTGCGCATTGGAGGTGTGCTCTCTGAATCTTGCAAGGACATCCAGCCAGTTTGTTCCGGGGGTTACTAGTTGCTCCCTTCTATATTTTCGTTCGGTTTTAATGGCTGCTAGGGTTGCTTTGGCTTTACACTGAAGAGATGAGTGTGGCATTAAGCAATATTTTTCGGTCTCTTTTAGGGCTCGCCTGCTGATGTGCTTGCGCATAGCTGGCGAAGCTCTATAGTGGCTTATCCAGAGTTTAACCACTGGCGATTCCATGCAGTGCATGTGCGCTTTTTAGGTCATTGCGCAAGCCCTAAAAAGCACGTGCACAATGCCACCAGCCGCCTGCCTCGCATTACCACATCAAAGGCAGCCCAGCCTCCCTCCCACAAGCTTCTCAGCGTGCGCTCTGCATTTCTCCTCCCAGCGCATTTCTCATCCCCTAATTATTCACGGCCGCCAGGCCGTGTCTCCTTTTATGCTCTCTGATGCTTGTTTTTTTTTTTACTTGTTTTGCCTTTGCTTTAGGTCTTCTTCTAAACAATCCGATGGAGGTAATTCGCACCTATTTCATCCATGGTGATATTTTATCGGGGAGCCAGCAGTACATTCTCTTTGTTCATCACTTTAACCTTACGCTCGCTGTCAGCATTTTATCTCTGGCTTGTAAGCTGGCTTAAACAAGATTGCGGCCATGCCCACGTGTTATGGTGTTGTTGATGTTAAACCCACAGCGAGAGTAAAGTTCTCGAAAGTTCCTTTTCATTTCATGTCATAGTAAGGCTGCATCGCAGAGTGTGCAGGTGGCCTCTTATGAATTTAACATGGTGGTAATTGTTATTCTTGTGATAAACCGACATCTTGGCTTGGACAGAGCTACCAAAGTTGTGGGTGAGGATTACTAGCGGTAAGATTCGGTTACGTTTGTACAGAGATTTCGGCCATTATAATTCACATTTCCTTCCAGCAGCGTGTTTGCTAAACGCATCAGTTTAACACCATTATTGAATATGGACAGATGTGCCTCAACAGTATAAAATATGATTGAGGTCTCCTATCTTCACACATTCCGGCAGAAAGAAGCAACTCTTTTCTTATACACTTAACCTTCTTTCATCAACAGTACTTGTGTTTTTTCGGAGTTAAGTGTGCTTACCAAAAGCAGTGCCTTGTTGTTGATTCCGTATCAACATTATCGATGCAGTCAGAAATTAAATTGTTTTTCCCCAGTAGATGGCGGTGTGTCGCGATCTATTGAGTTGTGCGTTTTAATTAGTTTACCTTCCACGTGTGTGCATGCAATTATGTACACACATATTTACGTGTGTTTTAAAAAATAAATAATACAAAAATGACTTCAAAAATAAGGGGAACCTCTCTCCCCTACTCCCACTCGGTACACCCCATATATGCAGTGACAACTAGTGGCGTTTGAAAGTGGTGGGACCTAAAAGCAAATTCAACACAAAGCTAGAGGTGCCGAGTGAGTTATATATCCCCTTACTGCTGCTGTGACAGTAAGGGACATACCACATTTTTCTTGGTCACAGATGAGGTGCACAGACCAGTATGTCTTCTGTGTCTGTAATGTACAAACCGCCTTCCATCTGGTGTGTGAGTGTGTCCATTATACCTTGTAAAAATCACACTTTACTTACCCAGTGATGAGAAGAGCTTTGGTCCCTCACGGCTCCCGGTGTCTCCATAGCATGACGTATACCAGTTCTATTAATAGTGCAAACCCTGGGGCTAGTCTGTTTCACAAGCGGCTCGAACAGCATGGTCTCTCTTAACTCCGCACTAGGGTCCTAGCCATTGAAGTGCCTTAGACAATTGTTGATGTGAAATATTTGCAATACTGGAAACAAGGAGGATAAATATAGTCCTAAAATCTTCCAAGTGTTTGTGGTGGTGTTTATTTGTTTACAGCATCCTCGTTTTTAATGGTAAATTAATTCAGGCGAGAATTGAAAACGATGTATAAAGTATTTTTCTTTGGTTGTAAAGACATTTCAACAGGTCCCAAACACTCCGCTTGTTCAGGGGGAGGGGCTGGCACTTGAGATAAAGAACACAGAGGCCTCAGTATTTCAACAATAGCAAAAAATATGCCGCTGAGTGAGCCGGATGTTTGGCAGATACCTCCTTTATCAAATTAAATGTTGAGATCTTCCCTTAGGGTACAATTTTTTGTGTTCCATTAATATTATCGCTGTGGTGTCCACAACCATCTCTTTGAAAGAAGGGTTGTGTGACGTATGTAAGAAGGATGGAGACTGAGAAAGTGGAAGATGGTGAGTAGCATATGGGCATTGTTATACATTCTGAGATGATGAGCTCTGTGATGAAGAATATAGCATTTTCTTGTGTACCACTGCTTGCCCTCCTCTAACTTTACCATTTGGTAAATTTCAAAAACTAGGTCTAAATGTGCAAAGGGTTTGCTTTGAATAGGACGGGTTCCATATCATCTGCTAATGTCTCGCATTGTTCCTCCCCCCTAATTATTCACCCCTGCTGTTGCTGCCCACGGCCGTATTTTCACTTTCACGGCCGCCAGGCCGTGTCTCTTTCAACATCCTCCCCCCTCCCAGTGTACTTTTATTTTTTTTGTGCCTTTCTGCCCTCTGTTAGACTCGTTTTTCCCTTGTTTTTTGTGCCTTTCTGCCCTCTGTTAGACTCGTTTTTCCCTTGTTTTTCTGCCCTTCTTCCCTCTGTTAGACTCATTTTTTGTGCCTTTCTGCCCTCTGCATCACCACATCATCACTCAGCGCTACACCAGCATCACTCAGCACCACCACATTATCACTCTGCACCACCACAGCACCACTCTGCACCACCACAGCACCACCACATTATCACTCAGCACCACCACATTATCACTCAGCACCACCACATTATCACTCAGCACCACCACAGCACCACTCAGCACCACCACAGCATCACTCAGCACCACCACTCCCCACCACCACAGCATCCCTCAGCGCCACCACAACATCACTCCGTGCCATCACAGCATCAATCTGTGCAACCATTCAACAACAACTGGTTCAAATATGTTCTCTCAATGTTTCAAGCTTTATTACAAATGTCACAAAAAGATGTTAATATTTCACTTCTGTTCTTGGATTTTCATCACAATAAAATACACTGAACATAATCTTCACAAAAGTTATTAACAAAAGGTTAAGCTATTGCCATTATACATTAAAATCACTTTTAAGTATTAATCATTTAAAAAAATTAAAAGCCATTGTTATTTGTAATATCAATACATCTAAGTCACATAAATACAAAATATGTTGCATTACAAATGCTATAGGTGTCACATTTGTGAAAGTTATAACTATTGGCATGGTAAATGACAAAGCTATTAATTTAGCTATTTTCAAAACCAACACATAAATAAAAAAAATGTAATTTACAAGACCAATAGCTCAAACTTTCATAATGCGAGACCTATTGCATTGCAAATGCTTGTTTGTAATATTCTTGCTGTCAATATGTCCTTCTGTCCCCAACATTAACTTTATCGCAGTTGTGTTTGTGTTCAACTTACTTCACGTATTACGACACCGGTCTTCTTATTTATTAGCATTTGCTGTAATTGCGGTACACGCCAATCAAAATTCGAAGTAAATTGCGTGTGCCGTGGGAAATTAAAACATTCACAGTGTTTAGTTGTCATCACAGCGCATGCTTCATTCCGTTGCAGCATTCAAGGGTAGGAGAGGACTGGGAGCTATGTTGGTTTTTTAATAATGTTTCAGCTGAGTACGCCCATTGTGTACTATGAAATATCGCATGCTGTGTCTGCTTTTACATGCTTGTATGCCAAGTGTGAGAAGTTGGCCTGATATGTGATGTCCACTATTCTAGTGGGCACCCTGTATCAGGCCAAACAACCCTTATGGTGATGGTTGTAAAGTAGACCTTATAGACCAGATATCCTAGTGGTAGCATGGACAAAGCAGTCTAGGCTAAACTCAAGAGGGCATGTGAAGCCAGCTGATTTACCATATGTAACCCTTTTAATATCTAATGAAAGGACACCACACAGGTTATATATAAAATATATATGAATTTATTTCTAACACAACCCCTCTGAACTCTTTATGAGATCAGAGGTACAAGCACATAACAAGATACTCAATTGATCATATAATAAGTTGCACAAAATACATTAGGGCCATAGGGGCATGCTAAACCATATACTAAAATAGTGGTATAAGAACCACGTCACGGACAATGGATTGGCCTAGGGCCTAGGGAATCACTGGGGCTACGCTGTACTACCAAAGGATAGGAAGCAGGAGGCGCACGGGAGGTGTGTGCAGTGTCTTAACACACACACAAGTTACCATAGTTAGAATGGGAACGAAAGAAATGGAAACTAGTTCTTTTAGGACACTTCCGGATGGACTAGGAGAAAGCTACTGAAAACTTAGACACTAGGATAGTCAGTACCCTTGCTATGGTAGATAAAACATTGAGTGCTAAATGAATTAACCCCGGGATTTAATTTAACCCATTTTACATTTTTTTTAAAATAGTTAAATACTTTGCATCGCGATAATAATTTCTTCAAATACATCTATGAATAGGAGACTACTATCCACACGAGTTACATAAGGAAAATTGGCCCGTTTTGTTTATATTTTTCTGTAACATTATGCGATTCCCGTAACCTAAGAACCAGTCCTCTCTCTATGTCTAATCAGAAGAGGTAGGCTGGGTACAATTGAACGCGGAAATGCGGTAACATTAACGGCGGCGTCCTTGCACACACCGAGGCTTGGCTGCATATGGGCTGTCAAAATCGGCAATAAGGTAAGCCCCGTAACTATTGTGTGTGTTTAATTTTCACATACAAGCTCTAACAAGTTTTTCGCTTGTTTATCGAGCTACACGCCTCCATTGAAATTAAGTGAGACCTCATAATTTTGTGTCTCCCTTTAAACAGCTACCAGATCTTAAGAGTAGGAGCCCAAATTAAATGAAGGCCTGTTTTTCTATATGCATCGGAATCACCTCATGAAGGTAATTGTGTACACAAACTACTTTTAAACGCAAATTTTTCAAGGATTTTTTTTGCTGAAGTATAAGTTTTGAATTTATAATCTAAGTGAGACCTCATTGTGTCTCCTCATACAGCTACCTGATATTATCTAGAGGAGCCCCTCAAACAAGAATTTGATTTAAAGACAATTGCACTAAGGTAAAACCTTTGGGAATTTAGCCCTTACCTTATGCCTCATCTAAGGTGAATTGTACACTGATACTATCATAAATCATTTATAGGTATTAATTCGCCACGATGCATATATGAAGTATTGTGCCCTCCCAACATGAGTGAGGAGTTAATCTGATGCTAAGGTAAATATTTTTCCTTTAATACTGGTAATGGTTAGAGATTCGCCACTTATCAGACCTAGACAAATTCTAGGTATCATTTGTTTTACAGGAGACTTGATGGGAAGTTGTAACTATGGACCACCTCCTATTGTTCTCTCATTTTTGAAGGGTAAGAAATAAGTCCCTACCCATTTATGGGTTATGGTTTTTCAATTAATTTTATCCACCACGGTTAGTAATCTTCAACTCTATTTTCCATAGGGTTATTATTATCCCTTGGTTGCCCCCGTCTGTTTTTCCAGTCCTGATGAAGACTCGCAATCCCCAGGTTCAAATCACTGTTTGGGCATAAGACGAGTCGAAACGTCGACGCTACCTTTATATAACCTTGGACCAACTATTAAAACCTTTTATATAGTGCAAAAACCTTAAGACATGTATGTCTGTATGGAATAAATGTTCTGATTGCAAAAAGTTCAAAAAGGTTTGGCCAGGTTCTCAATACGGCAAATCATATGTCCGATATTGTTTGTCAAATAATGTGAATAATTTCTGTCCACTATCGTGAATTTTCCTTTCTTTTCACTTGTTTTACACTCCTGATCACGCTTTTTCTTTGCACGTTCTTATTCTGGGCAACCACTTTGTTTTTATCTATTTTGAAATGATATATTGTGTATAAAAATGAACCACTAAAAAATGAAAAACAAGCTAATAAATTAAAAGTATTTTCTTTAACCGTGGTGTAGGTTTATCTCGTGGTAGTAAGCAACTTGAGTACAATAGAGCAGACTAGTTGTGGTTGCTCTACACACAAAAACTGTGGGTATTATAATTGATTTAGTCCATCAGTATAATTAATAGGTTTAGGACCATTGTTTTTCTATATCATTCTCTGTGACCTGGGCAAGCTGACTCCACTGCCTGAAGCCAAACCTGTTCGTCCAGTTCCTTTCCCAGTGGCCGAAAAAGATTAGTATCAAAGCACAACACATCATAAACCTTTCATCGTACACAAACCATGCCTTATCTTACACACAACTGTCCCTGTTTCTTTCTTTATGACTTGTTTTACAAGGAGGAGGTTCCCGTTTTTATTGGGGGCCGTCGATATCTGATGAAAATACATAGCCTTGCCGGGTAATTGATTGAGGGCTGGACAAACTGAAATGTGGGCTTGTCATCATGACTCTGCTTTTTCTTTGTAGTGGAAATATGTGAATGGTCAACTGTAAAATAAGGAATGTTTGCCTAAAGCATAATATTTTGTATAAAAAGAGAAGGCTGGCTTTGTAAGTTTGAGCAGTCTCCTGAGAACATACACCGTGTTGTACTTCTAGGATACCTGTTACTGGCTGCAGCCAATAAATACGATCTTTGACTATACCAAGAAGACTCTGTGTTTCTGTAGTCTGAAACAGGAAGGACTCGAAGTCTTCGGGTGTGTTCCCTGGCACCGCTGGGTTCTTAAAAACCCAGTACTTCAGGGTACTCCCAATCTGGATCATCAACAGGGTAGAGAAATGTCTCATCTGGGTCTACCCCTCCCCCTATACTATACTCATCATCATTTTGAGGTGTATGTGGTGAAGAATGAGGAGGAGAATTCTGAGATGGATTGTTAGGAGGAACAGGAGATGAAGGAGAAGGAAGTATAGGAGAAGAAGGGTGCATAGGAGATGTGGCAGAGTCCTTCTTGACAGGCACTGCAGGTGTAGGTGCTGTGTCTGATTTCCTCTTCTTGTGTGGTGTAGTGGATACATGACCTGTGTTTGGGTCAATGTAGATCTTCTTTTGTAGAGGATCAGGCTGGAAAAGTTCTTCTCCTTGCGGAACCTTTGCCGGTGCCGATTTTTTCGGTTCCGGGTGTGGTTGCTGCTTGTCTTTAGCCTTAGGAGTTGTAACTGTGTCCTTTGGCATAGATTTCGGCACCAAAGGTGTTGTTTTCTGCGTCTAAGGCTGTTTCGAGGGCTTGAGCGCATCGGAATCAGGCCTTGTATGTTTCGGTACCAATGATATTGGCTTCAGAGTAGAAGCTGGTCTCGTCGGCTTCGAGGCGTCAGACACTGGCTTCATAGTTTTGTCTTTAGAAGTTGACGGTTTAGGAGCCGAGACTTCTTTCGGTTTCGGTGCCGAGGGAGCTGGTGGGATCGGCACGTGTGGCTTGCTCGGTAAGGAGCTACCGGAAGGCTTGAGTATTTTCTTTGGAGGCGGACTCAATGGCGGACTTTCGAAGTGTGTTTTCGGTCTCGACTGGGCCCCGGTGTTCACCTTTGCCTTCGATTTGGGTGGTGGGTATGGGGCTGGGGCAGTAGTACTCACGCGCTGACCCGATGGTATGGAGTCATCTGCCTCTGATACGATTTGGAGCTCGTCTGAATCTTCTTCGGGAACGAGCGGAACTTCTTCGTCGAAGATATCCACCGGTTCCGGGGCCGATCTCTGCATGTCGTGTCGATGGGCCCTCCGATCTCAAATGGTTTTCTTGGATCGAATGGACGCACAGGCTGTGCAGCTGGATTCGTTGTGTTCCGGCGATAAGCAAAGGTTACACACCTTGTGATGGTCACTGTGTGGGAACTTTGCTCCACAGTTGGGGCATCTTTTGAATGGCGTCCTTTCCATGAGGTCTAGGCCTCACGGCGTGGATAGGCCCACCGGCCCGCGTCGACGACCGGAATCGAGCTGATGGAGTCGAGACGATGTTTGTCGATATCGAAAGTAGTTTGGTGAAGTTTAAATACGTTTTTATGCGTCGAAGTGCTTGAAAAGTAGATTTCGAACCGGAGCGGAAATAGTTCATGCGAACCCAGTGACGGAAAAAACAATCTAAGGATGGAGCCGATGCCCATGCGTACTATCGTCCAAGGGAGGAGTCACTTATCTCGTGACTACAAAGACTTCTTCCAAGACGACAACAACATCCGAGCCCAACACCAGGTGGCAATCTAATGCACAGTGTAAGATCTGCAGCTCATATGCCTCGAACATTATGTTAGTAAAAGCATTTCTGATGCAATAATACCTCTACACCTCCAGGAGATGCCCTTTTCCAGACATCCCCAACTCATCCCTTCACTCATGGATGCACTTCTCCATACACCCTCAGCTGTAGAACAAAAGTTCCAGCCCAGTAGGTGTTATATGCCGACTGAGCCCTTGAGGGGTTATTCTTTTCAAGTCCCCATGTGACTTAGGGAGAGACTCCTCTTCATTCTGGGGGGGGTGGAGGGGGAGACTGCGCTTCTCCAGCAGCTCCCCCAGCACCTCCCCCAGCACCTTTTTCACATTTCAATTGAGGGTGATCCTCCTCCTCTGGGGGCCACCAAGCACAAACAAAGTGGATTTCCCCATGCCTTGCAAGGTATTATGGGGCGCTTCAGGCTCCTTTTCATACATAATAAATGAGCGGCTCTCCCACTGTGCTGGGGAGAGCCACACTGAGCTGCTAGCGGCGTCGCCGCATCATCAGGTCACGTTGGGGGGCCTAGTCCCACCCGGACCCCCAGGTAAGGGAATGCAGCTCGGGGATCCCACCCCCGGCCGTCCCGCCAGTTTTTGGGGGACCGGTCCTACCGAAGCCCCATGCTGCTCGTCATGTCTGTTTTGGGCTCCTGGTCCCACCCGAGACACCCACTTGCCTCCATGTTGGAGGGCAGCCTGGGGAGCCCACCCCCGACTGTCCCCGCGCTGCCAGCACCCTCATGTGCTGCCGTGGGAGCCGGCTGGGCACTTCTGCGGGCAGACGTGTACTCATCCTCCGGTCCGCTGGACTGCGGTGGCACTCCCCCACCCTCCTCCCATTATTCAGGGCCCAGGGATGGGGTCCCAGGCCCCCTCCTACTCCTGCTCCCAATCTTTGGGTTTTTCGGCGGGGGGAGGGGCAGGGTGGGGTCCTGGCACCCCGTATGGGTCATCTTCACGGGGATCGCATGGGCCCTTTGGGCACATTTTCGCAGGGGGGGGGGGGTTTGTGCAACAGCACTCCCCCCGACCTCTTGCTCGGCAGGGGCCGGGGTGGGCTCATGGCACCCTGCGGGGGAACCTTCACGAGGTGTGCAACAGCACACCCCGACTTTACATCTCTGGGGGCAGCCCCCAGGACCTAACACACCCCGGTGGCATCTCTGAGACCGGCAGTGGAGCCCCAAGTGCTTCGTCGTCAGTCTTCTTAGGGGTCAAAGGTCGCCTGCCTTCCAGGGACCACATCTCAGCCCCTAGGGGTCCGATCTGCCCCATTTTCGCGTCTTCTTGCTCCTGGTGCGCCTTTTTCGCCCTCCTGGTCTCCAAGAGAGTGCATTCTGCAGGGAGCGGTTTTCAATGGCTCCCTGCACCAGCCTTTCACCTGGCCCTCCTCCTGAGCCTCTCTTCTCCCTGCACAGGGGACCCTGCTTCTGTACACTGGTCTTCGGCTCGTCCCCTGCCGCGGTTCAGGGCCCTGGAGGGCAGTCAAGGGGGCCCTCCTTACAACTGCTCATTGCCAGACTGCAGCACCTCCTGCCTCAGTAGACCACACCCCAGAGAGAGCTTCTCTTGTGTGCAAGCACTTTTTAGGTCTCGCCTGCCAATGCGCTAGCACATTGCTGGCGAGAGATATAGAGGGGGCACCAGAAAATCTTTCAGCTGAGTATGCCCATTGTGTACTATGAAATATTGCAGGCTGTGTCTGCTTTTACATGCTTGTATGCCAAGTCTCAGCTCGTGTGTGTGTGTACACACACCGTGTGAATGCCCTGAATGCACTTTTTTTTCCAAACTAGTTTGCTACTCAAATGAAACCAAACTAGCATTTACCAGCTCTTATTGATACAACGCCATACCTTGACATCGCCATACCTTGACATCACTGACGCTAAAAGCTACACAACTTTTGCTTTAAACACAGTAAGTTGCCTAACATTACAAGCAACATTGTCTTTTTTGGCAAATGTTTTCAATAACAGACGCATAGCATGTAAACTAATTGCTTGCTTATTGCAGTCATGTCATCCCTCTTGGGAAATGTACAGATAATGCATGTAAAGCTATTATGATGTATGTGCACCTTCGCATGTAGCTGTCTGGTGTTCTTTCTGCATGTTTGTTGTGCATTGGAGGCGTGCTCTCTGAATCTTGCAAGGACATCCAGCCAGTTTGTTCCGGGGGTTACTAGTTGCTCCCTTCTATATTTTCGTTCGGTTTTAATGGCTGCTAGGGTTGCTTTGGCTTTACACTGAAGAGATGAGTGTGGCATTAAGCAATATTTTTCGGTCTCTTTTAGGGCTCGCCTGCTGATGCGCTTGCGCATAGCTGGCGAAGCTCTATAGTGGCTTATCCAGAGTTTAACCACTGGCGATTCCATGCAGTGCATGTGCGCTTTTTAGGTCATTGCGCAAGCCCTAAAAAGCACGTGCACAATGCCACCAGCCGCCTGCCTCGCATTACCACATCAAAGGCAGCCCAGCCTCCCTCCCACAAGCTTCTCAGCGTGCGCTCTGCATTTCTCCTCCCAGCGCATTTCTCATCCCCTAATTATTCACGGCCGCCAGGCCGTGTCTCCTTTTATGCTCTCTGATGCTTGTTTTTTTTTTTACTTGTTTTGCCTTTGCTTTAGGTCTTCTTCTAAACAATCCGATGGAGGTAATTCGCACCTATTTCATCCATGGTGATATTTTATCGGGGAGCCAGCAGTACATTCTCTTTGTTCATCACTTTAACCTTATGCTCGCTGTCAGCATTTTATCTCTGGCCTGTAAGCTGGCTTAAACAAGATTGCGGCCATGCCCACGTGTTATGGTGTTGTTGATGTTAAACCCACAGCGAGAGTAAAGTTCTCGAAAGTTCCTTTACATTTCATGTCATAGTAAGGCTGCATCGCAGAGTGTGCAGGTGGCCTCTTATGAATTTAACATGGTGGTAATTGTTATTCTTGTGATAAACCGACATCTTGGCTTGGACAGAGCTACCAAAGTTGTGGGTGAGGATTACTAGCGGTAAGATTCGGTTACGTTTGTACAGAGATTTCGGCCATTATAATTCACATTTCCTTCCAGCAGCGTGTTTGCACTCTGGGATGGCTAAACGCATCAGTTTAACACCATTATTGAATATGGACAGATGTGCCTCAACAGTATAAAATATGATTGAGGTCTCCTATCTTCACACATTCCGGCAGAAAGAAGCAACTCTTTTCTTATACACTTAACCTTCTTTCATCAACAGTACTTGTGTTTTTTCGGAGTTAAGTGTGCTTACCAAAAGCAGTGCCTTGTTGTTGATTCCGTATCAACATTATCGATGCAGTCAGAAATCAAATTGTTTTTCCCCAGTAGATGGCGGTGTGTCGCGATCTATTGAGTTGTGCGTTTTAATTAGTTTACCTTCCACGTGTGTGCATGCAATTATGTACACACACATTTACGTGTGTTTTAAAAAATAAATAATACAAAAATGACTTCAAAAATAAGGGGAACCTCTCTCCCCTACTCCCACTCGGTACACCCCATATATGCAGTGACAACTAGTGGCGTTTGAAAGTGGTGGGACCTAAAAGCAAATTCAACACAAAGCTAGAGGTGCCGAGTGAGTTATATATCCCCTTACTGCTGCTGTGACAGTAAGGGACATACCACATTTTTCTTGGTCACAGATGAGGTGCACAGACCAGTATGTCTTCTGTGTCTGTAATGTACAAACCGCCTTCCATCTGGTGTGTGAGTGTGTCCATTATACCTTGTAAAAATCACACTTTACTTCCCCAGTGATGAGAAGAGCTTTGGTCCCTCACGGCTCCCGGTGTCTCCATAGCATGACGTATACCAGTTCTATTAATAGTGCAAACCCTGGGGCTAGTCTGTTTCACAAGCGGCTCGAACAGCATGGTCTCTCTTAACTCCGCACTAGGGTCCTAGCCATTGAAGTGCCTTAGACAATTGTTGATGTGAAATATTTGCAATACTGGAAACAAGGAGGATAAATATAGTCCTAAAATCTTCCAAGTGTTTGTGGTGGTGTTTATTTGTTTACAGCATCCTCGTTTTTAATGGTAAATTAATTCAGGCGAGAATTGAAAACGATGTATAAAGTATTTTTCTTTGGTTGTAAAGACATTTCTACAGGTCCCAAACACTCCGCTTGTTCAGGGGGAGGGGCTGGCACTCGAGATAAAGAACACAGAGGCCTCAGTATTTCAACAATAGCAAAAAATATGCCGCTGAGTGAGCCGGATGTTTGGCAGATACCTCCTTTATCAAATTAAATGTTGAGATCTTCCCTTAGGGTACAATTTTTTGTGTTCCATTAATATTATCGCTGTGGTGTCCACAACCATCTCTTTGAAAGAAGGGTTGTGTGACGTATGTAAGAAGGATGGAGACTGAGAAAGTGGAAGATGGTGAGTAGCATATGGGCATTGTTAAACATTCTGAGATGATGAGCTCTGTGATGAAGAATATAGCATTTTCTTGTGTACCACTGCTTGCCCTCCTCTAACTTTACCATTTGGTAAATTTCAAAAACTAGGTCTAAATGTGCAAAGGGTTTGCTTTGAATAGGACGGGTGCCATATCATCTGCTAATGTCTCGCATTGTTCCTCCCCCCTAATTATTCACCCCTGCTGTTGCTGCCCACGGCCGTATTTTCACTTTCACGGCCGCCAGGCCGTGTCTCTTTCAACATCCTCCACCCTCCCAGTGTACTTTTATTTTTTTTGTGCCTTTCTGCCCTCTGTTAGACTCGTTTTTCCCTTGTTTTTTGTGCCTTTCTGCCCTCTGTTAGACTCGTTTTTCCCTTGTTTTTCTGCCCTTCTTCCCTCTGTTAGACTCGTTTTTTGTGCCTTTCTGCCCTCTGCATCACCACATCATCACTCAGCGCTACACCAGCATCACTCAGCACCACCACATTATCACTCAGCACCACCACAGCACCACTCTGCACCACCACAGCACCACCACATTATCACTCAGCACCGCCACATTATCACTCAGCACCACCACATTATCACTCAGCACCACCACATTATCACTCAGCACCACCACAGCACCACTCAGCACCACCACAGCATCACTCAGCACCACCACTCCCCACCACCACAGCATCCCTCAGCGCCACCACAACATCACTCCGTGCCATCACAGCATCAATCTGTGCAACCATTCAACAACAACTGGTTCAAATATGTTCTCTCAATGTTTCAAGCTTTATTACAAATGTCACAAAAAGATGTTAATATTTCACTTCTGTTCTTGGATTTTCATCACAATAAAATACACTGAACATAATCTTCACAAAAGTTATTTACAAAAGGTTAAGCTATTGCCATTATACATTAAAATCACTTTTAAGTATTAATCATTTAAAAAAATTAAAAGCCATTGTTATTTGTAATATCAATACATCTAAGTCACATAAATACAAAATATGTTGCATTACAAATGCTATAGGTGTCACATTTGTGAAAGTTATAACTATTGGCATGGTAAATGACAAAGCTATTAATTTAGCTATTTTCAAAACCAACACATAAATAAAAAAAATGTAATTTACAAGACCAATAGCTCAAACTTTCATAATGCGAGACCTATTGCATTGCAAATGCTTGTTTGTAATATTCTTGCTGTCAATATGTCCTTCTGCCCCAACATTAACTTTATCGCAGTTGTGTTTGTGTTCAACTTACTTCACGTATTACGACACCGGTCTTCTTATTTATTAGCATTTGCTGTAATTGCGGTACACGCCAATCAAAATTCGAAGTAAATTGCGTGTGCCGTGGGAAATTAAAACATTCACAGTGTTTAGTTGTCATCACAGCGCATGCTTCATTCCGTTGCAGCATTCAAGGGTAGGATAGGACTGGGAGCTATGTTGGTTTTTAGGTCTCGCCCTGGAATTCGCATCCGAAGGATGCGTCCAGGGTCGGAGACTTATAGTCGTCTGACACGGGGGAATGAGGGACACAAAACTGTGACGAGCGGGTGGATTGAGCTGCGTGCACGCGCGTCAACATTCACGCATGCGCACATCACAGCCACACGCATACACAGCACTCACGCATGCGCACATACACACGCATACACAGGCACACCCCCGTCACCTACACGCATACACAGAGACCCCTCCACACACACCAGCCCCTCTCCTCTCGGCTCCACACACACGCACACGCATTTACACTTACACAGACACGCAGGCACCCAGACAGGCAACCCCCCCCCCCCCCTCACACACACGCATACACACAGACTCCAGGACACATACACACACACATGCACGCTCACACACATACACAGCCCGCCGCCGCGTGCGCGCGCGCACACAGATGCCCCCCCCCCCCCCCCCACACAAGGCGAAGCCCCACTCACCGGCTTCCTCAGTGCAGCGGCTCCCACCGGCAGCAAGACTCTTCTTCGGCACCGGGGCGCAGGGTAGGCTCCTGCCTGCTCCGGTGCTCCAAACAATCGCGGCTCTTCCGTGGGAGGCGGGGTAGGCTCCCGCCCTCCTACTTCCGGTTGTCCCGCCCGGCCTGCCTGACTTCCTGGTCGCAGGCCGGCGCAAAACGCTGAAGAGTGCTTGTTTGGATTTAGAATAAGCCCCCGCCCCCGTGTTCTGGGAAACTGCGTGTTTTTTAGGTCGGTTCGAGTTCCTGACGGTGAGGGAGAAGCAGAAGCAGCCTCGAATACAGATTTCCAGTGTTCGGCAGATTAAAGGCCCCCGGTGCATTGTTCGAATACCACGAGATTAGTTTCCAAGGAGACGGATGTCCGTTGCTATAGGCACCGGGGGCCAGGAATTAGGATTGTGGTTTTTTTTTTCATCTTGATCACGCAAACCGGTTGCTCACGCTCCACAATTTAAGCGTCCGTTTACAAAACCCGACAGGAAAGCTGAAGAGCGGATTGCTTCCTGGAATTTATTTTCCTCTCCCGCCACTCGTTTCCATGTACACAGCGTTTGGTATTAACCCCCCACCCCCCAACCAAAGTCGCTCCTCTTTCTTTTTTGTTGGGGCCGAATACCTGAGTGGGTCTGTACTTTTCAACAGTATTATGCGCACACATACCATTTTTGTAAACAAGTCCAACTGCCCTTGGAAAATCCTTTCCATCATACCCTACTGATCGCAAATCCGAGAGATTTCGGCTCTTAACCAAGGTATAAGCAGAGATTGTGGGTCCATATCTTCAGAATATGAGACCCATCGACATGCTTGAGCCGCAAGGACCGAAAGTGAATGCATATTGATTGTAACTACAGTTTATTAAAACTTACAATAAAATAATGCTCGTTACAATAAAAAACACAGTAAAAGAGCTATTTAGTCTCGTGTTAAGATCACATAGCAGACATCGTTCCCTGTTTAAACACAATGCTAATTCGATAGCATTATTGCTGAATCCGTGCTCAGTCAAGAGGAGCGTGCTAGGTGCATTGTTCCATGCCAATAAGAACATGAAGTAGAGTGCGGAAAAAGTGTGTGGTGCATGTTTTAAAATGAGCAGAAATAGGGCTGGGGCAGGAACAGGACTGATCATTAAATAGGGCTCAGAGACGAGGAAAAGTGCATGTTATAACATCAGAAGTTAAACACATGAGAGCTGTTGGACCGTGGCCGTGGTTTGTAGAATAATGAAGTTGCTTGTTGGCGAGGAAAGGCATGAATAATGAAGAGAAAACTGAACCACCGTCATAAAAGGCCCAGAACCGTTATGCACTCGGAATACGGCAAACGTGGACAGTGACTTGGCGTGCGTGCTCTGCGGTGCCAGCGCGGTCAGGGCACAGTTATCAGGTACCCCTATTCTGTGATGCCAGCAAGGTCAATTTTGATTCAGCAAAGGTCATACATTTTGGGAATTGCCCAAAGCATAAGATCTTCTTGAAGTGAGGCTATAATACCTTCGTACATGTGCGGGTTCCGGCTGTTTCAAGA
Source organism: Lissotriton vulgaris (assembly GCF_964263255.1). Taxonomy (NCBI): domain Eukaryota; kingdom Metazoa; phylum Chordata; class Amphibia; order Caudata; family Salamandridae; genus Lissotriton; species Lissotriton vulgaris. Next base: position 4,825,840 of record NC_141700.1, read on the forward strand.
ACACTCTCTTCTCGGACGGGGCAAGTGCAGATATGGCAAATATCTATCTTTGGGTAGTGGCAGAGCCGGCAAGCGGTCCCGCCGGCATTCCGGCTTCTCCAGGCCAGGAGATTGCATGCAGTGTGAAGAAGCTGCCTTATCGACAATTCAACAGTCTGAGTTTCGCCTTTAGACTAACAGTGAGTGCAGAGTGCGTGCAGAAACAGTGAGTGCAGAGTGCATGCAGAGTGAGTGCAGAGTGACAGTGAGTGCGGAGTGACAGTGAGTGCGGAGTGACAGTGAGTGCGGAGTGACAGTGAGTGCGGAGTGACAGTGAGTGCGGAGTGACAGTGAGTGCGGAGTGACAGTGAGTGCAGAGTGAGTGCAGAGTGACAGTGAGTGCGGAGTGACAGTGAGTGCGGAGTGACAGTGAGTGCGGAGTGACAGTGAGTGCAGAGTGACAGTGAGTGCAGAGTGACAGTGAGTGCAGAGTGACAGTGAGTGCAGAGTGACAGTGAGTGCAGAGTGACAGTGAGTGCAGAGTGCGTGCAGAGTGACAGTGAGTGCAGAGTGCGTGCAGAGTGACAGTGAGTGCAGAGTGAGTGCAGAGTGAGTGCAGAGTGACAGTGAGTGCAGAGTGACAGTGAGTGCAGAGTGACAGTGAGTGCAGAGTGACAGTGAGTGCAGAGTGACAGTGAGTGCAGAGTGACAGTGAGTGCAGAGTGACAGTGAGTGCAGAGTGCGTGCAGAGTGACAGTGAGTGCAGAGTGACAGTGAGTGCAGAGTGACAGTGAGTGCAGAGTGCGTGCAGAGTGACAGTGAGTGCAGAGTGCGTGCAGAGTGACAGTGAGTGCAGAGTGAGTGCAGAGTGAGTGCAGAGTGACAGTGAGTGCAGAGTGACAGTGAGTGCAGAGTGCGTGCAGAAACAGTGAGTGCAGAGTGACAGTGAGTGCGGAGTGACAGTGAGTGCAGAGTGAGTGCAGAGTGACAGTGAGTGCAGAGTGACAGTGAGTGCGGAGTGACAGTGAGTGCAGAGTGACAGTGAGTGCAGAGTGACAGTGAGTGCAGAGTGACAGTGAGTGCAGAGTGACAGTGAGTGTAGAGTGCGTGCAGAGTGACAGTGAGTGCAGAGTGACAGTGAGTGCAGAGTGACAGTGAGTGCAGAGTGACAGTGAGTGCAGAGTGAGTGCAGAGTGACAGTGAGTGCAGAGTGAGTGCAGAGTGACAGTGAGTGCAGAGTGCATGCAGAGTGACAGTGAGTGCAGAGTGACAGTGAGTGCAGAGTGACAGTGAGTACAGTCACTCAGCACCACCACATTATCACTCAGAACCACCACAGCATCACTCAGAACCACCACAGCACCACCACAGCACCACCATAGCACCACTCAGCACCACCACAGCACCACCATAGCACCACTCAGCACCACCACAGCATCACCACAGCCCCATTCAGCACCACCACAGCATCACTCAGCACCACCACAGCACAAATATGTTCTCTCAATGTTTCAAGCTTTATTACAAATGTCACAAAAAGATGTTAATATTTCACTTCTGTTCTTGGATTTTGTTACAATAAAATACACTGAACATAATCTTCACAAAAGTTATTTACAAAAGTTTAAGCTATTGCCATTATAAATTACAATCACTTTTATTAAGTATTAAAAAAAATTAAAAGCCATTGTTATTTGTAATATCAATACATCTAAGTCACGTAAATACAAATGTTGCATTACAAATGCTATAGGTGTCACATTTGCGAAAGTTATAACTATTGGCATTGTAAATGACAAAGCTATTAATTTAGCTATTTTCAAAACCAACACATAAATGAAGATTTGGTGAATTTCCATTAAAATATTTGACTTTTTTACTAAGATATTATTATACTGTTTTATGCAAACAAAATTTAGATACTGCATAAATAACTTTAATAAAACATATTTTAAATGTAGCTTTTTATGTAAAAAAAAACTATAGCATAAAGCAAAAAACAATTGCCATTTACAATGCTAATAGCTCAAACTTAAATAATGCGAGACCTATTGCATTGCAAATGCTTGTTTAATAATGTTTCAGCTGAGTACGCCCATTGCGTACTATGAAATATCGCATGCTGTGTCTGCTTTTACATGCTTGTATGCCAAGTGTGAGAAGTTGGCCTGATATGTGATGTCCACTATTCTAGTGGGCACCCTGTATCAGGCCAAACAACCCTTATGGTGATGGTTGTAAAGTAGACCTTATAGACCAGATATCCTAGTGGTAGCATGGACAAAGCAGTCTAGGCTAAACTCAAGAGGGCATGTGAAGCCAGCTGATTTACCATATGTAACCCTTTTAATATCTAATGAAAGGACACCACACAGGTTATATATAAAATATATATGAATTTATTTCTAACACAACCCCTCTGAACTCTTTATGAGATCAGAGGTACAAGCACATAACAAGATACTCAATTGATCATATAATAAGTTGCACAAAATACAGTAGGGGCATGCTAAACCATATACTAAAATAGTGGTATAAGAACCACGTCACGGACAATGGATAGGCCTAGGGCATCACTGGGGCTACGCTGTACTACCAAAGGATAGGAAGCAGGAGGCGCACGGGAGGTGTGTGCAGTGTCTTAACACACACACAAGTTACCATAGTTAGAATGGGAACGAAAGAAATGGAAACTAGTTCTTTTAGGACACTTCCGGATGGACAAGGAGAAAGCTACTGAAAACTTAGACACTAGGATAGTCAGTACCCACAGGAGCACCAGAGTACTCGCGTTACCTCACCCACAGGAAGCGGGTGCATAGGTGTCAGGTTTCGCCGCTGAATCCTATGGAGCCTTGAAGAAAGATGCTGCAGGGGACCAGGAGAGTAGTGTCCGGTTGGATCCAAGGGCGGATCGAGGATGAAGAGTACCTGAAAGCAGAGGGGACAGAGTCTGGGTCTCTAGCCAGTGACCAGGAAGGAACCAGGCGATGTTGTTTAGCAATCAGGTGATGTCGTGAAGCTTGTCTCTGCAGCCACGTGGACCAGGTGTCGACGACGACCAGGAGCTGGGCACGGACTGTCCCATGAAGGATCTCGCTGTCGGTGGTGTCGGCTTCCGGATTGGAGTTAACCTGCCTTAGCAAAGGCAACCCACACATGAATCGAAGATGGCTTCTTGATCAGGCCAGCAAGGTCTGATGGGCTTCTCCTTTTCAGGGAAGCAAGGGCCAGCCTGGAGCAACCAGGCCAGCGGGGTAAATTCGTAGGTTTGTCGTCACAGAGGCCACTAGCCAACAGGCAAGTGACCGGACAGACGCATTGAGCACAAAAACACTTGTGGAGTGTGGGGGGCTGTGCGTTGGTGCAGAAGGTGCTCGGGATGGGGCTTCTCAATCCCCAATGCATGGCTTCGAGGGTGCCTCGGGAGCTGCACAGGTAGCAAAGTGCAGGTTTTCCAAGATGGCCGGTCCCACGTCTCTCGTCACCTCCCGGGTCTCAGCTTTGCTGGGGCTGTGGCTCGGGCTCAGGGAAGTCTGGCACTTGTCAGGCTCTGTGATCGGGCTCTGGCGGGAGCGTCGATAAAGCAAACCACAAATCGATGGATGGTGCCTGTTTGCACAGGGTGGTCACTCCTTGACCACAAGGCATATTCTATAGTCTTATAGTCTTCTATCTTCAGTAGAACGTCGAAGGTCCAGAGTTTCGTTTCAAGTTTCAGTTTGGGATAAATCTAAAGTCTCTTAACTCAGCTCCTACCTATATACTAATCTGAGGGGCTGGATTACCTGCTAGATCCCTCCTATGGGTGGGACCAGGAAAGGGGGTGGTTACACCCCTTTCCCTTTGTCCAGTTTCGCGCTGGGGCTGGAGTGCCCCAGCATCTGGTTTGAACTGGGCTATGCATGGGACACCTTGTGTACCCCAGGCAGTGTCTCATTTCATTCAGCCCTCCCTGCCCCAATACACTATGGCCTGTCTGGGGTGGGGCTAGCACCTCCCAAGACAGGAAACCTATTGTCCAAGCCTCCCTCGCTGGAAGGACTCCCAGCAGCAGGTCAGACTTGTGTCTGTGGCAGCAGCATCCATTTTGTGATGCTGAGGCTCTGGTTAACTTTAACCGGGTTTAGTAGGAACAACATGTCTTCTCCCTCTAAAAGGGTGGAATGTTACCCCCGTCGCCAGAACTGGCGAGGGGGTAGTATTCCAAAGCGTATGACACCTTACATAATATGTTTTGATAAAGCCAAACCAAAGTTAGCATTCAACCGCGAGGATGATAATGCACTTAAGAGTATATGGTATGGCTACATCATAGAACAGCTATAAGGACATGGTTTAGAAAGCTGCAGACAGGCTCAGCTCATGCTAGAGCCTCATCTCACATAAAATCAAGCACTCTGCCTCCAGGATTGTTAAGGCCTGCCATAGGAGTGACTTCTAGGTATATATGGGTCTATATGTAAAGGTAGGTATAGGGATACTACCCCTAAGCAAGGGTTGATTACACGACTTTGCCCCAGCTGAGTGATCAGCCAGTTGTGTCAATGTGAATGGCCAGCCAGGGGTGGCATAAGACATGCACCTATGCCCTGGGTACCTAAGGTACAATATTCAGGGGCTCATAAGGTGACCCAATGTCCAATTGGAGATGTACCTAAAGTACATGGAGTCCATTTCACAGTGAGAGCAGATAGCCTGGGGCCCTGATTAGCAGGATCCCAGGCCAACTAAATCGAAAACCAGCTAAACACTAGGCAAACAAGCATCGGAAATGCAATAGCGCTCGCACTTGGAAAGTTTGAGCTATTGGTCTTATAAATGATTTTATGTGTTATTTTTTCAAATAGTTAAATTAATAGCTTTGTCATTTACAATGCCAATAGTTATAACTTTCGCAAATGTGACACCTATAGCATTTGTAATGCAACATGTTTTGTATTTACGTGACTTAGATGTATTGATATTACAAATAACAATGCTTTTAATTTGTTAAAATAAGTAATACTTAAATAATTTATTTAATTTGTAATGGCGGTAGCTTAAATTTTTGTAAATAACTTTTGTGAAGATTATGTTCAGTGTTTTTTATTGTGACGAAAATCCAAGAACAGAAGTGAAATATTAACATCTTTTTGTGATTTGTAATAAAGCGTGAAAGCTTGAAAACAGCTTGAAACATTGAAAGAAAATACTTGAACCAGTGATGCTGTGGTGGTGCTGAGTGATGATGTGGTTGCGCTGAGTGATGCTGTGGTTGCGCTGAGTGATGCTGTGGTTGCTCTGAGTGATGCTGTGCTTGCGCTGAGTGATGCTGTATTTGCGCTGAGTGATGCTGTGCTTGCGCTGAGTGATGCTATGGTGGTGCTGAGTGATGCTGTGGTAGTGCTGAGTGGGCTGTGGTGGTGCGGAGTGATGCTGTGGTAGTGCTGAGTGATGCTGGGGTTGCACTGAGTGGTGCTGAGTGGTACTGTGGTGGTGCTGAGTGATAATGTGGTGGTGCTGAGTGGTGCGGAGTGGTGCTGTGGTGGAGCTGAGTGGTGGTGTGGTGGAGCTGAGTGGTGCTGTGGTGGTGCTGAGTGATGCTGTGGTGGTGCTGAGTGATGCTGTGGTGGTGCTGAGTGGTGCTGTGGTGGTGCTGAGTGATGCTGTGGTGGTGCTGAGTGGTGCTGTGGTGGTGCTGAGTGATAATAGGGTGGTGCTGGGTGATAATGTGGTGGTGCTGGGTGATAATGTGGTGGTGCTGGTGCTGAGTGGTGGTGTGGTGGTGCTGAGGGGTGCTGTAGTGGTGCTGAGTGGTGCTGTGGGGGTGCTGAGTGGTGCTGTGGTGGTGCTGAGTGGTGCTGTGGTGGTGCTGAATGATGCTGTGGTGGTGCGGAGTGATGCTGTGGTGATGCTGAGTGGTATTAGTGACACTGATACAAACAGCGTGCCCAAAGCTTTTAAAGTTTCAATTAGTTTGAAAATATATGCCATATTAGTAGTAGCATCAGAGGCACAACTAGAGGCAAATTTTTTGGGGGGGGGGGGGCTGAACCTTTTAATCAGTAGGCAGAGTGGAGCTGCAGGGGCTCTTAGAAGGGGTGAAACAACTACAATGCCTAATTAACATTCAAATGGTCTTTTAACCCCTTCGATGCTGATGACGAGCTCAGCTCGTCATCAGCCACGGTGGTCGTGTGCTGATGACGAGCTGAGCTCGTCATGTAACATTGGTGCTTACATTTTTCGGCACAGGGGAAAAATAACCACAGCAGCCAAGGCGTTAAAGACCTGTGAAACATTTGGGTGTGGGTCTGTGTGTGCCCGGGATCTGTCTCATCCCGGGCTGACACACACGACAGGGGGGGTGGGGGGGCTGAAGCTCGGTGAGTTCAATGGGTGTTGCGCGCCTGAGTAGCATCCCTATCGGCTAGAGGGGCAGAACTATTTCATTCCAAATGAGCATTTCAAGTCTTACTTGCAGAAAGGCAAACTTTTTTTTTTATCATGAGGTTTTTAAGTTCCTGCTTTACTGTGCGGTACTTAATGTTCGTGGCATTCTCAGGCTCACCAGTAAATACATTTACAGACAAAGCTTTGGTGGAATTAGAAAGTCTGAACACTTTAAACGACGACGATCAGCAATAAAACAGATTATATTGCAAAGAATAATTTACATATCTTGTAGTTCAGGGAAGTGGCTAAAATGTAATGAGCAAGTTAGGAGATAAAGCCTTTAACGAGACACGGCCTGGCGACTTTGTGGAACAAGTTTTGAGCATGCAGAATAGTGCAAAGCGCAAATTTTGTGGCAAAGTTATGTAAGCAGAAAACAGCAAAAAGCGCAAAGGTCATACGTTGGGAATTATCAGCTAAAAGTAGAAGGCATAAATGTGCATATCGGAATAAAAACAAACTGTGAGGAGTGGAGAGTTCATAGTATAAACAAACTGGAAGGAGCTTAGCAGGCGAGCCCTAAAAAAAAAGTTAAAATAAAAGGAGAGACGGCCTGGCGGCCGTGAAACTGAAAGTACGGCCGGCCGGCCGTGAATAATTAGGGGAGGAGAAATGGCTGAGTCAGAGCGCACGCTGGGGGGAATGAAAGCCTTTGATGCAGCAGGGGGTGGAGCGGGAAGAGCTGCTGGCGGCACCATGCTGGGGAACAGATGGCTGGCTTTGATGTGCACGCGCTTTTTAGGTCAACGCGCTTGCGCATTGACCTAAAAAGCGCACGGGCACAGCATTAAATCGCCAGTTTGGTTAAACTCTGGTTAAGCCCCTATATGTCTCGACCTCTGAATGCGCAATCGCATTGCAGAGGTCGAGCCCTAACCAGCAAGGAGAAGCGCAGTGATAAAGAATTCCTGTTGAAGTCAGATGTTCCAATGTACTTCAAGGCCTTTAAATACTGCCTGTATTTAGTGCAGCAGCAATCATAACAAGACAGAGATGTGCACGGAGAGACAGAAACAAGCACATAGAGATGCACACACAGACACAAACGCGCACACAGCAAAAAACACATGCAGACAGAAATATACACACAAGACAGAGACATGCACACAGACACAGAAACGCACACACAGAGACAGAGGCATATACATAGAGACACACACACAGAGACAAACACGCACACACAGACTGAGACACACAGAGATACACTGACACACAGATACAGACACACAGACAGATAGTTTGGTAGCTGAATGGGCTAAGGCATCCGCTACAGGGGCTAGTTTTTTTTAACTGTATTCCCACCCCTTACTGACCTTGCTCCTAAAGGTGCGGATATGTTGCCCCTCTGCGTTTAAATACAGTACAAGGCAATACAATATAGTTAATTGCTGTGGTGTTTATGTTTGGGCGATGTGTTTTGATGTTAATGCACATTTTACGAAGTGCTTCAAAAAGGTGTCTTTCACTTGGGCAGTATCAGCAATACTCCAGATGAAACAAGTACTGACGCTTTAAAGCCAACGCCGCTTTTATAGCTTCAATGGGACAGATAGTGCCATATATTCTGGGGAGTAAGTATCGGGAGATGCGGAGCGCCTACCCGACTTCAATGCAGGGAAAGGGGGCTGGCATTTCTAAGGAGTACAGCAATGTTATTGATAAGGCAAACACTGCCAGCGGTTGAGCTCACAGCAGGAACATACACTGCGAATTCTCCATTGAAAGCACTGGAGAAAGGGGCCGGGAGACAGCAGAAGCCTGCAGGGGCAGAGCGCACCCCTCCCCCCCCCCAACTGAAAACTGATAAGAGAAGCAGGGGAAACTGATAAAATAAACAGATGAACAACAGGCACATGTAAATGCAGGAAAATATGCTAGCTCCAATAGAAATGGAAGAAATGGAGGAATAATATTGCGCCACACACAGGAACCAATAAGAAACCAAGAAAGAGAGGGGGAGGAATGTAAGCCCCTTATAAGTTTTTATTAAAAACAATAGATTTCCCAAGCACAGAGCAAGGAAAACCTAAACTGCAATGCCAATAATCACATGAAATTGTGGTAAACTACAGGTACCTATTTTTGCCCTATATTTTCAAACGGTCCTCCACATAGCAGAAGAAGCAGTAGACGTGGATAGACCAGAGCCAAAGGAGTTTATACCTGGACACTCCATGATCGCTTCTGCTCTTTTACTGATTTACCAGATGGTTATTGTACTTAATTTCTTCTTTATAGCGCCTCATGTGCTTCTGGCCACTTTGATGCTAGTGACAGGCATTCACACGCAGCCTTTGTGTTTATGGTTTTATTACAGTGCACATGCCTTCAGAGGAACTGGTGGCCGAATTGGCCAAGGAGCAGGAAACGTAAGCTGAGCCCCCAGACACTTTAAACGCATCATAAACTCGTCCCCATTAAAATACACCCGGCCCTATGCGAACAACTGCATGTTTTGTTTATGTGTACTGGTGTTCAATTGGCATATCACAAACAGAAGGAACAGTTATATATTCAAGGGGTGACTGAGGTCAGACCTGCCAACTTTGGATCTGGGAACTAATTTGGAGTCTCGGTGTCGGCTCAACATCCTGTGATTCTGGGCAATCATTTAATCTCCCAGTGCCTACCAAAATGAATGTGTCTTCGTGTAATGTAACTGGTGCTCATGTAAAGCGCTCCAGTACCTTCAGGTCGAGTTCACGCTATGCAAAACTGCAAAAAATAAAAACAAAAATTGGCACACGTTATTTGTGCACATAGTCAAGTATAGTATATAGGGATGGTGACATGTCTGATATCTTTCGAGTGATGAAGGGACAGTTGGATCATCTGTAAGGTCTCAAACCGACTCCAAGTGCTTTTTCTGAAAATGCACGCCAAGGGGAATATGGAAGGGAATCTGTACCTTGTGGTTACATTACTGACCCTACAACCCTGGGATCGTAAATCTTATCCCGGCATTGTAACTGACTGGCACATCTTGTGATTCTGGGCGAACTGATTGAGGCGTATGCACCTTTTTAAATACACTATGCAAATATCTCTAACCGAAGAAAGCACTGTGCGGTGCGCTGCCTAGTTCTGCCCAGGTACACGTGCCATGCCTCGCTGCCCACTGAACAGTTTTCTGTAGTCTACTTTAAACAGCACTCAAACGCCATGCTGTTGCTATATTATAAATGTTCCTGCGACTTGATCCAGTGTTCCAAGGGTGACGTGGGTGCTACATCTAAGAGAAAAAGTAGTTTCTAGACCGAAATAAAATAAGTAAATAAAAATATAATTAACGCTTTCTTGCATTTTTACGGTGCCAAAATGTGAGGATGAGAGAAGATGGGGCTATCTTAGAACACATTTTATATTACCCTTATGAATTGTAAATAATAATAACAAGTAATGTTATTAGGAGACACGGCCTTGCAGCCGTGAAACTGAAAGTACGGCTGGCCAGCCGGCCGGCCGTGAATAATTAGGGGATGAGAAATGCGCTGGGAGGAGAAATGCAGAGCACACGCAGAGAAGCTTCTTGGAGGGAGGCTGGGCTGCCTTTGATGTGGTAATGCGAGGCATGCAGGCAGGCGGCTGGTGGCATTGTGCACACGCTTTTTAGGGCTTGCGCAATGACCTAAAAAGCACACATGCACTGCATGGAATCGCCAGTGGTTAAACTCTGGGTAAGCCACTATAGAGCTTCGCCAGCTATGCGCAAGCACATCAGCAGGCGAGCCCTAAAAATCTGGGGTAACCATAGTCAGGTATCCACCTTCCTACACAAAGTCTCAGCTCCTGTGTGTATACACACCGCGTGCCTGCCCTCACCACATGTAACCTTCTAATTGAGGTGCCAGCTCATCCACGTCGTGGTGCTCCCAGGTACATGGCAGTATATTTGAAAACTAGTATTCTCCAAGAATGCGATTCCACCCATGTGATTGAATTGTGCGGTTCCTACAAGGAACGTATTTATTTACTTATTCCATTAAATGTGTGTTCTTGCGATTTCAGCTTCTGGGCGAGTATAAAACGGCTCTCTTCTACATTCCATTAATCAATTCACAACTCTTTTGTGGGGAAGTTTTGTGCATAGCAGTGTGGCTTACATGTTTAGCTAAGTAAAGTTTTTCATGTTATTGTTTGCATACAGAGGACGGCAGGGAATCAGACACTGTAGGTCTGTCTTTATAATAACTTTAGATAAGCCATAAATCTTGGAGTGCAATGTCTGTGTGGGAGCAGCGCGGTCCGTGTTTATGATACACAGCACTCCTTCCAACGTTCAAAGCAGGTAGCATGCGGCTCTCTTCGGTCCTCTCCCCCGCACCTGGTCCCTCAAATTCAACATATTTGGTTAGGCTTTCAGTATCTTTGTTATTAGCAGTTCGGGGTGGTCCTGCGCAGCCTGGCATTGAAGACGGCACTGGCACACATGACAAGCCTGAGCGTAGTTACTAAAGGGCAAGTGGGTTTCAGTCCCTCAGTTCCACATGTGAGGACTCCAACTACTTGTAAGAGGGGTGTGCCCTACAGTGTTGCTTTTCCACTGTACCCTGCATCCACCACTAGTCTTGTGAGGGCATTACCAGAAACTGTCCTCATTCTATCACCCTCACTCTTATCTATCACCCTCTATGTATCTATCTATCGCCCTCACTCCATCTAACACAACCACTCCATCTATCACATCACCACATCATCACTCAGCACCACCACAGCATCACTCAAGGGCACCACAACATCACTATGCTCTACCACAGCATCACTAAATGCCACAGAATCACACGTCACCACCACAGCATCAATCTGTGCAACCATTCAACAACAACTGGTTCAAATATGTTCCCTCAACGTTACAAGCTTAATTACAAATGTCACAAAAAAAATTTAATATTTCACTTCTGTTCTTGGATTTGTCACACTAAGATACACTAAACAATCTTAACAAAAGTTATTTACAAAAGTTTACGCTATTGCCATTATAAATTACAATAACTCATTTAAGTATTAATAAAAAAAAATAAGCCAGTTGTTTGTAATATCAATACATCTGTCACGTAAATACAACACATATTGCATTACAAATGCGATAAGTGTCACATTTGCAAAAAGTTAAAACTATTTGCATTGTAAATGACAAAGCTATTAATTTTGCAATTTTCTAAACCAACACATAAATAAACAATTTGTCATTTACAATACCAATTGCTTAAACTTTCCTAATGCGAGACCTATTGCATTGCAAATGCTTGTTAAAAGTGGAGTAGGGGGCTGGCACAAAGTCTCTGTTGGTCCTTTCAAACAGCGTCACATCACTTCCCTGCCCCTCCTTGTCAAGCCCCTGAGTTTGTTCAAAATGGTGTTGTCCAGGGTCTCTGAAAAAGCCTCTTCCGCCCCTGGCTGCCTTCCCTCCTTGGTGCAGTCTGGTGACTGGCACCCAGTGATAGCTGCTGATGTTGTTAAAAGTGGAGTAGGGGGCTGGCACGAAGTCTCTGTTGGTCCTTTTAAACAGCGACACATCACGTCCCTGCCCCTCCTTGTCAAGGACTTGAGTTTGTTCAAAATGGTGTTGTCCAGGGTCTCTGAAAAAGCCTCTTCCGCCCCTGGCTGCCTTCCCTCCTTGGTGCAGTCTGGTGCCTAGCACCCAGTGATAGCTACTGATGGTTGAGCATGTAGCCCCACTCATCTTCTCTTCGTGGAGAGGAGGCCTTAGCTTGCAAAAGAAAGGTTATCAATCCATCCTGCTGAGGTCAGCCCTCAGCCAGTCTGGTTAACTGTGACTCAGAGAAATGTGACTTGTCTGGGAGGCCCAAAACCAGTACAAATAGGACTTTGGACTCTGCAGAATACTTCTTTTCACTTCCGCCAGTGGACTTTAGTGCGTCTGGAATCTGTAGGCCTTATGAAGGTTAATATAGCCCATAGGCTCCACATCCCCATAGGGGAATAATGAAGTGAAAAACAGTAAAACACACAGACTGTCCCTGGCATGTTCATTCCCAGTGTATAAAGCCTATTCCATGTCACCACCCAAGTATGCATAAGTTCTGCCACACCATTCACCCTATAGCTGCTCCTGGACTGCGCATGCTAGGAATCTTCTCTGCACAGCCTTTACACGTGTACACAAGTATGTACACCCGTGTCTGCATGTAACCAGCCCAGTGTACCTTACTCCAGCTGATGTGTACCCAGCTCCGGAGAAACCTGATAGATGCCACCCCATAATCCGAGCCCATGTGGCACCAGGGCAGGTGGAAATATTAGCTAGCTAAAGGGCATGTTCACCATCAGGATGATCACACCCCTAAGGTGGGCTACCTGAAGGGTTCCACCATCTTGATTTTAGTGGAACTATGAACTGTCAGGTTTATGTCTATTCTCCACAGGAAATGGCCATATAGGGAATGTAGGCACCATAGAGTGCCATTGGCTCCTTTAATGCCACTAATCTGTGGATCTCGCCTATAATTGGCAACAAACCCTGCCATGTGCCGTCGTGACAATTGCAAAGACCCACCTCGACCTTCAGCTGTGCATCCACCTAAAGCCTTTGAGAGCTGCCAGCACTTTGCCTGTTAGCTTCTCTCTTGAAGTGGACCAACTACTCCCCTGCAATCACCGACTGCATATGCCCGGTACACCATTTTGCTGACCATTGAGTAAGCAGCACCCCATGAGGCCTTTGTGGCTCCTGATTGGCCAAGCCTCTCTCCCTATCAAGTTTCAAGCAGCTAGACCCTCGGGAGTCATTCCCCCCCCCCCCGCACCAAAACACTTGATAGAGACCTTGCACCAGCCAAGGCATATCAAGTCCAGAAACCAACCCTGCCAGACCGATGAGACATACGTATCACTGAGGCCAGCAGAGTAACCCTACTGTCCCATTAGCCCCCGTTAGACCCGTCAGCCCTAGGGTGGTCTTTCCCTGTGATTTTTTTGCCCTTGCCTCATTTTTCCCACCTTCTTTTTGTTGGCCCCTAGGGCTTCGAGCACCTTTTCATGGCTAATCTGTGTTAGGGTGCAGGTGCTCTCTACTTCCAACATGGCTGCCACTGGCCCCTGCTACTGCAGCATGGTCTTTCAGTGTAGCACCCTAGTACCAGGAGCAGGCTGGGTCCCCATACAATGTTGCAACACCAGCCACCCAGCCCCTGTCCATAGTTAGAGTGGGGAAGCTCCTGGAACCTTCCAGAAGGAAGGCGGACCTGACTTTTCCCGCTTTAGAGAGTGGTCACCTGACCTGGGCATATATAAGCAAGGGGGGAACTTTTTCTAGTCAGTTGGGGCATCACTGACCTGGGGAACCCACGCAGGAGTTTTAGGCGGGAGGGCCTAGTTAGGAACATATGCTACTGGGAGTGACAGGAATAGGTGTTGTCTGGACTGTCTGCCTAGTGTACAATCAGACCATCACCAACTCTGCCTTTTGGGTAAGATTGCTCGCGAGTGTGAACACGTACTGTCAGTCAGGTCAATATTGATTTAAGCAGCCTTGTCAAAAATGATTTGGGGGAACACAAGAGGGTCACCCAAGCAAGCATCAACTGCATGGGTCAGACCAGCAATGCGACCCTGCAATAGTTATGAGGCATTTATCTGACATGATGTCAACACACTGAACAGTTAGCACAAGGGGGAGCCACATGATCCAAGCACAAGCACCAGTGCAGCTGTACAAACATGATCCAAGCACAAGTGCAGCTGTACAAACATTTACACACCTCATCAGCCCATGAGCGTTTGTCAGCTAGTACCAGAACTGACCCCACCTGTGCATCTGTCCATTAAGAACACTAAATTGCTCACGTTTGTTAAATATTTTAGGTTATTGGCTGAAGGATTTTTACAGTGATGGTCCTGCAGATAGCAACCAGACGTTCCTCTCGCATACTGCATTGTAGAGCAGTCAGAAAGACCACCTTCCGCCATGGTAAGCCTGCCGGATAAGATGGCTGTCACAAGTTGAACTGCAGGGGTTGGAGGTCCAATGACATGGGTTGCATCAATAAAAAAATGATATGGGGGGAACGAGTATGTGGACGCAAGGGCAGCAGGGTGGTGGTGGGGGAATAAAAGAGCAACAAGTTAATCAAGCAATGGAACACAGGAATCTGAAAGACCCCCCCCCCCCCCCCCCCCCCCCCCCGCAATATGAACAGAAGTGTTACGGGTAATTGCGAGAAAGTAAAAAAACGGGACGGACAAGGAAGCTCTAACCACTCGCAGTTGAAGGGGAAGACAAAAAAGCCAAGAGTGAATACAGCAGGCTTCAAAGAAACAGTGCATGCACTACCTGGCAACCTAAAATGGTTTGTACTGTGGACAAAAGATCCAGAGGGTTATAGAGAAGCAGAATATACAGGCTTTACGATGCATAGGAAATCTGCATGGTTAGAAAGCCAGGAACAAGCACTGTGAAATCTACGCAATTTGACGCTTTCAGTAGACACTTTGGAAAGTAAGAATGTGGTTAGATATTTTAGGCAACTGGGAGCTAGTTAAGAGGAAGGAGCACCGATAAAGTTAGTTTATATAAAAAATAAAAGCTGGCACAAGTGTGCAGCAAACCCTGGCGGGTAATATTCACGAGGGAATTGCAAACAAGGTGGCTTGTGCCAACTGGGTTGAACCCAAATATACACCAGTCAGGACACGGGGGTGTGGTGTGACCAGCAAGCCTTTGTGCACTCCATTAAAATTTAAAAAAAAAAAACATCAGGACTGTAGACAGGAAGGGATTTCTGGAGGAAGAAAGTCTGAATTTTCTACATGGGATCACACTACCATGATTAGGACAGCCAGGCCCACTGAACACAAGAGCGAGTCCAGATCTCTGTAGCCAATCCAGAAGAGAACTCAGTACAATTTATGGGAAATGTCAGCAATGGGTTAAAGCGAAGGCTCCCTGAGGTATGGAGCAATCTACAGCTATCCCAGAGCGACTTGCAGAAGAATTGATATGGCAGCCTAGAATTGGGTCAAGGGTTTCCAGCGTCTGCCCCACTCGAGTTTAGTCTACATATGAATTCTGGACCGCGGGGTCCTCTTCAGGGTCAAGCAGAGGCCCAGGCCAGAAAGGTTGTCTCATTGTACACCAAGGAACTGCTGGGACTTCGGCACGCAGGACAAGTACAGGGAGCCAGTACTATGCCACCTTGGGTAGCAGCATTTCAGAGGAAAAGGATCCATGTGACTGACTCCAGCAGGATCAAAATTAGCTTAATATGGTAGAAAGCAGCCATTCAGTAGGAAATTATTTGATCGCAACCCCAAGGAGTGTGCATGCCTCCCTAGCGGTTTCCACAGAATACCCATGAGCAATGAGTGGGCTAGCAGGGAGCCCTCTTTAGAGGCCCATGGTAAGAAACCAGACACGTACATGGATCTTGGACCCCCATATTCAGGGACATCAACAAATACCCCAGGGGGGGCTTCTCCCAGCTGTAGTGGTCTTACTTCATACACCGGGCAACCGCCACAAAGACTATCTGCCTGCAAAGCCTACTGTGCTGGCAATGGATAATGCCATGAGGGGGCTCTGCCGGGCTGCAATCCATGGGAGTCAGGCGATTGCTAGTAGTGTGTGGACGGCACCGGAAATGAAAGCTTTTTATAGGATTACATCCAGCTGCTTCCAGTCCCCAACCAACCCCCGTCCCTCGAGCTTTTTGCACATGACCCAGACACTCCTAAAGATGCCGCTTCTGCTGTAGCCTAGGATGGCTGGCAATTGCCTTCAAAGCTTTATGTTTAGTTTTTGGTTAATAAAGACGGACACGATTTAGGTTAGTCAAACTCTTTATTTAAAGGAATTTCGTATAATGCATTTTAGATCTGAATGCCAATAGCAAGGATTTTCCTAAAGGTTACAACGCTTAATGTGAAAGTGCGATCAACTCACTAACCTCTCAGAACATTGGACATAAATTGTATGCAAGGTATTTAGTGTAGAATAGTTTCCAAATAATCACCTCCACTATCAATTTACCATATAAACTGTGTTCAAGGCTGCAATGCTAGACTTACTGGTGTGGTTTATAAATAGTACGTCTATCGTCTTTTAATCAAATGCATACAAGTTTCAAATTTGTTCAGCATGCACAAAGGTGTAGTGGATTTCTTACTCGGCCAATATAGACCACTCAGCTAGAATCCTTAAATGGCCTCCATAAGCATCATTTCCGGCCATGAATACCTGTGCTCTACATACGGTTCCCCGTTCACACCTTTGAACATAGGCGGTACCTACCAGTTATAATAAAAACCGTCGGTAACTGGCCAGTATTAAAAAGAATTCAAGAAAGTTAAGCTGTAATGTGTCCCAGGCTTCCACACGTTACTCTTTCTGGCAATCTGTAAAAACGAAAACAAAGTATGCCCTCAGTAAACTTTAGTGCAACAGTACTTTAACAGACACTGCTTAAAACACATGAGCATGCTGCAGAAGCGTACACATCTGCGTGCTCAGACCACTTCCCTGGCGAGGTCCAGATAACTCCTGACCCAATGGCTCCCCTACATTTTAAGTAGGCTCGATCCTGCGAGAAAGGTGTATTATTCCTTTGTAGTCCCGTACCTTATGAGCACCACTTATCCAAGTCTCCTTCCACCCCAAGCAAACGGTTTGGAAATATCGGTTTAACGCGATTACTCGCAGCCCACGGCAGTGGATTTCTGAAAAGGATTTAACCCCTTCAGAATTCTCGCAGCCATGACAAACCAATAGCTAGTCCGCACTAAAATAGCGATCTGTGGAACTTCTTCGTCACAGCCATCCTTTTAATCACCTTTAGTTAGATGGATAGACCCCCACCAAGAATGGACCACTCCCACCCAGCCACACCTTACCGATTAAGCCAGGCCGGCAGTCTTCCAAGAAGCGTTACCCGCTGCTACTGCAACCAATGCAGTCAACCGCACCATCTTCCAACTGCTGAAAAAGATGAAGTCAAGAGCATGTCGCACCCTCATTGCCGTCCCCACCCAAGATAGCAGCAACTAGTCAGCAGCGTAAACCCTTTAAAGATGGCCAAGCCCATTTGATTAGGAGTGTACCAGCTGGTCCTGAACCCTTGTAATAGCCGTGGACTTCAGGCTGTTTTCACAGCTACTGGTTGTGAGCAAACTAGTTACCACAAATGACTGATCCGCCTGCATATGACCTAGTCATCTTGGGAGTCCCTGGCGGCCAGTTATTTGTGAAGGTTGCTACGCTTTTTCATGCTCCAGCAGGCAATTTAAGTTTAGGGTATTCACAAACCCACGACCAGGTATTTGCACTTGGGCCGAGTTACAATGAGAATTTAAGTCTTGACTGCCCACATAAACTGCCAATTCGGACAGCAACTGAAGTCACCGCAGCGGCGACATGGTTTAAGTGAGGGGCGCCAGAAACCGGTTAAATTTTTTTTTACCAATACTGCACCCACTTACAGGTTTGGGGTGGCTTGCAGGGTTGTGCGTTTACCACACCAAAGCCTGCACGCATCGCCACTACGGCCGCTTTCAATAGGGCTCATTGCACGGACTGCACGAGTGATACCAGAAAACTCGTTTGTCTGGTATTTCAGCCCAGCCAGAAAGTAGCTCACCACCACGCCTCAGGTAAAGGATCTTGGCATGTCAAGTACTTGGATACATTTAAAATTGTGTGAACAAATGCGTGGTCGAGGCCTCTGTCAAGGAAGCACTTTACTCCATATTCCTCCTCGTGTTGGTTTCAGAAAGGCTGCGCCGAACCACGTATGGGCCAGCCAGCAGACTCGCCTTAAGCCAAAAAGGCGTGAAACCAGTGTAGCACGACGTGCTGTACAAGTCACGTCAAGGATCACAGTAACAATTCACAAGTGTATTCACATGACATGTGCTCTGATGGAACAAATTGAAAAAGCAGATGTAGATAGTTTCAGATTTTTAATAGGCTCCGTGAAGCCACCAAGAAATTGAACGAATACAACTTTGAACCAATTCAAAAATTCACTTTTTAAGGGGAAAACAAAAAAAAACAAGACCTTCCATAGGAGGTCTGATAGTAGGAATGTAAGCACGGTCACCTGCAGAAACAGGCCCCTTTAACTATGCATAAATTGTAAAACGTCAACATTGATGCACTCGTGTCTACGGGATCCACAACAGGTAACATTAGAAGTTAATAGGCGTAAAGTAATCTGGGCCATGTAAGTCTGCTCTCGAGAAAAATACCGAGTGCGTTTACAGAACTGTTTAAGAAAACATTGCATATTTTACATGAGCAGACAAATTAATACAGTAAAAAAGCAGGTACGGGACAACGAATCAGCGAGGCTCCAAAAATCTTTATAAATACAGCCATTGGAAGGACGATCTTGAGTCGAGAAGATTGTTATCGTTGCGAGCTGAGGACAAGAAGCAGGCAGATTGTAAAGGCACTGAAAGCTGACG